>NC_063338.1:95824526-95892982 GCF_021869965.1 Rhincodon typus
CAGGCCCGAAATGTCAGCCTTTCTGCTCCTATGATGCTGCTTGGCCTGCTGTGTTCATCCAGCTCTGCACCTTGTTGTCTCTAATGTTCTGGGGACCCGGGTTCGAATCCCTTTATGGCAGGTGGTGGAATTTGAATTCAATAAAAATCTGGAATTAGGAGTCTAACAATGACCATGAACCCATTGTCAATTGTTTGGGAAAAACTTAATGCCCTTTAGGGAAGGAAACTACCATCCTTACCCGGTCTGGCCTACATGTGATACCAGACGCACAGCAATGCAGTTTACTTTTAATTGTCTTTAGGATGGGCAATAAATGCTAACTTAGCCAGTGACACCCTCATCCCATGAATGAATAAAAAACACAACTACAGTCCTATTTTGTTCTCCCTTTAATGGCTGTTGTTACCACAGTGTCATGGTCATATTCCTGCAGTCCCTACTCTTGTCTGCACAATTCGTAAGAAACTTGTAACTGTGGGCAATTGCAGGGGTGCTGAAGCTCCTTAATTGCAACCTTGAGTCCTCATACCTACCATACCCTAGTCACACCCTCCTGTCCCTAATCACAGACCAAATTTGAATAGGCCTATTCTGAAAGGATTGACCACCCTATGTGGCAATATCAAGATAACATTCCCCTTCCCTGAAACGACATAATGTCTGCAGCTTGGACCGCACCTTGGATCTGAGGTTCCTCAAGCTGTAGTTACTCACTATAGAGGTGTTGTCTCTGATTCATCTTGGTATCCAGCAGCTTCCACATGTTGCAACAGCAACACATCACCCATCTTCCCATCACTGTCATATTTGATTTAATTTACGAATGAATTACTCTAGATTCCTTGCAATTTTATTAACATAACTTAGTGTTATTTTAATAAAAAATTAACAGTAGCAAACTTATACAAAACCGGTTGTTTTTATAAGAGAAGAAAAGCAACAGAGGCTGAAACACAAACTGAAGATGTTTCTACTTTACAGACTAGAAATATTCACCAGCCCTACTCACCAACCAGTTTCTTTCCCTGCACTCCGGTCACACTGTGGTTCATGATGTCCCTCTGTCATTGTTCTCACTGCAGTTCGGCCTCTTGATCCACATCTTTTCTCCTCTCCCACTTTCCTTACTCTGGACATTTTAGTTCTTGAAGTAAACTTTAGTTAAAACGCCTCTGTCCCCTTTGCATTGAATTCCCACTTTGAATCAAATTTCCAGTTTCACTCACGCAGCCTTTACTACACTCAGCTGAAGTGGCTTAGCTCAGTTGCCTGGATAGCTGGTTTGCAATGCAGTCTGATGCTAACAGCTTGAGCAATATTCCTGCACAGCTGCAGTTACCATGAATGACTGTCTCACTCAACCTCTCCCCTTCCTGAGGCGTGGTGACCGTCAGGTTAAACCACCACCAGGTGTCTCTTTAATGAGAGAGTAGCGCTATGATTTGGTAGGACTCCACTTTTTTCAGAAATATAAAATAACATTCCAGTTATAATATAAATTAAGATGTAAAAAAGAGAGAGACCTGGTAAAATTACATTCATGAGGGTTGTAATACTGAACAAATCTATGGAGCTACAGGCTAACAAGTCCCTGAGTCCTGATGGACATCATCCTAGAATCTTAAAGTGGTGATGAATTTTCCAAAATGAGCTAGATTCTGGAGAGGTTCCATCATTCTGGGAAGGATCAAGCATGACCCTAACCCTAACCTCTATTCAAGGATGGAGAGGCAGGAAAGAGAAAACTATAGGCAGATAGCTTCACATCTGTTGCAGGGTAGGTGTTAGAATTGATCAGAAAGAAGATTCTACCAGACTCTTAGAAAAACACAAACTAATTAATAAGATTCAGCATGGCTTTGTTAAAGGGAAATCATGTTTAACCATTATATTGAAGTTCAACGGAGTAAGATGTGCTGTGGATAAAGGGGAGCCTGTAAATGTACTGTCCCTGGAATTCCAGAAGGCAGGCCATCAAAGTCTATTGTGCAAATTAAAATCTCATGGTGTACTCAGAAACATTAGCTTTTGATAGAAGATTGGTTGGCTGGCTGGCAGGCAAAAAACAGGGAATATACATAAATGGATCTTTTCTGATTGGCAGGATGTGATAATGCAGTACTGAAGAGATCTGTTCTGGGCTCTCATAATTTTACAATTTATATCAATGACCTAGGTGAGGGGAGTGAAGGCATGGCAGTTAAGTTTGTAAATGACACAAAGATAGGTAGAAAAGTATGTTGTGAATAGGAAGTATGGAGGTTGCAGATGCATAGATAGGTTGTGAGTGGTCAAAAGCCCAGCAGATGGAGTATAGTGTGGGAAAATACAAAGTTGTTAACTTTGGCAGGAAGATTAAAAAACAGAGTATTTCTTAAATGGAGAGCAACTGCAGAATCCGAGGTGCAGAGGGATCAAGGTGTTCCAGTGCATGAGCTACAATAAGTTAGTATATAGGTACAGCAAGTATTAACAAGGCTAATAAATACAATCAATTATTATGAAAGAAATTGAATACAGCAGTAAGGATGCTTTTCATCTTATACAGGACATTGGTGAGACCACTTCTTGAATACCGTGTGCAGTTTTGCTCATATTTAATTAAGGATCTAACTGTGCTAGATGCGGTTCAGAGGAAGTTTTCTGGATTGATACCTGGAATGAGTGGGTTGTCTTACAAGGATAGATTGGACAGACTGAGCTTATTGCTATGGGGTTTAGAAAGATGAGGGGTGATTTGATTAAAGGATATAAGATCCTAAACAGTCTTGATAAAATGGACATGGAAAAGAAGCCTCTTCTTCTGGAACAGTCCAGCACTAGGAGGAACTGTTTATAATAAGAGATTGCCCTGTCGGGACTGAGATGAAACAATTTTTTTTTCTCTCAGAGTGTTGCATGACTTTGGAACTCTCTGTTTTGGAAATCAGGGTCATTTCTTCTTTAATTTATTCATAGGATGTGGGGTATTGCTGGCTTGGCTACCTTATAATCGTCCATTCTCAGCTGGTCTTGGAAAGGTGGTGTTGAGCTTTTTCTTGAACTGCTGCACTCCATGTGCTGTAGGTAGACCCAAATGCCTTTACTGAGGGAGTTTCAGGTTTTTTGACACAGCAATAGTGAAGGAATAACAATATAGTTATAAGTGAGGATGGTGAGTGACTTAGAGAAGAGCTTAGAAGGTGGTGCTCCCATATGTTTGTGGGTGTGGCAGGATGCTTTGTCCTGGGTGGTGTTGAGCTTCTTGTGTCTTGTTGGAGCTGTACCCATCCAGACAAATGGGGAGTATTCCATCGTATTCTGACTTGTGCTTCATACATGGAGGACAGATTTTTGAGGAGTCAGGAGGTGAATTAGCCTTTGCATGAGTTCTAGGCTCTGACCTACTGTAATAGCCACGGTATTTACATGGCTAGTCCAGTTTTCTGGTCAATGGTAACTCCCCGGATATTGATAGTGGGGATTTAGTGATGGCAATGCAATTGAATGTCAACATTTTTCTTGCTAGAGATAGTCATTGCCTAACACTTGCCAGCAGAAGCCTGGATATTGTCCAGATCTTGCATTTGGACACGGACTGCTTCAGTTTCTGGGGAGTTGTGAATGGTACTGAACATTGTGCAATCATTAGCGAACATCTCTTCTGACCTTATGACAGAGGGAAGGTCATTGATGAAGCAGCTGGACCTAGGACACTAGCCTGAGAAACTCTAAGGGTGCTTGTAGCACAGTAGTAGTGTCCCTACCTCTGAGCCAGGAGGCTGGGTTCGAATTCCACCTGCTCCAGAGGTGTGTAATAACTTATTTGAACAGGTTGATTAAAAAATACTTATCCTGAGGAATTCTGCAGAAATATCTTAGACCTTAAATGACTGACCTCCAAAATCATAACCATATCCCTTTGTGCCAGGCATGAAAAAGTGGAGACTTTCCCCCGATTCCCATTGACTCCAATTTTAATTGGACTTCTCAATGCCATACACAGTCACTTTTGGCCTCGATATCAAGGGCAGGCACTTTCACCTCATCCACCATAGATCCAACCAGCTCGGTCAGTAATAGTGCTGCTGAGGCACTCATGGTTATGAACATTGAAGACCCCCATGCAAAAGTGTGGTCTGAGGCCTTTGTCATTTTCAATGCTTCCTCTGAGTGATGAATGAATTCATTAGTTGACAGGGACATGGTGCATGGTAGTCAACAGGAGGTCTCCTTGTCCATGTTTGCCATAGTGCCACGAGACTTCATGGTATCTGGAATTAATGTTGAGTCCTCCCAGGGCAGCTCCCTCCCAACTGTACACCACATCCGCTGGTGGTAGATGGTAATGATGTTGTCTCAGATATAATCTGTAAGCAAGGTTGTTGCTTGACTAGTCTGAGAGACGGATTTCCCAATTTTTGGCACTAAATCCCAATGTTAGTAAGGACTTTGCAGAGTTGACAGGGCTGAGTGTGCCGCAGTAATTTCTGGTGCTTCGATTGGTTCCAGTGGTCTGTCCAGTTTCTTCCTTTATTGAGTTTTAGCAGTTTGGTTCAACTGAATAGCTTGTTAGGCTATTTCAGTGGGCATTTAAGAGTCAACCACATTGCTGTGGGTCTGGAGTCATACCTGGATCAGTCCAGGTAAGGGTGGCGGATTTCTGTCCCTAAAGCACTTCATTCTCTAAACTGCAGTGGTGAACCAGGTGGGTATTTACAATATCATTAGATATTAATTCCACATTCAGGTCCCTAGAGCATTTTCTGGGTATCTGGATTTCTAGCCCAGCGAAAGTATCACTGAGCCATCACCTCCCTCTTGAAGGAGGAGGAAGATTGCTACCTTTGCCAATCAAGAATCTAAGATTATTGGGGGTAAATGGAAATGTACATTCGAAACACAAATAGATCAGCAATGATCTTATTGAATGGCAGGGCAGGTTTTTGAGGGGATGAATGACTTATTCCTGCTCCTAATGTGTGTTTGTATCATAAACTTAAATCATCATGCCCCTGCAAAAATGAAACTTACATTTCCTGTCTATAATGCTAAATGCAGCAATGCCTCTGTCGTTAATCATTGCTGCTAAGGTTTTCTTTTTTAGCTTTTGCTTTGTATAAAAGCCTTAAAGTAAAAACAGTATCGGCAAAATATTACCCATTAAATGCAGACTGGTATGGCCCAGTGGCACTTCCAGGTCAGAAAATAAAACAAGATTTTTTTTCTACTATTTATTTAGGAGCACCAGAAAAGGTTCAGTGATTGAAGGTGTCAATTTTGTTTTCCTTTACTCATTCACAGGATGAGGGTGTCACTGGCTAGGCAGCATTTATTGCCCAGAGGGCATTTAAGATTCCACCACATTACTGCGGGCCTGAAGTCACGTGTAGGCCAGACCAGGTAAGGATACCAGTTTCCTTCCCTAAAGGACATTAGTGAATCAGGTGGGTTTTTCCCCGACAATCGACAATGGATCCATGGTCATCATTAGACACTTAATACCAGATTTTTTTAAACTGAATTTAAATTCCACCATCTGCCTTGGCAGGATTCAAACCCAGGTGCCCAGAACAAGATCTGGACTCCAGCAATAATACCACTAGGCCATTGCCTCCCGCTACGACGCATTGGTTAGTAACTTCATTGAGAATATAAGGGCGGCTGGTTTTCAGGCATTACTCACCGTGCTTCAAAATAATTTTTGAAGCATGAAGGAGGCTCAGATGTAGAAAATAGCCACTACAGGCATGCAGTGTGATGGAAATAAAGTGGTAAAATTGTTTATTACATTATGTTTTCAAACAATTCAGCCAAAAATTAAATAAATATAACTCAGACAGAACATTCCCAGACACACTAAACAGTTAGCCCTGAAAGTGATTTTCCTGAAAAATATGGCTTGTGACTTGATACAGGTCAACTGACAGATTTTGATCTTTGTGTTGTCTGTGCAGCTGACACCTAATTTCTCCTCCATTATTTCATTCAGCTTAAATTCAACACCACAATTACAACAGGACTTCATCCGAAGGTTGATTTCATATGGTTGTTTTCCTTAGAGCAGAGGAGGTTGAGAGGGGACATGATTGAGATGTATAAAATTATGAGGGGTATAGATAGGATAGACAGGAAGAGACCTTTCCCCTTGTTGACAGTGTCAATGACCGGGAGTATATATTTAAGGTGAGGGGCTGAAGGTTTAGAGGAGATGTGAGGAAAAACTTTTTCACCCAGAGAATGGTGAGAATCTGGAACTAACTGCATGTAAGGGTGGTAGACGCAGAAACTCTCATAATATTTAAGTAGTAGTTAGATGTGCACTCGTGATGCCGAGGCACACAAGGTTATAGGCCACATGCTGGAAAATGTGATTGGAATAATTAGGCGGTTGTTGCTGCCTAGTGCAGATATAATGGGCTGAAGGGCCTTTTCTGTGCTGAAGACTTCCATGACCAAGCGCGATTTCTAAATGAGATGGATTTGGGTCAAGAATAAATTTCTGACCTTGAGTAATTCAATGTACATGAAGCATTCAGAGATATAACTAGTCTCCCCCAAGTCTTCAAACATCAGGGATTTTCCAAATTCAGTCTTTTTGCACTTTCAATGATTTTAATCACACTATCATAAACTAACAGGTCTTCAACTGGGCCCAAAGTTTTAGATTCTCTGCCTAAATCTTCTCTTCCTCGCATTAAGACATGCCGTAAAATATACCTCTGACCTTTTAGTCACCTGTTCTAGTATCCCTTTGAGCATCTCAGTGCTAAATTAGATCAGATCCTGTGAAACACTGAGGAATATTTTTTAATCACATGCAAAATTGTTTTAAAAGATGCAATCCGAGTGCAGATCTTTCTCTGTTGAGAGGCAGAGCTTTAGTCAGAACTAAAGCATATCACTCTGTCCAATGTCAGGAAAGCCTCAAAGGTAACTATAATACTATTTTTATACTGAGATAAGCAAATACCTCCAACAAAATGGAGTCTTGTCCTCTAAGCTTACAAAACAAAGCCTATGAGAGAGACACTAGTGCTAGGGGATCAGTAACTGAATGATCCAGCTACAACAGTTATGGCCACTGTAGACATTTGGCTTGAGTTATAGTACAAAGCAGGTGATGTCTTATCTGCTGCTCAATATACCCCCTGCTTGATATTCAGTTCCATTAACTTCAAACAGAAGGATCTATCAGGTGGGGAGTGGAACAGGTGGTACTGTTCAACTACAGCTATTGGCCCAGCTGTATTTCTGATGGATTCTGTCTTGGTTACTAACAGTTAGTTCTTCACATCTGAAATTTTCTCTCCTCCTCTGACTCCTGCTGTGCTGTAAGCTCTGCTGGTACTCAGGCTACTCCTCAGCTAGAATTCTACTCAATTAATATCAGTTCTAAAGTGCAGTCACCATCTGGTCCTCCTCTAAGCACCTGCATCAATATACTTTCTGTAAAGTGTTAAAGTATGGTAATCAAAAGGCGGAAATGCTGTCAGATATTGATCCCTTTATCTTAACTTAGGAGAAATGAGGTTCTTTTTCATCGTGTACTACCCTGGGTGAGATCAGCTAAATCAGCATGTACCAAGGAAAAGATCAAAGATTTCCTTGGTCTGACTAGTTAAAACATAATAGTCAGACACTAAGAAGACAGAAATCAATGGAGACTAAAAGGGAGCATAGGTAAAGCTTTGTAAGTGCAATTATGTGGATATGGCCCATCCTTTTCTTCCACCTGTCATTTATCAGCTTTGCTAAATGCTTCAAAAATTTGGCTTCCTTCCCAAATTACAAGCTCACCAAGGTACTTCATCACAATGCACATTAAAATTCGAGCTGGCGGCTACAAAATCCAACACAATAGTTAGTTTAGGAACTTGGCTATCATTTACTTTTACACCCTTCAGAAAAACCCTAAAAAGAAATCACTGGGATCTTTTTTCCCCTTCGAAGATGCTTAGAAACTCTGTAATAACGTGAAACTGATTCCATGTTTCAAATGTAATGTTTTCAATGCGGCACACTGTGCTGACCAAGCATGGTCGATACATTGATGGCCTTATGTTGAGGAATAACAATGGTCAGGGGTCCTAGTCCAATGCAGGTTTGTCTTCAGTTCCCCTTATTGCTGGGCGCCTGCAGTTTCTCAGTGCTCTTGTCTTTGATTTCTGTGTCAGATGCTGAGTCAGTCGACTCGGCTTGCTGTTGTTCCATCCACATCCCGGCATAAATGCCGCCTTTAGCAAGCAATACATCGTGCCTGAAACAAATTAGAAATATATGATCACAAAATTGACTCAGGGATGTTTTTAAAGATATTGGATGTGGGTACTGTTGGCTATGTCAGGATTTATTACACAACCCTAACGGCTTTAGAGAAGGTGGTGGTGACCTGCTTCCTTGAACTACTTCTGTCCTTGTAGTGTAGATATGCCGAGAGTGCCAACATTGAGTGAGTTCCAGGATTTATGCTCAGCAACAGTAAAGGAATGCCAAGACACTCCCAAGAGGAATTAGAGGGAAACGTGCAAGTGATAGCATTCCCATACTTCTGCCTCTTTTGTCTTTCTAGATGGTAGTAGTTATGGGTTTGGAAGGTTTTGTTAAAGGATTGTGAGCGAGTTGCTGCAGTGTGTCTTATTGATAGTATAGAATCAAGTGTCAGCCATGGTTCGTTGGGAAGCACTCTCACCTCTGAGCAGAAGATCACGGGTTTGAGTCCCATTCCAGAGACAGTAACCAATTCCAAGCAAATGTTTTCAGTGCAGTACCGAGGGAATGCTATATTGTCAGAAAAAGGCCACGAGTTTCCCTTCTTGAGACTGTGTGTGGGGGGGCAGGCACATTAGGTGTCAAATAACATGTCCCTCCTCCCCCACAGCTGAGAAAGCATGCCAGATCAAGCATTCATCCACCTCTTAAAAACTGAACTTTGAGCTTCCCAGCCTTGATGGTGGTGTCCCAGCTTGCCTGAAGCTGCCAACCAACAAGTAGGCAGTTTCTGGGTCCTGTTAGTGAAGGCCTACTCTTCAAGAGATCCAACACTGAGAAGGTAGGACTTTTCCAATTCCTTCTCATGGGGCGGAGGTTGAGGGGAGAGGAGGATCAGGAGGTTTGAGATAAGGGCAAAGATGCGGCTTTCAGACAGTATCCCCTTGCTCCCTATCCTTGCCTCCAAATTGCAGTAAATGGAGAAACTCCTGCCTCAGCAGATATATACTATGTTTGCCCACTTGCAAAATCAGCCACTTTCTTTGCCTGTTGAGAAGTCAGGTCATTGGGAAGGTGCTAAGTTGTAGCCCTTAAGTAGTCATTAGTTGAACACTTAAATGCTTTAATTACTGACAAGTTAAGAACTCCCCAGATGGACTTTCTCGCCCAGCACTTAATTGGTGAAGTGGTGTGAAAAGATGAATATCTCTCTAGGGTCAATTTGTCAAATTATTTCCCTTCCTCACCATCTCTGGGGACAGGGCAAAAGTATTAGTTAACTTAAGCCCCCATTGGTGTCTCAGATGTGATATAAAAATCTTTACAGCACTATTTCCAACACAGCAGAGGAATTCTCTCTAGTGCTCCTGCCAATATTATATCTCTGAAATACAGCTGATTTGGTCATTACCAATTGCTGTTTGTGAGAGCTAGCTGTGCTCTAATTGACTGTTGCACTCTCTTTATTACAACAGTGAGTACATTTTGGAAAATACTTCAATGGCTCTAAGACAGAGTCCTCATTCATGGCCCTCCACAATGGATGGAGGGGAGGAAAACTATTATCTAGGGAACTACTTCTGACTGAGCAGCCGTGATCGCCCAATTCTTGTGGGTTTACCATGAAAGCAGGGCTATAAAAACTATTAATTCATGACACAAAAATAAAGAAAAATGCAGATGCTGGAAATCTAAAATAAAAACGGAAAATGCTGGAAATACTCAATAGATCAGGCAGCATTTGGCAAGAATTAACCTATCATCAGGACTCTGACCAGTGTGTTGCAAACTCCTGACAAGTGGGGGATTTAATGGAAACACTCGGGTCCAAAGTCAGCGATAGCCTCAGAAGTGTATTTTGCCCTGGGCTTTCTGACCCTGACAATGAAACCATATGAGAACTTTCCCAATGGTAAGAATGTGTTGGGAAATCATTATCTTCCCCAACCTGCCTTTCAGCCTGCTACCCCAAGCTTACCTTTAACAGTCCACAGTTATTTAACCTGGAATTGGCTGGACTGAAACTGGTGGAATTCCAACTGCTGTGTCATTTTTAAATTTCAGACTGTGGGGAAATACAATCCCCAGCTTCTGAAAAGTGTAACCGGCTTTAAGATCAGGGAAAGAAAGAAGCGATGTCTGAATTAGATTAATCTGTAAATCTCATACATCAGACTGAGTTCCTGAGGAGTAAGGGAGATGGTAAAATATAGAATGAATCGCAAAGGGGAAGCCGAGGACTGAAGCGGTATTTATTCTGAGGTTTGGAAGTAAAATGCGTTGTGAAGTTTCAGTTAGTCTGTGAATAGCACTAACCCAAGTGTGAAGTTTACCTTCTGCACTGTGTGCTAAAGTAAACACTGAGCCCATTAACTGTAGCGAGAGCCAGGCTAACAATCTGTCAGATGAAACATGGCCTGGGACAGGAAGAAACTAAATCCTCAATTTCAGGAGCAGGCAGCTCTTTGAAGGAGGCAGGAAATGTAAAGCTCATTAAAACCTCTCAGCAGAGATAAAGAGCTGAAGAATTTCAGACTGACTGAAAAATTCCATAGCTGTGTCTAAGGGTACAGCCTGTCTCCAAGACATTCAGGTTGAGGGAATAGATTCACAATAGTAATGCTGGATTAATCATTTTTGATTTGAGTTGATGAAGGGAGAAAGACAGAACAAGACAAGGACAAATTTAGCTTTGCAGCATTACTGAGAGGACTGAATTTCAGATTTGTGGCTGTCAGGTGCTGCAAGCTTCGCACAAGGAGATAAAGTGAATCTTTAACAAGTATTCCTTGCGTATCCTCAGAAAGCCTGCAACTTTGGTTACGTACTTACTGGTACAATTTTGACTTGTTGCCTAAGGAGGCAAAATTATGAGCAACAATGAATCAGGGTTCAACTCCTGGTCTCTTCTTCCTGCATCCCTCACAAAGCATGAGTGTGTTTCAGGCTGATGCAAGCAACTAGCTGTGTCCCAGAACACTGAGACTGAATGTTAAACTTTACCGTCCAGTGTGAGCATCCCGTGAAGAAACTTAACCCCCATTGCTGACCTGTCGGCCACATTGTTTACAACACAAACAGACCCTTGTTTGGGTAAATGGTTAAAATTTAACAGTAGGAGTCACAGTCTCAAAATGTTAATGACTTGAACACTCTTAATCAAGCCACTGGGATAGAATCATCATCAGCAATATTTTGCATTTATGTAATATCTTTAAAAGAGGTTTGGTGCTTCATGAGAGCATTGGCAATCAGAATATTACACTGAACCACATATAGAAATACCAAAGAAGGAGCAGGTTTTAAGGAGTGGCTTAAAAAAGGAGAGGTGAAAAAAGAAGCAGATAAGTTTAGGAAAGTAATTAGAGCTTCTGACCTTGGCACAGATCACTGAAGGCAAAGTGGCTAATGGAGGAACAACAGCAGGCCTTCCTTCTTGTAAGGCTCATCAACTCTGTGTTAACCACTGCCTGACATGGTTCAGGATCCCCACTCTGGCAAGGTATTTTCTGCTGCATTTGACATGGAGGATGACAGTGCACTGACATGTTGCACAATTTACTGGCCTCTGTTGTCTCTGGGCCCTTTTCTTGGTCAGCTGAACTTTTTGTTTCTACTCGCCTCTTCTAAGCAGTCAGCCTCTAGAAGTTACAGCCATTAGTGATGGTCTCCCAGTTGTCAGTGTCCGCCATCCACATTATCTCACCTGCAGAAGCCCTTATAGTGAGGTATGAAGCCCCAAAAAGCTATGACCTAGTTCTGAGGAGTGGTCACTGGACCCGAAACGTTAACTCTGTTTTTTCCTTCACAGATGCTGCCAGACCAGCTGAGCTTTTCCAGCAACTTTGTTTTTGGTCCTGATTTACAGCATCCGCAGTTCTTTTGGCTTTTATGACCTAGTTATCAGTTCACTGCTCGGTGGTGTCTGGCTTTACGGGGGTTATCCATCCAATGAACATGCCTAAGCCAGCTCAGACTCTGTTGGTTGAGCAATGAGTGTATGCTGAGGAATTAGCACAATCCAGGACCTCTGAGTTGGTGACCTGGTCCTGCCAAGTGATGCTGAGGAAACATCGGAGATAGTAAACATAGAAGCTTTTCAGCTTCACCCCTGCCTAGAATTTGCTCTCTAGATCTCATCACCATTGAGGAGTGAGCTGAAGACACAGGTTTGGTAAACTTGTAGTTTGGTGATCTCAGTCAGTTTGCTGTGATCCCACACTCTCTTGCTCAGCTTGGACTTAACAGCTGCAGCTTTCGTAGTGCTCGAGTTGCTTTCAGGATCTAGCAGAATATTAGTGATCATGGAGCTTATATGTGTAAAGCTATCAATAACCTCCACCATCTCATTTATTCATGCTGATAGATAGTGACATGGCAACAAGACTGTGACATGTATCTTCCTGATGCTGATGGTCAAACCAAACTCTTTACAAGTGTGAGAGTCCATCCATTTGCTGCTTGAAATTTCAATTTGGCACTATGAGTGTCGAGTTCCACAAGGACTTGGTGCCTATCTTGGATCTCAAGTGAACAAGACTGATCAGCTTTTCTGGTATGTGGACATCTTTTGTCAATCACATCAAGGCATATGACCTCAGTAAAAAGAAGAATATGCCAAAGGCTGTCAATATCAGAACGCAACCCTATTTGGACCCACTGTGGATCTCAGTTTTGATGTTGTCCTATCATTGCTGACCTTACCCATCACTTTGTCATGGAAATTGGAGATCGCATTAAACAGCTTCACTGGTAGGCCAATTGTCTCCAGCAGCTTCAAAAGATTTGTCTGCTCACATAGTCAAATGACTTGGTGAGATCTGCCAGACTACAGAGATCATATCAATGTAGATCTTTCCGTTCTGAAACCACATTTCGATGTGGGCTGGATGCATTCAGCCAGCATCTGCAGTATGACAAGAGCAATGGCACAGAATACAGATCATTAAGTCCAAAGTGTCTGTGCTAGTTGTATGAAGGAGCTATCCAAAGAGTTTCACTCCCCCGATCTTTCTTCGTCATCGTGGATTTCTTTTTCCTTTTCAAGTAATTACACAATTCCTTTTAACTTTATTCATTCAAGGGATGTTAACACCTCTGGCTGGATCAACATTTATTGCCAGTCTTAGTTGCCCTTTAGAAGGTGGCGATTAGCTGCCTTCTTGAACCACTGCAGTCCATATGCTGTAGGTAGACTCACAATGCCATTAGGGAGGGAATTCCAGGATTTTGGCCCAGCGACACTGAAGGAAGAGTGATATATTTCCAAGTCAGGATGGTGAGTGGTTTGGAGGGGAACTTGCAGGTGGTGGTGTTCTCATGTATCTGCTGCCTTTGTCCTTCTAGATGGAAGTGGTTGTGGGTTTGGAAGGTGCTGTCTAAGGAGTCTTGGTGAATGTCTGCAGTGTATCTTGTAGATGGTACACACTGCTGCTACGGAGTGTCGGCGATGGAGGGAATGATTGTTTACGGATGGAGTGCCAGTCATGCAGGGTGCATCGTTCTGTGTGATTTCAAGCTTCTTAAGCTGCATCCATCCAGGCAGGTATTCCATCACTCTCCTGACTTGCGCCTTATAGATGGTGAGCAAGCTTTGGAGAGTCAGGAGGTGATGGAGGATTCCCAGCCTCTGACCTGCTCTTGTAGCCACTGTATTTATATGGGCAGTCGTGTTCAGGTTCTGGTCAATGTTACCTCCCAGGATGTTGATAGTAGGGGTAATGCCATTGAACGTCAAAGGATGATAGTTAGAATCTCTCCTGTTGAAGAATTGCCTGACATGTGTGGCACAAATGTTACTTGCTACTTCAGAGCATCACAGTGAACCACAATTCTGTACTAAACCAAAGTGTTTCTCATGGTGGGAGCCACTAGCTAGCCTTAGAAGCATGAACACAGTTAACTTCTGAACGACATGGTTAACTATAGCACTCCCATAACTTTTGAAGTGACATCAGCTAATAGCACAGATTGGGGACTGAAGTAAAGATCCCTTTGCATATGGTCTTTTTCTTAACCGCTAGGGGAAGGTGTAATGAATAATAGTTTAAAAGCAGAATGGTTAAAAGCCATTGCCCTCTGTGGCATAGTGATGTTTGATAGAGACAAGCGTCTTCGGTAAATAGGGTGCCTACCTTCCTCTTTCCGCTATGTGTCCGTCTTGAAGCACCAGGATCTGATCTGCATTAATCACCGTTGACAACCTGAAGGAAAAAATATGGAAAATTCTCAAACACTTTCCTTGCAACGAGGCAGGTGATAAATACACGACTTAAGACCCACTCATCTCATTCTTCCACTCCCTGCATATCCCGTATACCAACCCACATTGAGTTAGTTATGCATGTGACTCATTTTTCAGTAAATGTTCTCAAATCCTTTCAGGTGACTATTAAATAATATTCACTCAGGTTAAAACAATCAGGAAATGCTGAGATTAACTTGCATTCCCATACAATCAAATTCCTGGCAGCAGAAATACAGTAAACAAACTTTATTTACCTTAACACCAAGTCACACAAATCATAAGGTTTTAGGTTCAAACCTTTATCTGCTCTGAATTCCAGCCAGGGCAATGGGATCAACACTAGGAATGGGTAAGTGACTGGGTCATAGAAAGGAAAATCAACAGTGCTGTTGTTCCCAAATGCTCTCCAACATTTTCAAACAACAGTGTAGAGGAACATTCTACTTTCAGAAACGGAGAATAGATGTTTAAATGAGAATACAGTGGTCTGTCAACCTGTCTTAACAAACAAGGAGGGTAGGGGGACAAAAAAAAAATCAACAAAGTAAAGAACGAAGAAAATAAGGGTCAGAAAAAGACGTTCCATAATAGGTAAAATTACAGTGGCACAATCAACTGAGAATATGGCAAAGGTAATCAAGAAAATCCTTTATTCATTCACAGGATGAGGGCGTTGCTGGCTAGGCAGCATTTATTGCCCATCCCTAATTGCCCAGAGGGCAGTTAATAGTCAACCACACTGCTGCTGGTCTGGAGTCACATGTAGCCCAGACCAGGTAAGGATTGCAGTTTCCTTCCCTAAAGGACATTAGTGAACCAGATGGGTTTTTCTGACAATTGACAACGGATTCAAGGTCATCATTAGATTCTTAATTCCAGATATTTATTGAATTCTAATCCGACCATCTACCGTGGTAAGATTCAAACCCGGATCCTCAGAACCTTATCTGGGTCTCTGGATTAACAGTCCACCGATAATACCACTAGGCCATCACCTCCCGGAGTCACGATAGAGAATTAGTCAAAATAGTCATGAAAGAGACAGCAGAATTAAGACAGCAGACAATACTGAACTTAATGTCAAGCATTTCTGAAAGCATATTCATAGCAAAAGGTGATAAAGTAATGAGTGGGGCAATTGAAACATGCCACAAGTGATAAGGTATCAAGTGACCAAAAGATAGGGATAGGGTAGGTGGGCGGGTCTGGATAGGATGCATTCAGAGGGTTAGTGTGGACTCGATGGGCTGAATGGCCTGTTTCAACACTGTGGGGATTGTATAAAGGTAGCAAGTATAGCAACTGAATTAAAATCAGAAAAAGCTGTAAATATCTGCCAAGGCAGGAAACATCTGTAGGAGAGAAATAGGATGACCCTTTCAACTCAATAACTCTTTAGTGGAATATCAAGTTTTATTTCAGATTTCCAGCATCAAAAGTATTTTGCTGTTACAGTACACCATCGTTTCAGAGAGGTGAATGTGGGCTATATTACCAGCAAGAAAGAGAAAATGTTTAGAAATGAGGAGAGGCAGGAAGTACTGAAAGAAACAGAACATGTTCATGGGTAGGGGAGGAAGTGAAAGAAAGGCAAGACAGGGTGCTCAGATGGATTACAATGCAGGGAATTTGCATGAGAAAATAACTACCAAAATTGGTCCCATCCTTCCTCCTTTCTAATGATTCAGTGAGGATAGAAGAGTGGTGCCTGAGAATTAACAAATAATTAACGTAATATCAATCCCAAAGAAGGACCATCTGGACAAGCCAGGAAAAAGGTTAGTGAGCCTAATGTCCTTGTAGCTAAATAATTAGAAAGCATCCTGAAAGATGGATGACGGTAGAACTGACCCAGGAAAATTGCTCATATAGGTAAATTGGTCAATTTCTAGACAGAATAATTTAAAATTAGAAGTACATGACTGGAACAATTTCATACAAACAGACTGCAGACATGCAGAATCACGAAAAGAAAATAGCATTAAGAGGATTCAAAAGATAACAATTAGTTTCTCGAGAAGTAGGGGCCTTTGGGATCTGAAGGTACCTGCAGTGTCAAGCTCCCACTGAGAAGCCTCTCTATTTGAGTGCAGTTTGAAGAAGCACTGCAGTGCTGACACGATGATATGTGGCAAGGGCCACTGTTGTGAGCATTCAATGTACCCAATCGTTAGGAATTCAAATGGCCTCAGTGCTTTGAAAGACCTACTTACCACTTAGCCCGCTACCCTGGCCTTTCTCTTTTGAGGTGCAAATATTTTCATTTCCAAGTATTTACCAAAATGTCTGTGAAAGTTAACACTAAATCAGGCAATATGTTCCAGATTAAAATAACTCATTCCCCATGTGACAGAAAATTTTCCTCTTGTCTGCTCTGGTTCTTGCTGAATACCTTTAATCCACACCTACTGTTTACTAATCTTTCTGCCACTGGAAGCAGTTTCTATGTACTTTAAAACCCTTCATGATTTTGAACAACTCTATCAAACGTTCAAATAATCTTCTCTGCTGTATGGAGAGCAACACAGAAACATAACAGAATGTTTGACACAGCAGGAGGTTCTTCAATCCAGCATGTACATCTTTTCCAATCTCTTGAGGAGAATCATAGAATCCCTACAGTGTGGAAGCAGGCCATTTGGCTCATTGAGTCCATACCAACCCTCCAAACAGCATCCCACCCAGACCCACCCCTCTACTGTATCCCTGTAACCCTGCATTTCCCATGGCTAATCCACCGAACCTACACATCCTTGGACTGTGGGAGGAAACCCATGCATTCATGGAGAGAATATGCAAACACCACACAGACAGCCCAGAGCTGAAATTGAGCCCGGTTCCCAGTGCTGTGAGGCAGCAGTGCTGACCACTGAGCCACTGTGCTGCCCTTACTGCCCTCATCCCTGGGATCATTCAAGCACATTGCCTATTCATCCTCTCTAAAGTTTGAACAACCTTCTTAAAATGCAGAGCCCAGAGTTAGACTTCTTTTTTAACCTATCTGTGGCCTAACCAGTGAGTAAAGACCTTATTTATTTCTAGATGAAAATCCCTGGACAACCCGTCAAAACTGGTTCCCCAACACATAGTTATAACGGCAACTCTCATCCTTCCCCCCAGACTCCTTCCTGGTACAGTGCTGCCCACCAGTCTGATGCACACTCCCTCTGTCAAGGCCCTGATAGTGGTGATTGCTTGTATCTCCCATTCCTGCTGCATGCCAGGTCTTTCCTTACACTAGTGGTCCTCATACTCTGATTTCTCCCCTTCACCGTCCCTGAACCCTCAGCAAGCCAGTGTGCTGTCTCCAATCTGCAGTGTTGATTGCTCCACCTTCCTACCTCAACAATGCTGTCTGATACCCACATGGACCTTTGAATGTTCATTGTGCAGAATCCCAGAACTAATGATGGTCTACTTCCCTGATTAGACTCGGACGATGGACAGTCCTGACTGACTCCTGATTACTCTCAAAGATCTAACAATCCAGGAAGCCTCTGTATGCTTGCACTGGACTTGCAGAATTAACTGTGGCTCACTCTATGGACTACAGCAGGACGGAACTCTTGACTTTGACTGCCTTAAGCAAATAACTATCTGTGCTCAAATGCTTGCACTGTCAGTGAATGCTTGATTAACTTTAACTGGACCAACTGATTGACACCCCAACCTGACTTGACTGAGGTCTGCTCCGTCTCGACTTTGAAATACGGTCATTTGGTTGATGCACATGCTATATGTTTGCTGCACATACTGGAAGGGGAGGGCGATGTAGCAATGTACAATACAGCAACATATTCAAACCCTCTTGACTGAGAAGTGCTGAGAACCATGAAAAGTTGACTGGCTTTGAGCCTGCACTAAAAAGGAAAACAGAACCATGAACTTTTAACATCTGGGTAAGGGGCAAAGCATCGAGGCAAGGTGAGGCAGGGATGCTGTGAGCATCAGGTAGGCATATAAAGTGAGTGTGTGCTAAGAAAGTAGGCGAGCAGTCCTGAGTTGGGTGTTTGTTCCTGCAGCGGTTATACTAATGCATGCCTGGGCGGTCTGCCATCTTCTACCGTTGTTTACCTGCAGTCATCCAAAACTCTACTCCGCATGTCTTAATTCACAGCAAGTCTGTTCATCTATCATCCCTGCACTCACTAACTTGCCTTAGTGGCCATCAAACAAGATCCGGACTTTAAAGTTCTAATCCTTGCTTTCAAGTCTCTCTGTGTCCTAGCCCTTTCCTATCTCTGTGATATCCATCCAACACATATCTCAGAGACATCTGAGCTCTCCCAACTTTAGCCTCTTGTATTTCACTAATTTTATTTTCTTAACCATTGGTGGTCAAACCTACAGAAGCCTGGGTCCAAGGGCTAGAATCCCCTCCCACTCATCTTTGTGCCCCTCCTTTTCTCTTTTAAGTTATTACTGAGGACCAACATCTTTTACCAAGCCTTTGATTATCTGACCTAATATCTCCTTATGTGGCTCAGTGCCAGACTTGATTTTATAGTGCTCCTGTGAAGCGTCTTGGGGATATTTAAATTCATTAGGGTGTTATTAGAAATGTAACGTTGTTGCAAGGTATCCCTAGTGGAGAATCCCACAGGACAACAATATGAGTAAAAACTGGAGGACGGTGACTTCCAAATAAGAAAACGTTTTCAGGCACATTGTATTCTAATCCCTGAAGAATCGGAGTGAATGAGAGTGGACTGAGTTGGGATATTTCAATAAAACCAGAATAGTGGAACCGAAGTTCCAGGGGTAGCAGAGTTCTCTGGGAAAATAGAACATAGAACAGTACAACACACAAACGGGCCCTTCGGCCCACGATGTTGTGCTGAACATGACCCCAAATGAAACTAATCCCTTCTGCCTGGCCTTGGTCCATATCCCTCCATTCCTTGCATATTCATGTCCTTATCTAAAAGTCCCTTAAATGCCCTCATCACATCTGCCTCAACCACCACCCCTGGCAGTGCATTCCAGACGCCTACCACTCTCCGTGTAAAAAAAATTTGCCCCCCACGTCTCCTTTGAACTTTCCCTTTCTCACCTTAAATGCATGCCCCCTAGTATTAGACATTTCAACTCTGGGAAAAAGATTCCGACCGTCAACCCTATCTATGCATCTCATAATTTTATAGACTTCTATCAAGCTTCCCCTCAGCTTCCAGCACGCCAGAGAAAACAACCTGAGATTTTCTAGCCTCTCCTTACAGCTCATACCCCCTAATCCAGGCAGTGTCCTGGTAAACCTCTTCTGCACCCTCTCCATCCTTCCTGTAATGTGGCAAACAGAACTGAGCGTAATACTCTAACTGCGGCCTAATCAAAGTCTTATAAAGTTGCAATTTGTCATCCTGATTCTTGTACTCAGTTCCTCGACGAATAAAGGCAAGCATGCCATGCGCCTTCTTTACCACCCTATCTACTTGTGTGGCCACTTTCAGGGAGCTATGGAATTGAGCCCTAAGATCCCTCTGTACATCAATGCTGTTCAGATTCCTGCCATTAACTGTATACTTTTCCTTAACATTTGATCTCCCAAAGTGCATCATCTCACACTTACCTGGATTAAACTCCATCTGCCGTTTCTGCAACTGATCAAATCCTGCTGTATTCTGACAACCTTCCACACTATCCACAACTCCACCGATCTTTGTATCATCTGCAAACTTACTAACCAATCCATCTATACTTTCAACTCAGTCATTTATATATATATCACAACAGAAGAGGTCCCAGTGCGGTTCCCTGCGCAACACCACTAGTTATGGACATCCAGCCTGAAAAACATCCTTCAACCATTACCCTATGTCTTCTACGGGCAAGCCATTTCTGAATCTACGAGCTAAGTCACTGTGGATCCCGTGCATCTTAATCTTCTGGATGAGCCTAGCATGACGGGCCTTGTGAAAAGCCTTACTAAAATCCATGTAAACAATATTCATTACTCTACCCTCATCGATAACCTTCATCACTTCCTTGAAAAATTCAAAGCAATGCTGATTGTCCCTAATCAGGCCATGCTTTTCCAAATGTGCGTAATCCTAACCCTAAGAATTCTTTCCAAAATGTTAGAAGTTTATTCAAGGTAATCACACAGACTCGACAAAGTTTTGTGAAAGGGCAAACATGTTTGACTTATACCTGAGAATTCTTTGAGGAGGTATCAGGAGGTTAATACCTGGAATGGGCAGGTTATCTTACGAAGAAAGTTGGACAGGCTAGGCTTGTATTCACTGGAGTTCAGAAGAGTAAAAGACAAGTAGATTGAAACATATACAATTCTGAAAGGTTTTGATAGGGTAGAGAGGATGTGCCCTTACAGGAGAAATGAGAATTGCAGAGTCATTGATTAAAAACTCAGAATTGCCCATTTAAAAGGGATTAGCAAAATTATTTCACTCAGGGGATGTGAACCTTTGGAACTCCATCCCTGAAAAGGTGGTGGAAGTAAAGCACTTGAATATTTTCAAACCTGAGGTAGACAGATTCTTGTTAAGCAACGGTTGAAAGGGTGTCAGCGCCAGGCAAGAATGTGGATTTCAGGTTACAATCAGATCAATCATCAACGTATTGAATGGTGGAGTAAACTTGAGGGGCTGAATGACCCACTCCTGCTCAATGTTTGCATGCCAACTCAGTGCCCTTCCATCAAACATGCTAACTCACCTAGTAGAGAGCCCAGGATCCATGCAAAACAGTTCTATAAGGCAAAGATCTAACCGCCTATAACTGACTTCACTGTTTTGAAGAGAACACTCATTCATTAAAACCTTTTAACTACAATTACATTCCTCCAACTAAATAAAGCTTACACAACAAACAGTTTAGTCAGGGCACAATCCCTTATTACTGCAAACTGCAATTTATTCATAATCCCATTTCAGTGTCTATAATGACTTGTATATCCTTCACCAAGTCAGGGGGCCAAAACTGTATGCAGTACTCCAGATGCAGTCTCAGATTTCGAAAAAGCACCTTAACTCCTCCATATCAGAACTGCTCTTTCCAAGTCTAATGAGTACACTTCACATTTTACTTTCCAAGGTTACCACAGTTCCACTTCAGTGGAGACAGCTGATGGTTCAAATGGATAACTGTTTCCATAAATCACCTGTACATCTGTGTACATCTGAAATAGGTCCCGTCACCCTTCCCACCCCTGTGAAAATGGTAAGTGCTTTGTTTGGGTCAGAGAGTTAAGATTAATGGACAGTTCTGTCATTTTTTTGGCGAAAATCTGGGCTCAAGTCTGTTTTGTTTAAGGTGGCTCTTGAAAAATCTGTGTCCAAAAGTTCTGGATAGAGCCTTTGGTTTTCTGAAAGATTTGATTGTAGTCAATAACAGTATGCAAGATTGATGAACTTTTAGAATAGAAATGCAGCACTGTAATCTACGGCTCTGTGACGCACAATGTTGCAAACTGTGAGCAGAGAGCACTATATAACCAAACACAGGAATGTACCTTTGACAAAGCCAATAAAAGAGTGACCCAGTCATTTGACTATGCTTCTTGTTTTGGCTGGGGTGAAGGGCAGAATTATTTCTGGAATGCAGGATATTTTTCCCAACCACTTGCTTTGGCTTTCCTCTCTTTTTTAGATGGTTACTCATAGAATCTGACTTCCTGTTGGGCTCCTTAGTTCCCTTTCTCAGGATCAGACATCAGGTTAATGTACTTACTGTTGAACTCTTTCAAAGGCATTTAAAGAGTTTACAGCTGAGGAAATTCACACCTTTAGCCTATTAGCAGATTCTCCCAGTGGGAGCAAGTTCCACGACGGCAGAAAAGAGTTTCCCAAAAAGCTGGGATAATGCAATGTCCTCACACAACAAAAATGCAAACAGAGATTATTCAGCGAATGATATTTGAAGCAACAGTACTGCCCTGATATTTCCTATGTTGATGCAAAACAATTGGCATCCATGTGTATTTACTTCAGCAATTCTTTATGGCAGTCCATCAGTGCTGAGGAAGACTTGCTTCATCTCCAGGGCAGGGGTTGATGTTTGAAGTGCTTGGTGACTTTGTGGATGCTTCTTCTCAAATTTGTAAATTTTAGGCCAAGTGATTGCTATGTGTCAGTGGGGAAGTTGCATTTGTTGGGAGGCTTTCAGCGTGTCCTTCTAATGTTTCCTCTTCTTTAGAGCTCGTGATTGCTTGCTATTGCGGAGCTCGGAGTAGAGCACTCATTTAGGGAGTCTTGTGTTGGACAATCTGGCCCGCTCGTCATAACTGGACATGCGTGACCAGTGTCTTGATATTTGGGATATTGATCTGGAAGTGAACACTTATGTTGGTACACCCTATCCTGCCAGTAGATTTGCAGGATTTTGTGAAGGCGGTGCTGGTGATAACTCTTCAGGGATTGGAGGTGCCTACTGTATATGGTACATATTTCTCATTCACAGCTGCTCTGTAAACCATGAGCTTGGTGCTAAGTGTGTGGTCTCAGATTTTGAACACTATTCTACAGGACTCTGAAAGCTGCACTAGATTGGGGTCAATGCTGGATTTCATTTTCAACAGTCGCTTGTACTAAGAGGAAGCTCCGGAGATACAAAAAATGATCCGTGTTGTCCAGGGACTTGCCATATTATAGTACTTCAGTGGGGACTCCACCTGCACTGAAGGCCTTGTTGTTTCTCACTGGTCAGATGGCTTCTTTGACCTCATGACGAGTTGGGAGGTGTGTTGAGATGGCAACAGTTGGAATGGGACGGTGTTGAGAGCAGTTGCACCAAAGTCCTGATGAAGGGTGAAAACCTGAACGTCGACTTTCCTGATCCTCTGTGACTGCCTGGCCTGCTATGTTCCTCCAGCTCCATACTGTATTGGCACCAAAGGCTGTGTCTTGGTTGAGGAAGTCCTCAAAGTGCCCTCTCCAGTGTTGACTGCCCCTCAGTCTTCGATGAGTGATGCTCCCTTTGTGGTTTTCAGTGCAGTACTCAGGCAATAGATGGCATTGATTGTGTTGAGGAAGCCGTGTATGGTGTGGATGTTGGTGAGGTACTGAGTCTCCTGCACTCTCTCTGCATACCATCTATTCTTTAGGCCATGGGTTCTTTATTGCATCTTGGTCTTCGGTTGCCTGAAGGCTTGTTTCCTCTCGCTCGAGTTTTGGTGGAACTGCAAATTCAGGAATGTTCTGCACCTGAGGTCTAGTTTCCTCGTTGAGAGACTGAGTGTCTCCACACAGGTGTTGACAATGGTGGCTTTTAGGATAGACCAAGCACTGCAGACACTCTATAACTCTGGCACAGGGCAGCATGACACGAGGATGGAAGCTGCGTTGCTTGTTTTAACATGGAGTGGTTGTTGCATACTAACAACCACATGGTTCCAGTGGAGTGAGGTTCAGGGAAAATCTGAGTCAACTGAAAACTAGGCTCTGCTGTAGGATGAAAGACTAATAATCTTCCACCGACCGCTACCACAAGGAGCGGAAGGCAAAGCCAACGGAGGTGGCAACCAGCAGCGTCTTGATGATAGAAAGGTATCCCAGGCAATTCACCAGGCCAAGTTCCTATGATGACAGGTTAAGGATCAGTCAAGACGGCAGACAGTGAGCTGGGGGAGGCCACTCTTTTAGCTGGTGGTGACTGTCTCTGGATCCTCCTCTCTCCTGCTTATTTATTACTGCAACCAAAGATGAGACATACTCTCTGGTCTTACACAGTCTTTCTGCCTATCAGATCTTCGCTGGCTCATTGTCACACAAATCCCACTGACTCATTCTCTCCTCTTAATTCTGTTTATTCCTTTGTTATCTCCAGATCTGACAATAGCATTATTTTCCTGGCCAGCTTCCCATCTTCCATCACGTCCATTTTTATTCAAACAGAACTCTGCTGTCAGCATCACAACTCGTCTCAATCTGATCCAGGATGGCCAACTGTTATGAAACAAAATAAGGGTCACCAGGGGAAGGGCATGCTGCTGGCTTTGAGGGGCTGGGTTTTCAACAGTACAAGGGTTGGAAGGGAGTTGTCTTAAAACCACTATATCAAGGATGAGGTTTGTTTAAAATCAACTAAAACTTACAATTTATTTTGCTAAATTACTACATTATCCTCTGCTAGTCAACTCAATCAACTGTAGTCCAACTTGAATCACTCAAACTCACCCCGGAGATTTTCAGGATTAGAATTCAAGATTTTGGATAAAAGGCATACCTTAAAGGACACAGGACAAACCATCTAAATAAGGGGCATATCCTTCAAATACAAGACAATTGGTGAACCTCTTCTGTTCACCCATCATCTTTCTGCTTATTTAATTCAGCACAGACCAATGACTGAGTCTAAGATCTGTACATTTCAACTAATCACTGATAAAGCACATCAATCAGTGTACTAGGAAGATGTAAATAAACTTGCTCCCTCACTGGGTGCTGCACAAGAGAACAAACCAGAACTTTCAGCTTGGTCAGGTTGGAATCTATAACAGATGACAGACAGCACACTAGATTTATCTCTGAGCACTAGCTGTAAAATGGAAACAGATTGTAGATAAAGCAACAAACATCTTCAAAGGAATATAATTGGTGCCCGTCCTCCCACTCCGTGCAGTGAACCCAGCCTAGAGTATCCGGGTCATGACCTCCCAGCATGCCTGATAATTACGCCTGATTCATCGAGACTCAAACTTGGCCAAGTACAAGCAATTCTGTAGGAGTCCTGACAGAATATCAAAAGGCAAGAAAAGGGAGCAAAATATACCAACTCTTCACAAAATCTGATGAGTCTTCATCTGTAACCAGACAGGGAGAGGAAAAGGGGAAACATGTGCTATAGTTATTCACAGTGGTTCACTGAATTAGTCAGTGTGTAGCTAAGGCTAGAATCCACTGGAATGAGGGGTGCAGGTGAATCAAACATACTGGTTTGTGCTGGGTGCCTTTTCTATCCCAGAGCAATAACTTTGCCTCTTAAATAAATAGGCAAAGCTGTATTGTCACTGGACTATTAATGATCTGTGAGCATTCGTTCAAATTTTATTGTGGCAGATGGTGAAATTTGAATTAGATTGCGAAATTTGAATTAGATTGTGAAATCTGGAATTAAAAGCTAGTCGAATGGCCACCAGGAAATCACTGTCAGCTGTTGTAAAAACCCACCTAGTTCACTTTTGTCCTGAGGGAAAGAAATCTGCTGTCCTTACTGGGTCTGGCCTACACATGACTTCAGATCCATAGCAAGGTGGTTAACTCTTTGCCCTCTGAAATGACCAAGCAAACACACTCAGTTCAAGGGCAATTAGGGATGGGCAACAAGCAGTGGCACTTAGGTATCAAGAAAGTATGAAAATAGTACTTTATTAGCTGTAAAGTGCAAGTTCTTTCTTTTTTTTGTGTAGTCACACACAGCAATGGATACCAACAATGAAACTCTATTTTATTTAATTATAATACACTAACTAAAGAAAGTAACTCACTGCCTTTTATCGATAGGCTATACTAAGCAAAACAGAAAGGATTTGCATTTATCCAGCAGCTTAATATCAATCCTTGAGATAGTCCAAAGGATTATGTATAATGAATTATTTTTGAATTGCAGTCTCTTATTGGACAAACAAAATAACAAGGAAATCGTGTTAAAGTGTCTTAATCAAAGAATCATAGACTCATACAGTAGACGTGGACCTTTATCCACCACACAGCCACAAATTAAACACTTCTTCGAAGAACTTCAACAGATTCATGGTACATGACCTATTACTTCCAATCTAGGCTTACTGCTCTTTCTGAACATAACGTTCTGATGATAATTCAGGGTTACCTCCTCTGTAACTCTTAAGGATGTTCCCCATTATCATTATTAGGCTAAATGCTTCCTTAATTTGAAGCTTCATATGTCAAAGTAACATTTGCCATCCTTCAACTGCTATTATATAGCTTCTGTGTGAGCAACAGTTTTGCCTTTTTCCTATCTTACTTCCTTGAGGAGTTCTAGACATATTTCATCTGGTCTCAGTGCGCGTAATATCACATATAGAGGCTGTGGGAAATTTTAATGTGTGTGTGGGATTGCCAGAAAGATAAATACAAGAAGAAAGGAATTGAAGGTCATACTGACACAGTTACATTGAGCATTCAGTGTGGGAGGAGGCTCACATGGAATATTAACACTGGCACTGACCATCTGGGTTGGATGTCTGGTGCCTCGCAATACTTATGTGGCTCTGAGTAATTTTTTTGTTTGATAACACTTCGATGAAGGACCTCAAGGCATTTTACTACATTCTAAGTATGATATAAATGCAAGTTGATGGTGTTGTTTTCCTGAAATCTCTTATTCTCTTAATAGCTCTCTTTCCTCATGCTTATGTGGAGTTGGTTGTCGAAACCAGTTACCAACTATTTGTTTGTATATATTACAAAATAAAGTTTTGATAGCATTCATCAGGATTCAAAAGCCCCATTTCAAGAAATTAATAGGTCGAGAAGGAAAAAAGAAAGGGCAATATTAGAGATTATTTTTATGCAATCTCAGTTCAGAATTTTACAAACCCTTTCCAATCAACAAATTTTGTTTTATTCATTTAACGGGATGTGGGGCATCACTGGCTAGGCAGCATTTATTGCCCATTCCTAATTGGGCAGAGGGCAGTTCAGAGTCAACCACATTGCTGTGGGTCTGGAGTCACATGCAGGCCAGACTAGGTAAGGATGGCAGTTTCCTTCCCTAAAGGATATTAGTGAACCAGATGGGTTTTTCTGACAATCATCATTAGACTCTTAGTTCCAGACATTTATTGAATTCCAATTCCACCATTTGCAGTGGTGGGATCCAAAGCTGGTTCCCCAGAACATTATGTGGTTCTCTGGGTTAACAGTCCAGCAATAATATCACTGGGCCATTGCTTCCTCGTCATTCTGTAATAGCAATAAACCTCTGGATGACCTAAGAATCTGGCTGCAGACTGTTAGAATTTGTGACCTTAAACAGACAAGACATATGAATCTATTCTGACAGTACAGCTCTGTTTGACAACATGATACCCACCCTTATTTACAAAAAACAGTATCATGCAGAATTCTAACCACTGCTAATGTGATAAAAGGTGTATAATATAATATTACCAATTGAGAATTTGGATTTTAAAAGTAAAAGTAGAATAGAATTTGGTTCCAATTCTATGAAATTAATTTTATTTAAAGAGGTCAGAAAATCTTTTGGAACAGTGAAGTAAATATACCATTTCAAAGAAAGCATGCAATTTCGGTTAGATGCCAGCAACATACGTGGTGAGGCGATGGCCTAGTAGTATTATCGCTGGACTGTTAATCCAGAGATTCAGATAATGTTCTGGGGACCTGGGTTCGAATCCCACCACAGCAGATGGTGGAATTGGAATTCAATAAATATCTAATGATTACCATGAATCCATTGTCGATTGTTGGAAAAACCCATCTGGTTCACTAACACTCTTTAGGGAAGGAAACTGTCATCTTTACCTGGTCTGGCCTACATGTGACTCCAGATCAACAGCAATGCGGTTGCTGTTGGGAATGGGATAGGTAAAATTCTGATAGGGATGGGAAATAAATGCTGCCTGGCCAGCGACGCCCTCATCCCATGAACGAATAAAGGAAAATAAAATACATGTGAAGTTAATTGATGAAGTATTTATCAAGCTGATAGACAGAGAAAATAGAGCAGGGACAGCTAGTGTTTTGAGATGAGTTCAGGATCGGCTTTCAGCTCAGAAGACAGCCCGAGCAGCAGGGTTTTATTTTGTGAAGGCTCTAAACTGAAAAAGTTTGTGTAGAAGTTTTCAAGGTGTCAGAACAAAAAGAGGTTTAGATTATCAGAAGCCACTAGGCCATCAAAGCCAGAAAGAGTCAATTAGTTAAGAAATTAAACAGTTGAAACAGAAGAAGTAACACTACACTGGAACTGAGTATCTATATGGATATTGTTCGGAAACAGGTTGAAATATTATTTAGTTTATCTTAATACCTTTTTAACTTGTAACATATACATTTAGACAAATGTGAGGTGCTGCATTTTGGACAGGTAAGTCAGGCAAGGACTTAATGGTAAGGTCCTGGGCAGTGCTACTGAACGAAGAGACCTTGGAGTGCAGGTTCATAGTTCCTTGAAAATGGAGTCGCAGGTGGAATAGGACAGTGAAGAAGGCATTTGGTATGCTTGCCTTTATTGGTCGGCATTGGGCATAGGAGTTGTGAGGTCATATTAAAGCTGTACAGGACATTTATTAGGCCATTTTTGGAATACTATGTGCAATTCTCGTCTCCCTGGTCTCGGAAGGATGTTGTGAAACTTGAAAGGGTTCAGAAAAGATGTATAAGGATGTTGCCAGAGATGGATGGTTTGAGCTACAGGCAGAGGCTGAATAGGCTGGGGCTATTTTCCCTGGAGCGCCAGAGGCTGAGAGGTGACCTTATAGAGGTTTATAAAACTATGAGGGGCATGGATACGGTAAACAGGCAAGGTCTTTTCCCCGGGCTGGTGGAGACCAAAACTAGAGGGCATAGGTTTAAGGTGAGAGGGGAAAGATTTAAAAGGGACCTAAGGGGCAACGTTTTCACGCAGAGGGTGGTGCATGTATGGAATGAGCTGCCTGAGGAAGTGGTGGAGGCGGGTACAATTACAACATTTAAAAGGCATCTAGATGGGTATATGAATAGGAAGGGTTTAGAGGGATATGGGCCAAATGCTGGCAAATGGGACTGATTTATGTGGGATATCTGGTCGGCACGGATGAGTTGGACCAAAGGGTCTCTTTCCATGCTGTACATCTCTATGATTCTATTTATATTTGTTTATTTTTGCTTTTGTTAAAGAACACTGGAAGCCTTGATTGAATTTGTTCAGTGATTAACCATCAGGGTAACCAAGTGCAAAAATTATTCTTATTGTCTATAAAGCCCGGTTTCATTCTGGGATCTGAGGTCTCCAATATTAATATCAACTGGGATTATAACACTAATTTGGACATTCCTCCTATTATATTCAACCTTTTGACAACAGATATGTAATCTTTCATCAACTTGACACTGCTCCACATGGGTTCACATATCTAGTGTCAGAAAAATATTTAACAATATCAGTCTTCATCACTGAAGTGCAGATTACCTGGCTATTTATTTCATTGCTGCCATGTTCCATTTTGTGATGGCTAAGGCTGGTGGAATATACTGTCACTTTCTAATCCCACCTCTACACTGGTCACAGTATATATTTAAATGGATTACCCTGTTAATGATATGGCCATTTATATCTTTTTCTACATTACATTAAGACACTAACAGCACTGAAGGAAGTCATCTGGTCTACTGTGTCTGCGATGGTCAACAAAGATCTAACTACACCAACCACACTTTTGGCCCATAGGCACAGAGGTTATGGCAACACAAGCAAAAATCTAAATACTGCTTAAATGTTACAAGAGTTTCATATTTAACCACCCTTTTAGACAGTTAGTTCCATACTCCCACTATTCTTTGAGTGAAATAATTTATTCTCAAGTCTCCTCTTAGCCTCCCACCTCTTGCCTTAAATCTATGCCCCCTACTTTTTCAGGTCTCTACTAATGTAAATGGTACCTCTCATAATCTTATTCATTTCTGTAAGACTCTTTCTCAACCTTTGTTGCTGTAATGAGAACAACCACAGCTTGTCCAGTCTTTCCTCATAGCACAGACCCTCCAGTCCAGGCAACATTCTGGTAAATCTTCTCTGCATCCTCTCTTTAGTATATCCTCTCTAGGTTCAGAAGAAAAGATTTAGAGACCAGGTTTTTATTAGATTCATAGGTTCTTATGGTGCAGAAAAGGCCTTTCAGCCCATTGAGTCTGCACCAACATAACTACCACTAAAAGTGTGCTCATGCCACTTTCCTGCACTTCTCCCATATCCTTGAATGCTATGATATTTCAAGTGCTCATCCAAATATTTTTTAAAGCTTGTAAGGCTTCCCAGGCAGTGCATTCCAGATTCCCACCACCTGCTGAGTGGAAATGATTTTTCCCAAATCCCCTCTGGATCTCACCACACTTACCCTAAAACTATGCGCCCTCGTGATTGACCCCTCAACCAATGGAAACAGCTGATCTCTATTCACCCTGTCCATATCCCTCATAATCTTGTACATCTCAATCATGTCTCCCCTCAGTCTTCTCTGCTCTAAAGAAAATAATTCAAGCTAATCTAGTCTCTCCTTATAGCTCAATTTCTCCATCCCAGGCAACATCCTGGTGAACCTCCTCTGTACCCCCTCTAGTGCTATCACATCCTTCCTGTAGTGAGGTGTTTATAATTGCACACAGTACTCCAGCTGTGGCCTGACCAACATTATGTACAACTCCAACATTACCTCCTTACTCTCATACGCTATGCCACAACTTATGAAAGCAAGTGTCCCATATGCTTTCTTAACTATCTATTCACTTGCTCTGCCGACTTCAGAGATCAGTGAATAATTACCCCAAGATCCCTCTGTTCATCTAAGCTACCCAGTGTCCTGCCATTCATTAAATACTCCTTCATCTTGTTTCTTCTTCCAAAATGCGTCACTTCACATTTATCAGAGTTAAATACCATCTGCCACTGGTCTGCTCATCTGACCAACCCATCTATATCATTCTGTAACCTACAACCATCTTCTTCCCTATTAACCACCCAACCAATCTTGGTCTTGTTTACAAATCTGCTTATCTGCTGCCCACAAAGTCCTCTCTGTCATTTATGGATATAACAAACAATAAGGGTCCCAGTCCTGATGCTTGTGTTACACTGCTGGACACCGGCATCCGGTCACTCAAACAGCTTTCTACCACTCCCCTTTCTGTCACATTACTAAACCAGTTTCTGATCCATCTCGCCAAGTTTCCCTCAATTCCAAGTGCTTCTCAATCAGTCTCTGATGTGGGACCTTGTCAAAATCTTTGCTAAAATCCATACTACAGCAACTGAATTTGCCTCATCCACATATGTGATCACATTTTAAAAAAATTCTAACAAAATAAAAAATAAAATTACTGATTTATTTAATATTAAGCATATCCAACAATGATACAAAGCTGACTAACACAATTTACAATCTGAAAGTATAAATATTGACATTTCAAAGTAAGCCCAAAGTGCACACGCATATTAAAGGGAAAAAAAAGGGAAACTTTCTCTGAGTAGATTAACTTTGGTAAAGAAAATACTCTGGCCAAAATAGTTGTTAATTCTCAGAGAATAAAATGATAAACCATGAAACGCTCTAGTCTGCTCTAAGTCTAGCGTTCTTGCATACCTAGACAGTTGTTACTAGACATATGTGGCTGCCCCTCTGAGATCTCTTTGAATATATTCAAGATATCCAAAGAAAGTCTTCTAGAAGCCTTTAAGGGTGAATAACTGTTTTGGCTTTTCAGCTCTCATCTGGGGTCGTCAAAAAGAATTCTTCAAAAAGGTGGCAAAGATCTCATCTCTTTACAGGTCGCATACTAAGTGATTCCAAAACAATATAATAAGGGGGAAACAGTGGCTCAGTAGTTAGCACTGCTGCCTCACAGCACCAGGAACCTGGGTTCAATTCCACCCTCTGGTGACTGACTGTGTGGAATTTGCACATTCTCCCCATGTCTGCATGGGTTTCTGCTGGGTGCTCCAGTTTCCTCCCACGATCCAAAGATGTGCAGGCTAGGTGGATTGGCCATGCTAAATTGCCCATAGTGTTCAGGGAAGTGTAGATTAAGTGTGTTAGCCATGGGAAATGCAGGTTACAAGGAAAGGGTGGGGGATGGGTCTGGATGGGATGCTCTTTGCAGGGTCGGTGTGGACTTGTTGGGCCAAAGGGCCTATTTCCACACTGTAGGGATTCTATGATCAAATAACTATACTTTTGTAAACCATAAACACAGACATATGACTTCAGTAGGTGCAAACAATCAGGTCAGGACAGTAATTGTCTTTAACCTAAAATGTCCCACTGTGTTCCTTCAGTCCAGGTATCTACTCAGCAACTCAAATGAACAAATTTTAATTATCATTCAGACAGGAGTCCTCAAAAAATACCAATAATGGATGAGGCTTCATAACAGTATATGACAACAAAGGCTACTGTATGGAGGACGGTAGCATAGTGATAATGTTATTGTGAGGTTGTAGATTTGCTCGCCGAGCCGGTGTGTTTGATTGCAGACATTTTGTCACCCTGCTCGGTAACACTCGGTGCGACTCCGGTGAAGCGTTGGTGTTCTGTCCTGCTTGTTATTTATATGCCTCAGTTTTCTGGGGCGGTTGGCATTACTTCCGGTTCTGTTTTTCAGTGGTTTGTATACCAGGTCCAGTTCAATGTGTTTGTTGATGGAGCTCCGGTTGGAATGCCAGGCCTCCAGGAATTCCTTGGCATGTCTCTGTTTGGTTTGTGTTATTATGGATGTGTTGTCCCAGTCAAATTCATGTCCTTCTTTGTCCGTGTGTATTGAAACCAGTGAGAATTGGTCATGTCTATTGGTGGCCAGTTGGTGTTCGTGTATCCTTATTGTCAGTTTTCTTTCAGTTTGGCTGATGTAATGTTTTTCACAGTCCTTGCATTCCAACCGGAACTCCATCAACAAACACACTGAACTGGGCCCGATATACAAACCACTGAAAAACAAAAAACTGAAAGTGATGTCAACTACCTCTGCAAACCGAAGCATATAAATAACAAGTGGGACAGAACACCAACGCTTCACCGGAGGCGCACTGACAATATTACCTAGCAGGGTGACAAAACGTCTGCAACCAAACACACCGGCTTGGCGAGAAAGTCTACAACTTCATCCACAAGCTGAGCTACAAATCTTCTCAAAAACTTCAAATGAATGTAGGATAAAAATACTGTCTCAGTCATGATGACTGTGCAATTACTGGACTGTTGCTAAAAACAATCTACTTTTTAAATTTTCTTCAGTGGTGGAAATCGGTTATCCTTACCCAATCCGATCTGTACATGACTCCAAGCCTAAAGCAATGTTGTTGACTCTTAATTTAAACACCCCTCAGGGGTGAGCAATAAATGCTGCCCATTGAACAACATTCTGATGGAAAGAAAAAGCTGAAGAGGTGCTTGATAGCGTAAAATCTGAGAGATTATTCAAGCTAGTTGGGGAATCTAAAATTTGGGGGCACAATCTTAGGATAAGGGCCAATCATTTAGTGTTGTGAGGTGGAATCTTGGTCTCTCAGGGAATCAAAGGATATGGGAAGTGGGCAAGAAAGTGGAGCTAAAGCTCATTATCTGCCATTATCACACAAACTGCAGAGTGTGCTTGGAGGGGCAATTGATCAATTCCTGCTCCTACTTCTTATGACTGTAAAGCACTTTGATTTACTGTAAAAGCTGTATAAATTCAAGTTATTTGAACTGAAGTGATGTAGAAAAATAGACTTTGAATTACAAACCAAACTACATATTTGCAATTCTTGCTGTGATTCTAATTTCCATTTCAACTGAAGCCCGTTAATTGAGACATCCCAGAAGAAATAAAGTGACGTCAATTATAAAATGCTGATTAAAGATTAAATTACTCAGGAACCTAAAGCTGCCAAAGGATCTGTCTCCCATAACAGGATCGACGCTATCTGTATTCTTATGGACTGCCATTAGCTGCAGAAATTTTACTAAACAGCATTAAGCTCATCATGCTGCTAGTTCTATTCTGAAACAGTAACTGAACTGCCCAGAACTTCCTGCATAGATCTGGATTCCAATGTCTCTTTTCAGGGAAAAGTCTCCAGTGGAGTTTCATCTAAAGCCCCTACCAGGCCTTTCATTCAAGATACTGTCATTATCTTTACACTTCCAATTCTTTGCAGCCTGCACTCTTGCTGTACACAGGAAACTGCTGAGTGCAGCATGTGGCAGCACAGTGCTCCCACTAGCTGCAGCTGCTGCACTTCAAAAGGTCAATCGATTGAAAACATCTTTGTGCCAAAAATCATTAAAAATGTTTTTTATTATCTTTACTGTTTCACTTGAGCCCAATGGGAAGTGGTCACCAGCCGAAGCCACTGCCAGAAGTCTTGTTGTTCCTCCCCAAATGGCATACATGCTCCTCATAAACAGACCCTACCCACATCAAAAACGTTTGGGCGGGGGGGGGGGGGGGGACGGGTTTTTTTAGTAAATAAGGTTGAAGATCAAAGTTGTTGACAGACACACATTTAGTCAGAGATCAAAGAGCAGGATATGTATTTACAATTTGTCATCACACAGCAGGCCAGGGAGGATGCCACGGCAGGTTCCCAAGCCTTTGTTCATACCGCAATTATTTACTGAAAGGAAAATAAAACAGCATTAACCCTTAGAGGACAGCAAGCAGCATCCATGTTCACACTACATGCTTAGTAAAAGCCCTGCACTTAGGGGAACACAGAACCTTCCATCTGTACACACGCCTGTTTTTACCACCTGACGATATAGAGTCTTCCAGCTCTCGGAGCAGCCATAGGCAGGATATGATTTTCTACTTTAACTTAGCTTGCATTCTTCTAACATCAAGTTATCAAGGTAAAGCATCTTTTTTAAAACTGTCCACCAACAGTTGTAATCTCCAAGTAGTAGGCTCTGTTGTGTGTTCAATGTCTTAGGTTTACCCAGCTCTTTTGTGCCATGTTTACAATGGTACTGTGTGGTACCATGTGTGTGCGTGAGATAGGGTTCTCCACTAATGCCCTTAAAGGAGGGAAATCAATTACCCTTACTCGTCTGGCCTACATTTGACTACAGACTTACAGCAATGTAGCTGACTCTTAACTGCCCTCTGAAATACTCTAATAAACTGCTCAGATTAGAGATGAGAATTAGATATGGGAAACAAATACTCGTGTTGCCAGTGATGCCCATAACCCAATTAAGAAAAATTTAAAACTTCAGCTTAATACAATTTCTGTGTAGCATTTTTACAATAGTGTTTTTAAGATACGGGCAGCAGTTTGTATTTTTTGTAAGTGCGATTTGGTCAGGGAGAAGCCTGTAATGTCTGATGTTTAAAACATCTGTAACACACTCGGTCAATTACAGCATAAAAGAACCGGCACCATTCATCAATTGCAACAATGTTGATTGGACCAATGTGGGGTGTGGCATGACCGAGGCAGAGTGAGACAAACAGTTCCATCTGGGTTTAACAGATGGAACATGAAGTCACTGATATAGGATCAGTATTAGAGGCAGTACACAGCCTAGTTGTGCTCCATTATTGAATCCTGAGATTTTCTGGGCTCTGGGATTAGACAGGCAGATTGCAATGGTCATAGAATCAGAGAATTTTACAGCTCGCAATAAAGCCCTTCACCTAATCATGACCATGCCACTCATCAAGTCTATCTATTCTCAACCCCTCTACCAAAGGAAAAGTTTATTTCTCTCCAACCTATCTACATCCCTCAAATTGCGTACATCATGTCCACCCTCAGCCTTCTCTGCTTCAGGGAAAACAACCTCAGCCTATCTACTCTCGCTTCATAGCTGAATCACTCCAGCCCAGGCACCATCCCTGAATTTTCTTTGCACCCTTAGTACAGTATAGTGTGGTGACCAGAAATACACACAATACTCGAGCTGTGACCTAACTAACTTATATAGCTACATCATTACCTCCCTGCTCTTGTATCTAATGCCTCAGATAATAAGGACAAGTTGCAAGCATTCCATAGGCCATTTTAACTTTTCGACTGACTTATTGCCTTCAAGGATCAAGGGACAGTTGCACCAAGGTGTTCTGTACTTTCTAAAACTCTATCATTCATCTCATATATCCCTTGCCTTGTTCATCATCCCAAAATGCATCACCTTGTATTATGCCAGAATAAATTCCATTGGCCACTGTTTCGTCTATCTAACCAGCAGTCTATAATGCCCTGAAGTCTAAAACTTTCCTCCTCGCTATTTATTTCACCATCAATTATCACAATATCTGTGAACTTATTGATCAAACCTCCTGTGTTCATGTCTAGATCATTAATGTGCACTATAAACACAAATAACCCAGCACAAAACACTGCAATATGGCACTGGAAATAGGCTTCCAGTCACAAAAACAACCTTTGACTATGACCTTCTGCCCCCTGCCACGAAGCCAATTTTGGATCCAATTTGCCAAATTGTCCTGCATCCAATGGGCTCTTACCTGCTTGACCAGTTCCCATGTGAGAACTTGTCAGAATTCTTACTGAAAGCCACGTAGACTACAACACTGCATTTCCTTCATCTAGACACCTAGTCACCTCTTTGAAAAACTCAATCAAATCTGCCAGACATATTCTCCTCCTGACAAAGCCATGCTGACTATCTTTAACAAATCTTTGCCTCTCCAAGTGGAGTTTAATTCTGTCTCAAAATTTTTTTTCCAAAGGTTCCTCTACTCCTAATGTTAGATTCACTGGCCTATTGTTCCCTGATTTATCTCCAGCAGCATTCTTGAACAGTGGTACTACATTAGCTGTCCTCCAAACCTCTGATACCTGTTCTGTGTCCAGTCAGGATTTGAAAATTAATCTCACACAATCTCCTCCCTTGCCTACCCCAGCAGCCTAGGACACATCTCATCGGGTCTGGTGATATATTCAAGCCTGCTAAAACTGCTAATACTGCCTCCCTCTCAAGTGTAATTTGTTCAGGTATATCAAAGTCCCTCTCCCTGATTTCTTTACCTACATCATCCTTCTCTATAGTGAAACAGATGCAATGTACTTAGCTAAAACGTCACCTACATCTTCTGGCTCCATACATAGTTTGCTACCCTAGTCCCTAATCAGCCCTACTCTTTCTCTCTTGCTCCAAATATACTTATGAAATGCGTTTGGATTTTTCTTTATTTTACCCATCAGTGCTTTTTCATGCTCCACTCTTCACTTTCCAAGTAAGCCCTTGCACTTTCGATGTGCCTCCAGGGTTTCTGGTGCTTTGCGCATTTGGCGTGTACCATTGGCTTCCCTTTTATCCTGTATATTCCTCAACATCCAGAGTTCAATGGACTTGTTGGTCCCACCCTTCACTTGTACAGAAACAATTTATTCCTGCACTCTCACTATTTCCTTTTGAAAGACTCCCGATGTTCTGCTGTAGAATTTGCTAAATGTAGTTGCTCCAAGCTCACTTTGGCCAGATCTTGTCGTGTCATATTAAAATTGCAAACTTTCAGATACTTAAGCAATCTGCGTGCACATGCAGCAAGACCAGAGCAACATTCAAGTTTGGGCTGCTAAGTGATAGGTAGCATTCAAGCCACGTAAGTGCCAAGCAAAGATCATCTCTAATAAGAGAGAATCTAACATTAAACAGCATTATCATCATTGAAGCCCCACTATCAATATTCCAGAGTAATTATCATTAACCAGAAAGCAAACTAGACAAGCCAGGTAGATACTTTGGCTACAAGAACAGGTCTAACATTTGAAGGCTGAAGTCAAGAATGATCGCGTGCTCACTTCTTGCCTAAAGTGGAGATCCCTTAGGAACAGGTAACAAACACTGGCCTGTCATTGACTTCCATATCTCATTTAAGGCATTTAAAAAAAGACTATATAAGAAATTGAAGCAGTAACTGGCAATTCAGCCCCTCAAATTTGCTCTGCCACTCAATAAGTTCATAGCTGATTTGATTATGCCTTTAGCTCCAATTTCCTGACATCCCTCTGCACCTACTATCTCTTGATTCCCTTACCAATCAAAAATTCATCTAGCTCTACATTTCCTGAGTGTCTACAGCTCCAGTTCTTTCACAACTTATCATTTGAATTAATACACTACAATATCTTCCCTGTCTTCTGACAGATTAAAGAAAATTAAGAGCCTTTCAATGATTGGGAGATAATTCTGCTACTGGTTTTGCAAATCCAACATCTCCCCTTTCTTACCTTGGACAGCTCCATCCTCAGTTCTTTTCAAAGGCATTCCTTTCAAAGGCTTAAATGGCAACTCAGAATAATTTATTTTCACTTAAGGCAAGTTGCACAACGTTAGTGTTTAGTTCTAAATTCCAAGCAGCAAAAATCCTGAAGCAGTCTTATTATAACATTACCTGTGAGCCACAACAATCGTGGTCCTGTTGGCGCAGACTTTGGCCAGGGAGGCTTGAATGTTTCTTTCAGTTTGTGTGTCTAAAGCAGATGTAGCCTGTTCAAATGCAGTGAAGATGAATGATTAGAACACTGAAACACGACAGTGGAAAGATTCATTAGCAGACTGTGAACAAATAGGTTCAGCCAATCCATCAGCTATTGAAAGCGTATAGTGTAAAATATTGAGTGAACATTTGAACAACTATGTTTTTTTAAGCTTAGAAGCAACTAGATTCTTCAGTCAGATAATAAGAAGCTCTACATTTAGCACAGTAGGTGCTCCCACACATTTCTATCAGTGACTACACTTCAAATGTCAGTCATTGACCGTAAAATGTTTTGGAACATACAGAGATTGCATATACAAGCCATTTTTTCTTTGAGGAGACGGAACCAGTTGTATTAGTTAGCATTAGGTCAGGAATAGAGGTTGTAAAACAAAAACTTAGCAAATTTCAGCTTAAAGCTGGATTCTTTAACAATGCACAGACACGGTTCTGAGAGTTAAGGAACAAGCTTGATTATTTCTAGTGAAATGTGGTATCATGTCGATTTCAGACTTGTAATCAATAATTTTTATTTCCATTTCTCAGACTCAATGCAATTTCTGTGATTTCACTCCTTAAGTACCTCATCTAGAAGAACAATCCGAGGAGCCTTCAGGATTGTTCTGGCAATTGCCACTCTCTGTTTCTCTCCTCCACTCAGTTTCAGTCCTCTTTCCCCGACTTGGGTATCATAACCTGAAGAACATGACATGTTACAAACAGCTGGAGATTGTAATCATGCTCAGAACGTTTTTCTTTAATTTGTCTGTCCAGCTATAAGTTATTACACACTTCTAGAGCAGATGGAACTTGAGCCCAGACAGTCTTCCTCAGAAGTGCGGACACTATCACTGCACCATAAGAGCCCCTAAGGGTAAATCAGAATAGCTCCAGAGCTTTTTAGGGAACAGGCAATGCTCATTGGACTTTAGCAGAGGCATGGTAACTGTCTGTACCTCTGGGCCAGGAAGCCTGGGTTCATGACTCACCTGTTCTAATAACATAACTAATAACATCTCTGAACAGGTTGATTCGAAAATTTCTCACCTGTTCCAGATACCCCATCGTGAGGAACTGAAATTCAACAAATAAATATGGAATCTCAAGCTGGTCTCAGTGAGGGTGATTGTTATAAATGGTCATTAAAAACACATCTGGTTCGTTAAGGAAATCTGGCATCCTCACTTAGTCTGGTGAACATGTGACTCTAGACTCAGCAATGTGTCTGATAAATCGAAGTACCTAGCAAGCTACTCAGTTCAAAGGCAATTAAAGATGAATAACAAATGCCCTGCTACATCCAATGAAAAAAGCTATGCATCAGAAATGGTCTTCTCCATGCACAACAAAAATACACCCTAATGGGAGAGCTAATTTCCCTCTATTCAAAAATTTTATTTTTCTGCTTATGGGAATGGAGGCAACATGGAATAAGTGTAGGCCTTTTGACATTTGGAATAATTTGTAAATTTTTTTTTACACTCCAGGTACGTCCTGGTCATAACTTTTGAAAGACAGTATCAGTTACCCAAAAGAAAATGGTGTTGTCATTGGATGAAATAATTATTAACGTAAGGTAATTAAAATAATGTACCTGTACCAGCAGGCCAAGAACTGCAGAAATATGCAGATTTACAGGGGATCTCCAAACTGACCTGGTGAATGTAGGATTCCAAAGAATGTGTTTGAAAATCTTTGCTTATTTCAACAGGGCCTTCTAGAAACTGTGATTGGATACTAAGTGTCTTTGCTACCACCAAACGAACAAAGACAGAATACACTCTCATACCTTCAGGGAAAGTAATTATCCGCTCGTGAATATCAGCTGCTAGAGAGGCTTCCTCTACGTCCTTGTCACTTGCAGTCACTCTGCCATACCGGATGTTGTTTCTAATGCTGTCGTTGAAGAGAACGGTGTCCTGAGGCACTACACCAATGTGAGAGCGTAGAGAGCTCTGCTTCACCTGGGACGGAAATTTAGAATCTTTTAGAAAAAGCTTCAGCACAAGACAGAGTTCAAATCACATCATACAATTTATAAAAACCCCATAAAAACATAAGAACTAGGAGCCGGAATAGGCCATTTGGCTTTCCGAGCCTCTTCCCCCATTCAAAACGATCATGACTGATCTGTGTCAGTCCCATCTGTCCACGCTATCCCCATATCTCTTCATTCCAATAATCTCTTGAGCAAACTCAACGACTGGACTATCCAAAGCTCTCTTGGGTAAAAAGTTCCAAATATCTGAAATAGTGGGTGAAGAATTTCTCCACATCTCAGGCCTAAATGCTACAATCTCATTCTGAGACAGTGATTCCCTGTTCTAGACTCATCCGTCAAAAGAAGTATGTTCTCAGCACCCAGCCTATTAAGTTCCTTACACGTTTTAATGAAATTATCCACATTTCTGAATTTGGAAATATAGTTCACTCAACTTCTCATAAAACAAGCCAGGAATCTGCTGTTCAAACATTAATTGCACTCCTTCTAAAACAACCACATTCTTCCTTAGATGAGGAGACTAAATACGTACACAATACTCCAGATCTGGTCTGCAATAAGATTTCATTGAAATAAGTGGGCAAAGTGGCAACGATACTGGACTTAGTAATTCAGAACCCTAGGCTATTGTTCTGGAGACACAAGCTTGAATTGCACCATGATAGATGGTGAAAACTGAATTCCATAAAACAAGATCTGGAATTAAAAGCCATCCTCATGGTGACTATATAACCACTGTCAATTGTCGTCAAAAACATCTGGTTCACTAATGTTCTTTAGGGTAGGAAACCCATCATCCCTACCTAGTCTGGCCTACACGTGACTGCAGACCTACAGCAATATGGTTGGCTCTTAACTGTCTACTGCACAATTGGGAGCAGTAATAAATGCTCTGCTTTCCTATTTTTCTTCTGAAGTTGTTAATTGTACTTTCCCACATTATATTCCACAGGCCTTGTTCTTGCCTCCTCACTGAAACAGTCTTTATCCCTCTGCAGACTCTGCAACATCACGTTTGGACACATTACGCTTGGTCCAAACACTGAATCTTGTAGTGTCACACTAGTCACAACCGCCATACCAAAAAAAATGGCCTGTTCAGTACTACTGTTTTCTGTTAATCAATCCTCAATCTATTAAATATATTGCTGTAGCACCATTTTATGCTCTAATCGTTTTGCAATAATCTCATTTATAATACATTATTGATGGCTATTTGAAAATCAGAATAGACTAACATTTTTTAAGGTTCTTAAAAATTTATTTCACAGGATGTGGACACTGCTGACTCAACCAGCATTTATTATCAATCCTTAACTGGCCTCAGGAAGGTGGTGATGAGCCACCTTCTTGACTCCACAAGGTGTAAGTACAACACTGCTACTGAGAGGATTTTGACCTAGCGACATGGAAGGGTGACATATTCCAAGTCAGAATGGTGAGTGACTTAGGTGGGAACTTGCAAGTTGTGGTGTTACCGTGCATTTGTTTTTGTAGCTGGTTCATTAATTTTCACTTATCTAACCTGCCAGTTACAATCTGAAAAAACTCAAAGTTTTGCCAAATACGATTTCCCTTTCACAAATCCCTGTTTTTCTCCCTAATTATATTCCAATTCCCCAAGTGCCGTTACCATGTCCATAATAACAGATTCCAGGATTTTCTCTACGACAGCTGTCATGCCTAATGGCGTACAATTTCACATTTTCTCTACCTCCTTTCTTTTGAATGCCGGAATTATGTTTACTAACTTCCAGTCTATGGACATGGTTTGAGAATTCAGGGACTTCTGGAAGATGAAGCCAATGTTGGCCCTTATTTCAACAGAGTTGGAGTGTAAGAGTAGGAAAGTCTTACTGCAACCGTACAAGGTACTGAGGAAACCACTTCTGCAGTATTGTGAGTAGTTTTGGTCCCCTTATTGAAGGAAAATATCATTTCATTTGATGCAGTTCAGAGAAAGTTCACTAGAATGATCCCTGGTATGGAGGGATTGTCTAATGAGATGAGGTTGAACAGGTTGGGACTCTACTCACTGGAGGTTGAAAGGATGAGAAGTGATCTCATTGAAACATATCGGATTCTTAAAAGGCTTTACAGGGTAAATGCTGAGAGGATGTTTCCCTTCTTGGGAGAGTCTAGGAGACAGCGTATGATTTGGATGAGAATTTAGGAGGCATGGTTAGTAAGTTTGTGGATAACACCAAAATTGGTGGTATAGCTGACAGTGAAGAAGGTTATCTAAGATTACAAAGAGATCTTGATCAATTCAGCCGATGGATTAAAGGAATGGCAGATGGTGTTTAATTTGGATAAATGTGAGGTATTGCATTTTGGTAAAACAAACAAGGGCTGGACTTACACAGTTAATGATAGGGCCCTGGGTAATGTTGTTGAACAGAGAGACGTAGTGGTTCAAGCACGTAGTTGCATCACAGGTAGTCAGGGTGGTGAAGAAGGCATTTAGCACACTTGCTTTCATCGCTCAGATCATTGAGTATAGGAGTTGGAACATCATGTTTAGGTTATACAGAACACTGGTGAGGCCTCTTCTGGAGAACTGTGTCCAGTTCTGCTCACCTTGCTATAGAAAGGATATTATTAAATTGTACAGGGTTCAGTAATATTACCAAGCTGTTGATGGGAGTGGAAGGTTTAAGTTAGAAGGAGAGGCTGGATAGGCTGGGACTTTTTTCACTGGAGTGTTGAAGATTGATGGGTGACCTTAATGAGGTTTATAAAATCATGAGGGGCATAGATAATGTGATAGCAAAGGTCTTTTCCCTGGGACGGGTGAGTTCAAAGCCAGCAGGCATATTTTCAAGATGAGAGGAGATAAGTACATAAGGAGATTCGTACATAAGGAGCAAGAGGGTAACTAGAGAAAGGGTTGGCTCACTCAAGGACAAAGGAGGGAAGTTATGTGAGGAGTGAGAGAAAATGAGTGAGATTCTTAATGAGTACTTTGCGTCGGTATTCACCGAGGAGAGGGACATGACGGATGTTGAGGTTAGGGGTAGATGTTTGATTACTCTAGGTCAAGTCGGCATAAGGAGGGGGCAAGTGTTGGGTATTCTAAAAGGCATTAGGGTGGACAAGTCCCCAGGTCTGGATGGGATCTATCCCAGGTTACTGAGGAAAGCGAGAGAGGAAATAGCTGGGGCCTTAACAGATATCTTTGCAGCATCCTTGAGCACGGGTGAGGTTCGGGAGAACTGGAGAATTGCTAATGTCGTCCCCTTGTTTAAGAAGGGTAGCAAGGATAATCCAGGTAATTATAGACCAGTGAGCCTGACGTCAGTGGTGGGGAAGCTGCTGTAGAAAATACTGAGGAATAGGATCTATTTACATTTGGAAGAAAATGGGCTTATTAGAGATAGGCAGCATGGTTTTGTGCAGGGAAGGTCATGTCTTACCAACTTCACAGAATTCTTTGAGGAAGTGACAAAGTTGATAGATGAGGGAAGGGCTGTGGATGTCATATACATGGACTTCAGTAAGGCGTTTGATAAGGTTCCCCATGGTAGGCTGATGGAGAAAGTGAAGTCGCATGGAGTCCAGGGTGTACTAGCTAGATGGACAGAGAACTGGATGGGCAACAGGAGACAGAGAGTTGTAGTGGAAGGGACTTTCTCAAAATGGAGAACTGTGACCAGTGGTGTTCCACAGGGATCCGTGTTGGGATCACTGTTGTTTGTGATATACATAAATGATCTGGAGGAAGGTATAGATGGTCTGATTAGCAAGTTTGCAGACGACACTAAGACTGGTAGAGTAGCAGATAGTGAAGGGGTCTGTTGGAGAATGCAGCAGAATATAGATAGATTGGAGAGTTAGGCGGAGAAATGGCAGATGGAGTTCAATCCAGGCAAATGTGAGCTGATGCAGTTTGGAAGATCCAATTCAAGAGCAAACTATACGATAAATGGAAAAGCCCTGGGGAAAATTGATGCACAGAGAGATCTGGGTGTTCAGGTCCATTGTACCCTGAAGATGGCAACGCAGGTGGATAGAGTGGTCAAGAAGGCATACGGCATGCTTTCATTCATCGGATGGGGTATTGAGTACAAGAGTTGGCAGGTCATGTTACAGTTGTATAGGACTTTGGTTCGACCACATTTGGAATACTGCGTACAGTTCTGGTCCCACATTACCAAAAGGATGTGGATGCTTTGGAGAGGGGGCAGAGGAGGTTCACCAGGATGTTGCCTGGTATGGAGGGCGCTAGCTATGAAGAGAGGTTGAGTAGATTAGGATTATTTACATTAGAAAGACGGAGGTTGAGGGGAGAACTGATTGAGGTCTACAAAATCATGAGAGGTATAGACAGGGTGGATAGCAAGAAGCTTTTTCCCAGAGTGGGGGACTCAATTACTAGGGGTCACGATTTCAAGGTGAGAGGGGAAAAGTTTAAGGGAGATATGCGTGGAAAGTTCTTTACGCAGAGGATGGTGGGTGCCTGGAACGCGTCGCCAGGGGAAGTGGTAGAGGCGGGCACGATAGCATCATTTAAGATATATGTAGACAGATACATGAATGGGCAGAGTGCAGAGTGATACAGATCCTTGGAAAATAGGTGACAGGTTTAGATAGAGGATCTGGATCGGCGCAGGCTTGGAGGGCCGAAGGGCCTGTTCCTGTGCTGTAATTTTCTTTGTTCTTTGAGAAAGATTTAAAAGGAACCTGAGGAGCAACATTTTCACAGAGTGGGTGGTTCATGTGTGGAACAAACTGCTAGAAGAAGTGGTAGATACAGGTAAAGTTACAACATTTATAAGACATTTGTATTGGTATATGAATGGGAAAGGTTTAGAGGGACATGGGCCAAATGCAGGCAAGTGGCAGACTTAGTCTACATGGATGAATTAGACCGAAGAGTCTTTCTCCGTGCTGCATGACTATGACTCAGGATAAAGGAACCCCAATGTACGACTGAGAATGAGGAGGAATTTCTGAGTGGTTAAGAGTCTTTGGAGCTCCTTACCATGGAGCACGGTGGAGGCAGAGTCCTTCTGAACATTTAAGGCTGAGAGATAGATTCTTGATCAATAGGGGAGTTAAGGGTTATGAGGCAAGTGCAGGAAAGTGGACGTGAGGAATGTTCGATTGGCCATGATCCTACTGAATGCAGAGCAGGTTTGAGCGACTGAACTGCCGACTCCTGCTCCTGTTTCACATGGTCATATGCTCATCTACTATCTCTGTAATTATCTCTTTTAAAGGATGCAGGCCATAAAGTCCAGTAATTTATTGACTTTTAAGTGTTTTATGGTCTCAGCTGATGGTCTTACTGAACATGTCATTTATACCATGGAATGCAACCTGACTGGAAAGATAATTTTTAAAAAATTTTCTTGCCTGGCCATCATTCAATGAAACATAGTCATACGAGGCTACAGATTTGCTTTAACAACAGTCAAAAAGTCTAATCTGTTTTCCTGTCACTATCTATTACAGATTTACATCCAGAGAAATTACACCTCCATGTCAAATATTTAAGTTTGACTGAACCAATTCCCCACATTCTTTTCTTATGAACAGTGAAGCTTTCGTAAATGAATCCTCACAAAACTGAGAGCTCAGACTTCCTCAGGTTTTGATAACCAGCAATGTCTAACCAACATTCCTGGTTTGAAAATTTGACAAACTAGACTATTCTACTGAGGTAACTGTACTTTCCCTAATCTTCTATACTCCTTTCTGGGAGAGAAACTATATTTGCTTCTGACCCCAGTCAGGACTCCTCCGAACTGCCTCAAAACTTTCTATCTCAATGTTTTCTAAGTCAAAATGAGCCCTTGATTATCCCCAATCAAAAACGAGAGTCTTCAAATTTTTTTATTCATTCACAGGATGTGGCATCAATGGCCAGACGAGTATACGTTACCCATCTCTAATTACCCAAAGGACAACTGAGAGTCAACCATCATTGCTGTGGGTCTGAAGTCACATGTAGGCCAGATCAGGTTAGGATGGCAGTTTCCTTTCTTGAAGGACATCAGTGAACCAGATGGGTTTTTCTGACAATCAACAATGGATTCATGGTCATCATCAGACTCTTAATTTCAGATTTTTATTGAATTCAAATTTCATCATCTGCCGTGGCAGAATTTGAACCTGGGTCTCCAGAACATTACTTAAATCTCTGGATTAATAGTTTAGTGATAGTAAGGGAGGCAATGGTCTACATGTGACTCCAGACTCACAACATAGTGGCTGACTCTTAATTGCCCTCTGGACAATGAGGGATGGGCAATAAGTGCTGGCCAAACCAGAGACACCCACATCTGACAGTGATATTAAAAAAAACCCCACTAAGCCATGACATTCTTCAAAATTTACACTCCCTGTTACAAACAATGGAGGAAAACTCTGGGGGTTCCTGCTCTTGTGACACATACTGGATTAGGTCATTGTTTCTTGAAGACTGACTGACCCAATTATTTCTTTAAAAAGAAAACTCTTCACGTAAGCAACCAACTCAAAATGCCACTATTTGAAAATCCAAGCACTAAAAATGATATTAATACATACACAGACACATTTAATCACAAATCCCATTAATTTCTTCTGTACAGTAAAATATATCAACATCCTGGGGTTACCATTGACTGAAACTCAACTGGACTCATCATATAAACACAGTGGCTACAAGAACAGAGGGTAGGAATACTGCAGTGAATAACACATCGTGACTTGCCAAATCCTGTCCACCATTTACAAGGTACAAGTCAGGAATGTGCAGGAATACTCCTCCCTTGCCTGGATGGATGCAGCTCCAACAATATTCAAGAAGCTTAACACCATCCAGGACAAAGCAGCAGTTTGATTGGCACCACATCCACAAGCATTTGCTCCCTCTACCACCGACACTCAGTAGCAGAAGTGTGTACTATCTACAAGATGCACTGCAGAAATTCACCAAGACCCCTTAGACAGCATCTTCCAAACTCACATCCACTTCCATCTGGAAACACAAGGGCAGCAGGAAGATTTTGACACCACCACTTGCAAGTTTCTCTTCAAGCCATTCGTCATTCTGACTTTGAAATATATTGTTGCTTCTTCAGTATTACTGGATCAAAATCACAGAAGTACCTCCCTAACAGCATGTGGGTCTACCTACAGCAAAAGGACTACAGCAGAAGACAGCTCACTACCACCTTCTCAAGAACAACCAGGAATAGGCAATAATAAATGCTAGTGCAGCCAATAATACCCAGATCCCATAGGTGCCAGAATACCTGTTACACCTTGAGAACAGCTTTTAATTCCAAATTTTATTGAATTTAAATTTCACCATTTGCCGTAGTAGGATTCATTTCCCAGAATGCTTACCTCGGTTATTAACCTAGATTACCATTATGCCACAACCTCCTCCAAAAATTTCTGAAAACATAAAGATGCTTCAGGATATTTTCAAGTGCTTTACAGCCAATGAAGTACTTTTGAAGGATTGTCACTAATGTAGCACATGGAATGTGGCAGCTAACTTGTGCATTGCAAGCCCCAAATAGAGATCTTTAGTCTCAGGCCCCTTTCAGGTCCACTCTCCTTCACCATCTTTAAAGCACTGTTTAGCTTCTAGCAACAGAGTATGAGGAATGGTAGTTGCAGGATCACAAACCCAAGGTGGAAGGAGAAGAAGGGAATTACATTGATTAAGAGTTGTCTCAAATGAAGTTGTGTCAAATAGCTGGCTTTAGATTTTAAAATGGAGTGTTTCAGATGACGGAGGTGAACTGAGATGAACAAAACAGATGAATTCAAGAAGAAATAAAACAGGGTGGTGATGGAGAAAGGATAGGACCATACATTTGTATGATAAGATGGAGAAGGGAAGAAAGATTATCTAGAGCATAAACTTGGGCCAAAAATCCTATTTCTCCACTGTAAATTTCTTGCAAAATCCTTTGCTGTCTTAAAATAGTTGAAAAACTAATTAAGATTAGAAATGTGTTTGCACTCGAGTTGGTGCCTACAAAGTCCAGAAGAGGTGTGGAGCTGTTTAATATGGAGAAATCACTGGAAAAGTTCAATATGTTTAAAAAATAATTTTCAAAGAAATGCAGAACCGTTTGCAGGGTCTTTACATCATATAGAGCTTACTGCCAAGTATACATCAAATATTTGCAGCTCCTCCTAAATAGCCATTTTGCACCCATCACCAAGATTACCATCAAGGAGTCAGAGAATCAGATCAACTCCTCAAAATAGCACTACACCCCCTCCAGCTTTTTGCGGCTGTTCATAGCTCTTTGATCATCCCTTTGCAACAAGGATGCTTAAGGCACAGGAAAGGAGCTCTTGGTAATGAGTCACAGGTGAGGGAAGGACATGAAAAGCATGATAATTTAGGGACTGATTCAGGACAACTATAATACTGGGTGCAGCTGTCTAGAAGAAGAGGGCTTTCTGAGGAAGATTTCTGAATTGGTGCAAGTAAAACTTAAAAGTTACTTCTCATGCACATACGTAGATTCTCCCAATTTGCTGCATTTTTAAACTTTCCCAACACCACTAACAACTGTTTTAAATCCAATTTTATAGGACACTCTTCATAACTCTGTATGTCCCAACCCCATTGTACAGTCAATAGCAATGAGGAAAGATGTTGTCACATGCAGGAAAATCCAACAAACTGCAATGTCATAGTGACCAGGTAATGTGTTCTTGTGTAGTCAAAGGGTCAGATATTGACTAGGAAACCAGGAAGAACTCGCTGCTCCTGTTCGAAGTAGTACTATGGTGCATTTTATATTGCTCTGAATGGCCTTATTTTAAGATCTTATCCGAATGACAACAACTCTAACAGTGCAATCCTCCCTCAGTACTACACTGGGACAGTCAGCCTGGATTTTGTGCTCAAGCCTTTGGACTGGGACTTTAACTTACAAACCAATGGTTCAGCAGCATACATGCAACCCACTTAGCCAAGGCTGTCACCTCGGGCAGGCACCCGATACATTCTCCAGCCCAGCCCACTGCAGAAAGGCTGATGGTAGCACTATAAATCAGGAACAAAAACAAAATTGCTGGAGAGGCTCGGCAGGTCTGGCAGCATCTGTGAAGGATAAAACAGAGTTAATGTTTTGGGTCCTCAGAGGAAGGGTCACCAGACCCAAAACGTTAACTCTGTTTTTTCCTTCACAGATGCTGCCAGACCTGCTGAGCTTCTCCAGTAATTTTGTTTTTGTGCACTATAAATGTTGCTTTGAATGAGATAAAATAGCATCAACAATAATATAGAATAAAACTTAAGATAACCAAGTGGGGTCTTCCTGACAACTGTCAAACTCCAGATTTTTTCATTGAATTCAAATCCCACCATTTGCCACGATCCCAGGACATTACCTGGGTCTAGCAATAATATCATTAGGCCATCATCTTCCCTGCTTTATTATTAGCGGCACAGTGTGTAAGAGCAGGGAGGTGATGTGCACCTTGTGTAAGACACTTGTTAGACCTCGGCTGGAGTACTGTGCATAGTATGGGTGCCACATTATAGGACAGATATGAGTGCATTGGAGAGACTACAGACGCGATTTTAAAGAACAGTTCCAGGAATGAGAAACATCAGTTATGAGGATAGATTGAAGAAGTTGGAACTATTTTCCTCGGAGAGAAGAAGGCTGAGAGGAGATCTAACACAGTTTCTCAAAATCATGAATGGGCTGGATAAAATAGACAGGGAAAAACTATTCTTGTTTGTAAAAGGAAAAAGAACAAGAGGGTGTAGGTTTAAAGTGATGTGCAAAAGAAGCAAGGCTGATGTGATAAAAATGTTTTTACACAATGAGCAGTTAGGGTAGCACTGCCTGGAAGTATGGTGGAGGCAGGTTCAACAGAGGTTTTCAAGAAAGGCATTAGATAATTCATTGGATAGGAATGGTGCGCAGGGATATGGGGAAAAGGCAGGAGACTGGCACAAAAGAATACCATTGGTGCAGACATAATAGGCTGAAAGGCCTTATCCTGCATCATATCAATTCTTATCTGACTGCTGGAAAGAATGGGTGTGAATTTTCCTCCACAAGGGCAGACTGCTGATGGATGTGCAGCTGGTACAGGGTGCACTTCATTTTGAAAAAAACAGACACACTGGATGAAAAAGAATAACAATGGTCAGGTTTAGTTATATAAAAAAACTGTACATAAATATTTAATGAAATGTTAGCAATTCTTACAGATGTAGGCACAGGATGAAAAAGGGATACACTAGCCCAACTCAGTAAAATACATTTAACGTACTGCATAAAAGAATAAAGACTCAATTTAGGATTTGCCTTATTCACCACACTTTGTATGTTTAGGTACACTCATTGTAAACTACTGTCTTTGTATTTCTCGTGGTCTTCCTCAGCCCACTCCTATCTAATGTGGAACTACTTCCTTCTCTAAAACCCTCCCGCACTCACTTTATGCAAGTTATTCCTCCTTTCCGCTTTGTGCTGGTGCCTATGTCTCTGCCAGTTTAGTTTAAACTCTCTCCAACTATGTAAGCAGTCCAAGTTGCAATACCACAGTCATTTCAATGCCTCAGTGGTTGTACTTTCAATGCAACTCAAACATCGGCTGCCTATATCCTAACACACACCAAGTCCTGTTCTATTACCCCTCTAATTGTTGACTTATGGAGGCTAGCAATCTGGTCTGGCAATACCTGCATTCTAAAATTCTCATCATTACATTTAAATATTTCCTTTTTTTTATTTTCATGAATGCAGATCCCTAGAGCCAAGACTCATTTTCCAAGTCTAACGTGATTAGTCTGCCACTTAGTCTTCAGAGATGACTGTAACCTGATGTCGTGTGAATTCTGACCTTAATAAGGTGCAGCATTGTTTGTGCCTGTCCGCCAGTGCATAGGGGTTTATAAAAAGGCCCAAGTGGTGGAGGTCAGCTGCACAAAGGCTTGACTTGAACCTGGCCTCCAGAACTTCATTGCTTTCTCCAACCATCCAGGAACTGTGTTCCCCTGTCTCTTGCACATCACCCACTCCTTTCACAACTCCAGGTGCCTATCTTTAGCTATATCAGACCTCAGCTCAGGAATTCGCTCCTGAAACCTCTGCACCTCTCTCTCTCTATACCTTCAAGCATTGTTAAAACCTACCATAGTGAAAAGACCAGTCCCTTCCACCTTTGATGTCATGTCAATTTTATCTGACGATTCTACTGCAAATCACTTTGTGACATTTTATGACATTAAAACAGCTGAGTGGTTAGCGTTGCCAACCCACAGTGAGAGGGCCCCGGGTTCGATTCCACCCTCAGGTAACTGTCTGTTTGGACTTTGCACGTTCACCCCATGTCTGCATGGGTTTCCTCCCACAGTCTAAAGATGTGCAGGTTAGGTGGATTTGCTACGCTAAGTTTCCCCACAGTGTCCAGGGATGTGTAGGCTCAGATGATTTGCCATGGTAAATATGGGATAACAGGGATGGGGTGGGTCTGAGTGGATGCTCTTCAGAGGCTCAGTGCAGACTTGATGGGCTGAACTGGCCTCTATCTGCACTTTACAGGATTCTATGATTCCATGAAAAGCAATATGTAGAAAATACAGTTATATATTAGATATTAAGCAGACTAAGTTTCTATTTCATGGAATTCAGAAAAACAGGAGATGACCTAACTGAAGCATATAAATTTTGTAATGGACGATACGGTAGAGGCTGAGAAAATATTTCCCCTGACTGAAGAACATATAACATGGGGTAACAGCCTCAGAATAAAAGGTTGGCTGTTTAGGAATGAGATAAGAGAAATTTCTCACTTAAGAGTATGTGAATCATTTTAACTCGCAACCTCAGAGATCAGTGGATGCTTAGTCATTGAGCATCTTCAAAATAGAGAGATCAATGGATTTCTTGATACTAAAAGAAATTTTGGAATATGGGGATAGTGAAGCCGAGGTAGAAGATCAGCCAAAATCTAACTGGATGGTATTGCAGGATAGAGAGGCCAAATGGTCTACCCCAGCTTTTATTTCTTACATCACCCAGAACTGAGGAAACAACTCCAGAAACATTGATTCTTTATCTCTGGAGGCTTCTGGTCCCATTGCTGCGAGCCTTACTGATAGGAAGTTGGAACTTCCTAAACTGAGGTTCAATTATCAGCCTTTTCCTGGGTATGGCCAGCAACATTGGATATGCAGAAAGGAAACAGTTTGGGTACTTTTTTTTAAAGCGGTTGATATCCAACAGGCATGCACTCACAAAGTATACTGTTTATAGTAAATATATCTAAATGGTGAGGAGATCAGTTGGTTTTGATTTCAATCAGCCAGGTGTGCACTGCCCAAGAAGAACAGATGTTTCTATGTGACGACTACTTTGTAGTTAATGAGATGGAGGAGAGTGGCGCAGATGGAGAGAAGGTTCAAATTTCAGCCTCTTCTGGGAGACAGGTTTGCTGAATAGGAGTAATGGGGTTGAGTGGAAGGCGACAGCTCAGCTTATTTCTTACTCTACAGGGAGCTGGCAAGTCATTGGTAATTGATAGCTCAGCAGGAAAAGTAACTCAGATCCTATGTGGTCCACCAGAGGATCGAAGTTAAAAAAAAAAGGGAAATTGGAGGGGGTGGGGATTCAGTTAATGTTTTGTTTCTAACAATACCTCTCTCATTGCAGATTTGAAATAAAAATATTAAATTGTAAAAGACCTGCAAATACAGGTCACCAGAAAATACTGTAAATACAGGCAATATTTGTAAATCTCAAACAGGTATGATGGGCTGAATGGCCTCCTCTTGTGCTGCATCATTTTAAAAAGGGGAGAAAAAAACAGGTTATGGCTTTTTGATCACATACCTTATCAGACTTAGTGAAGATTCAACTGTGAAATCTCATTATTAGCCTTTTCTCTCCGCAAATATTCTCCTTACTAATGATTTAACTACCGAAAAATGAGTTTAAAAAGTATAAGGGAATTCATGAGTTAAGCAACAGAGGCACAGAGCACCAGCTTAATAAATACTGGCTAGTCTACAGGTGTACATGTTAGAAAGAATGTCAATTTTTGAGACAGGTACAGGAACTTCAGGTATGTGGAGAAATTGGAGATGATGGAATTGTTCTCCCAGAAAACACTAAAGAAAGATTAAACAGAAGTGTTTATATATATGACAGAATTTTAATAGAGCAAATTAAGGAGAAACCGTTTCCACTTGCAAGAGGGTCAGTAACCAAACAACACAGATTTAAAGTGATTGGCAAAAGAATCTAAGGGGAGACTATAGCACGATAGTAATGTCACTTCACTAGTAATTCAGAAGTACAGATCAATGTTTTGGAATAGGAATGGCGTCTGGTAGAATTGAAAGATAGTCTTGGTGGCCATGAAGCTATCATCGATTGTCATTAAAACCTACCTGCTTCAATATCTCTGCTTCAATAATGTCCTTTATGGAAGAAAATCTGCTGTCCTAACCTGGTCTGACCGACTTGTGACTCCAGATCAACAGCAATGTGGTTGACTCTTAACTGCCCTCCGAAATGGCCTGGCAAGCCATTCAGTCCAAGGGTAATAGGGATGGGCAACAAATAATGGCTCTGCCAATGATGCCCACATTCCCTGAATAAATAACATATTAAAAAAAAGTTGTCAGATATGTGGTGCTGGTGGCTGGGGGAGAAAAAGAAGAGAGAAAGGGGAGGGTTTCTTTTATGCAGTGAATTGTTGCGAGTCCAAATGCATAGCCTAAAAGGGAGATGGGAGCATGTACAACAATAACTGTCAAAATAAAGCTTAAATATACTTTATAGGCTAAGGGAAAACAGCAGGGGAGTGAGACTTGTTGGGTAGCTCTTTCAAAAAACTGGCAGAGGCATTGGTGACGAATAACTTAATTTGTGCGATTTTACAAACTGACCTGCTGCATATTTTCAACATTTACAAGTAATTTGATTCCAGCAGAAAATAGTTTTGTTTGAGTAGAACTTAGTATTAAAGAAGCATACAGGAAAATGGAAAATTTCTGAGAATAAACATGGATTGGTGCATGCATGTGCCACATATACATGGCTACATACATCCCACCTCTAGCCAACCATCCACATTAGGTTTACGTGATACTATAAAATACTTGGAACCATGATTGCTTTCCATTTTTTCTTTATACTGGTTATTTGCCATTTAATTAGGTGATTCTAGTCCAGGTCACGTTTCTGAAACTGTTCATCAGAGAAAGGACTCACTGGGAATTCAACTGTCTATCTGCACCTTGTAGAAAGCCTGTAACTAAGTGACACAAAGACAGCTCCCACTGTTGACTGCAGCCAAGCTGGCATATAATCATGAAATCACACAACAGGAAAGCAATGAGAATAACCCTCACTACTTGAGCTTTTCCATCTGGTTGGAAAGATCATATAGACCATGTAGATAACATCTCGCTGTGCGGTATCTGAAGGCATTTGATAACGAAGAGAACAAGGTGAAAAAATAGCAGACAGATTTAATTGTTTGGAACAATTGTATCATTTCTGTGGATTCTGATCATTTCAGCAATTAATAATTTCTAAACAGCTTCTTTTATAGATCAGAATACTTTTCTTGGATATGAAGGCCAGTAACATGATCAGGATTAGAGCTTTGTTGATTCCTACTTCTCCTTCACTTCACTGGTATATGCTTCATCTCTTTCCAATATTCTGCAGCATCCTAATCCATTTGGTGAGGATCATTTCCTTGTTTTATTTTCCAAAGATCTCTTGGTTGTAAAAAAATAAAGAACTGTGGATGCTGAAAATCCGAAACAAAAATAGAAATTGCTGGTGAAACTCAGCAGGTATGGCAGCATCTGTGGGAAGAAAGCAGAGTTACCGTTTCACGTCTGATGAAAAGTCAACAAACTCGAAACCTTATCTCTGCTTTCTTCCCACAGATCTGTTGGTTGTCTTGCGCTGTCTTTGTGTTAAAATATGTTATGATAGAAACTGCTCTCAGTTCTAATAATTGTATTACAAGCTCCTAATAGTTCCTTTTCTATTCTTACATTCTTCTATTCTTAGGCTTCATCCTAACTGATTACTGTCTAGCCCAGCATCACTGTCTACTTAGATACTTCATGACATAGTAGAGCAGTGGAATCAATTATGTCAGACATACTGCAACCCCCACCCCCTCTCTTCCAAAATTCTTTGATCTCAAGCAATCAATTTGGCTTCAGCTTGAGAGATTTACCTTTGATCTTGTAATGCTTCCTGATCAACAGCAATCTACTACTTTGAAGCATTAGGCTAGAAAGGTCATGTCATTTTTATGTGCCCTTTGGGCTTTACGAGATAAGTGGCGTTGTTTCAAATTGTTTCAAATTGGCTCAGTTGATAGCCTTCTCACCTCTGAATCAGTGGGTTTCATTTGGCACTCAAGAACTTGAGCACAGAATCTTGCCTGACACTCCAGTTCATGGAGTGCTGCATTGCTGGAGGTGCTTTATTTTGGATGAAACAAGTATGAACAATCCCATGGCTTTATCTCAAAGAAGACCAATGGAGGGTCAAAGACGACAGGAGGAACCAGTTTCCCTCGGTACAGAGTTCAAAAATCAGGGTTCATAGATTCAAGTTAAGTGGCAGATGGATTAGAGGGAACGTGAGGAAAAACATTTTTACGCAGAGGGTGGTGGATGTCTGTAATTTGCTGCCTGAGTTGGTGGAGGAGACAGAGACCCTAAACTCTTAAAAAGTATCTGGATCTGCAGCATAAGGGCTGTAAACTGCAGGGCTATTGGTTGTGTGCAGGAAGATGGGATTAGAAAGGGCATCTGGGTGTCTTTAGGTCAGAATGACCAACTTGAGCTGAATGGTCCCCTTCCGTGCTTTTTCATTTCTATAATTCTATGGAGTTCTCCCTGGTCTTCTTAATGTCCACTTCTTAATCAACATCACAAAAACAGATTATCTGGTCATTATCACACTGTTGTCTCTGGGAGCTTGGTAGGTGCAAATTGGCTGCTGAGATTTCTACACTACGACAGTAGAGACATTTGAAAAAGTATTCCATTTGCTATAAAAGATAGAACATACTGCAGTCATGAAAAAGAAATCAAAGAATTGCAGTTGCTGGAAATCTGAAACAAAAACAGAAATTGCTGGAAAAATTGAACAGGTCTGGCAGTGTCTGTGGAAAGAAAGCAGAGTTAATGCTTCAGGTCCAGTTCTTCATCGAAAGAACCCCACCATGAAAGTTGCTATACAACTGTATGCTATTCTTTCTGTCCACTTTTAATTGCTTTGGAGACTGAACAATGCACAGCTCATGGAAAACTCCAAGTAAATTAAAAGAAATGATCACGAGTTACAGACAGTGATTTGCGACAGAACAACAGACATTTGACAATATAAATCTGAAGGGTAGCAAGAAGCTTGACTATAACTAGGCTTTCCCCAATGACTATAAATGCTTTTTACACAGCTGTTTGTTCAATGAGCAGCTGGAATTCTACTAGGCTTTATGGCCCAGGACTGGGCAGTGGGAAGGCTGGCAGAGCAGAATGAGAAGGGAGAAGTAGTGTCTGATGTCTTCCCACTGCCACTTTTGTCAAAAGAAGGAAATCTAGTTGATCATTGCTGATTTGAAGTTCAATTGGTCAAGGCGGCGTACAGGATACTTCTTTTATTAGCTAAGGCACAGAATATCAGGGCAAAGAGGTTGAGCTAAAATGGTACAAAATGCTAGGTGGAGAGCAGCTAGAACACTATCTAGTTCAGATTCTTAAATATAAAAAGGATGTTTAGGAAGTTTCAAAATGATTTAAGGTTGTAAATAAGAATGGAGAATTTTAGTTATGAGGAAAGAATAGGTTGGACTTAATTTTTTTGGCACAGAGGATGTCTAGAGGAGATTTAATTGAGGTGTATAAAGTTATAGGGTCTAGAGAGATTGGATAGGAAACAGACAGGAGTACTAATTTAGGATGAGGTGGGTAGTTTCAAGAGTAATATTTTTATCCAGAGGGTGGCATTTGTGCACCTGGAGCTCACTGTTTGAAAGGGTGGTAGAGGCAGAACCCCTCACTGTATTTAAAAAGCACTTGGGTATGCAATTAAGGTGCTGTGACCTACAAACGATTTTTTGACTGATGGACATGAAACAAATAGCTGTCTTTCTGTCATAATCTTTTTAGTCTTTCAATGTGTGATGTACTCACTTTGGGAATAAACAATGGAAAAAAGGAATGTAACATTTTGAAATATTTATTCAGTTCTTCTTCACTGGATATGGTGTTGCTGGCAAGGCCCATTTGTTTCCTTGAATGGAGTTTCTCGCCTGGCCATTTCAGAGGGCCAGTGACACCCATATTTCACGGAAGAATAATAAGCTTATCAGAATTAGAAAAAGGACCATAAAATGTTGTATTATGCTTGCAGATCTGTTCATTTTACAAAGACTATTGCTTTTCTTTTCCTTGAGAAATAATCTATAGTTTGGTAGTACAGATATTGAGAATTACTGTAAAAAGATATACTGCTTAAAGCTTTCGTCTTGCATTCATCAGGACAGATGGAAGAATACCAAATTTCAAATTGGACAACAATTTATATTGCTTAACAAAAGGAAATTGGTTGGTTGACATATTGCCATGGAGGGTATATCAGACAACAGTTATCCTTTAAACTATTGTTTGATTGAAAAGCCACAATGCTTGGACATATTCTGCAGACTACATGTTTGAAAGGTGCTCAGTGCCTCATCAAAAGACCTAGCTGCCTGAAGGAGGGACAGCCACCACCCTGACCTTGCAATCAATCGTCCAATCTCATCGTGAGTCAGCTGGCAATCCTGGACTGCTCCCTAGAACCAATGCTGGTAGCTGCCAGCAGTTCCACTAGTGCTGGCTGCCAATGGAGAACTGCTGGCCTCTGTTTGATTGGCAGTATTCATTTAGAGAAGGGTTTCATCCCAGTCATCCTTGAAGTCAGGGTAGGGTTTTTGCTGGGCATTTAACTGCACAATTCAACACTTCTTCCCCAAAGGAGGGAATGCTAGTCTCCTATTAGCTCTCTAACTGCCAGGCAAGACTGTTGCTTCAATTGAATGCTATACTTTCCTTTTCTTTCTTTCTCTAATTTGGCTCTCACTCATATTAATAACAGTTTACACCAGTTGATTAAAGGAAGAACAGTAATGGTGCTTTCTTCTTTTAACAACTTAAAGACCTTTTTCAAATTGTGCCACTGATTCTTCTATTTGGATTTGAAATTTGTCTGAAACGTGCAAATATATTCCTGTTACAACCGACAATATTTTTGTTCTGGGGGAGGAAGGGTTATTCCTCCAGCTCTTTCTGCAGATGTTTAATTGTTTGCTTATGTTAGGTTGTGTTTCATTAGTGTTTCATTTTTTTAAAATGTAAAATCTGGGTTTATTTATTAGGACTTGAAAGGCCAGCAGGAATGAGAACTTTAGTTGGTGCTGTGAAATACTAAGCCCTCTCCCCTTTGAAAGGCATTTTTGAACAAAAGGTTTACTATCTGGTGTCTGTTACTGTATCTGTAGACTTGAAAGGAAGCACACAACCACAAACAATTTTAAATTTCCTAAAGACATCATGGTTTCAGGTTAGTCTGAATGGCGGTGTTTACATCTCTTGCGAAAGCTAGGAAAAATGATTGCACTAATTGGTCAAGTGACTGACATTTACCATTGCAAGCCTGTCCTTTCCCTGAAAACACTTGATTGAACTTTTCAGTTCAGGATGCTGCCTTCAATTAGAGGTTGATGCTGAGACAAGCTCCTCAAATAAAGCGAATCCTTCTTTTATTAAGTTCCTGTTCCAGTCACTAAGCAGCACAAATGAACAAACCTTTTCCTAACTGATTGGCTCTCCTCTTATTAACCCTCTTGGTTGGGCGTGACAAAGATTTTTGTTTACATACAGCTAACGCACATTTCAGTTAAAACTAGTTCAAAATTTAAGGATCCAATTACAAGAATTTCAGCAGCGAAAGAATGAGGAGTTTCGTTACTAATCCTGAGAAAAATAATAAAACATATCAAACTTTCCCACTTTTGCTGGGTTAGCGCACTGGAAATCAGAGTGAGAGACATCAAAGGAGATACCACCTCCCCTTTCTGGAGGTCTGAAAGGCTTTTCACGAGTTTGTTCAGTCAGTCAGGAACCAATCGTCATCAGGCTGATGACCTTTGATGATGACCGTTGACCTCTGCAACTGGTCACAATTCCACAAACCAATCAGCAACTTGTTGCCAGTCAAGTCTCACTTTGCGTACACAACCTGGTGCCATGCTGTTTTCTATTACATTTACCCACAATGCTCGTGAAACAACAGTGTAGACACAATTTACAATGACTGTAAGTAAGTTTTTAAAAACAAAGATACAGCAAAGCCTTGGAGAGAGGAAGGACTACAGATGCTAGATGTTAGAGTTGATAAGATGTGGAGCTAGAGGAGCACAGCAGGTCAGACAGCATCTGAGGAGCAGGAAAGTCAACATTTTGGGTCTGGACCCTTCATCACTCAACCTGCTGTGCTCCCTCAGCTCCACATTTTATCAACTACAGCAAAGCCTTCCTTAATCCTTTTCCCATTCAGTACACAATCAAATATAAAGCAAAATAAAAAGATGCAGCCTTTACAAAACACACACAAACATATGTATGAAATCTAAAACAGCATAAATATTTAGTACAAACAGACAAAAGAAATTCTTAGAGTCTTTGAGGTGTTGGATTTTTATCTGGGACTATGGTTGTTTAATTGATATCTTGCACCCTAAATAATATCAAAATGTGTAGAAATCTTCAAGTTCACAGAATCACTGAATCTCTACAATGGGGAAGCAGGCCATTTGGCCCATCGAGTCTGCATCGACCCTCTCAGTGAATGGATGTTTTGCTAATTTGTTTTAACACTGAGCACTGGCTGAGGGGAACAGGGAGAGAGGGTCTTTCAGTTACAAATTTACTTTTCTTTCCCTCTGCCCAACAGAATTTGTCTGAAGTACAATTCAATTATGGATTCCTATTTCTGGTTCATTATTCTTCCAAATTGAGTAATCTGCAGGTTATTTCATCGCCAATATGTGAACAGGTTTCAGTTGTTTTGATTTTATGTTAACTTCAGTTCAAATTGATTCTTATTTATCGATAGTTTCATGAGCTTGCTCAACCTGTGGTCATGTGATCACTGTAGCCACCTTATGTCAGCGCTCTTCCCTTTTAAAAACCATTATCGTTCACGGAAGTTCCCACGTATTTAAAACCAAATGATAGAAGTTGAAAACTGACAGTCTGTATTTTACCACTGTCATAACATTATATTGACCAGGGAAGGCTATGTTCCAGCAGATGGTACTAGAAACATACCATAGAAAGCATATTATCTGACTGCATAACAGGCAAGTAAGGCAAATGCTCTGCCAGGACGGAAAGAAACTACAGAAGGTTGTGTGCACAGCCCAGACCATCACGGAAGCAGCCAACCTCCCATCCATGAACTCCATTTATACAGCTCGCTGCTGCGGAACGCTATCAACATCATCAAAGACCCATCCCATCCTGGTAATGATCTCCTACAACCCCTTCCGTCAGGAAGAAGATACAGAAGCTTAAACACACACACCAACAGGTTCAAGAACAGCTTCTTCCCTGCCGTTAATAGACTGATGAATGGGCCTCTCTGACTTCAAATAATGTTGATCTTGTTGGTGTTGATCTTGCTTCGTGCACATCCTGTGCAGTGTAACCTGTAAGCCTCACTCTGTCCAAGGTTTTTTCACCCTATGATCTGCATGTCTTTGCTTACTATAATGTGCCTGTACTTCTCACAAACAAAGCTTTTCACTGTACTTAGGTACATATGACAATAAAAATCAATCAATCAATCGTGGAAAATAGGAGCGGGAGGAGGCCATTTCGACCTTCGAGCCTGCTCCACCATTCATAACAATCATGGTTGATCATCTAACTCAAGGGCTTGATCCTACTTTCCTCCCATATCCTCTGATCACCTCAAGTGCTACATCCAACTCCTCTTTCAAATTGTCCAATGTTGTGGCCTTGACTGCATTTTGCAGCAGTGAATTCACAGTCTCACCACTGTATGGGTGAAGAAATTTCTCCTCATCTCAGTCCCAAATGGTCAACTCCACATCCTTAGTCTGTGAGACCTGGTTCTGGACCTCCTCCTCATTGGGAACATCCTTCTTACACTTACCAGGTCTTGTCCTGATAGAATTTTATATTTTCTGTGAGACACCCCTCATTCTTCAGAACTCCATTCATCAAATATAATCCTAAGCAATTCAGCCTCTTCTCACACATCAGTCCTGCCATTCTAGCAATCAATCTGGTCAACCTTCGCTATACTCTCTCTCTAGTAAGAACATATTTCCTCAAATAAGAATGCCAAAACTGCACACAATATTCCAGGTGTGGTCTTATCAAGGCCCTGTATAATTGCAGCAAGACAACCTATTCCTGTACTCCAATCTTCTCGCTATGAAAATCAACATACTATTTGATTTCCTGATCACCTGCTGCACCTGCATGCTTACATTCAGTAACTGGTGTACAAGGGCACCCAGGTCTCACTACACATCCCCCTCTCTCAGCCACTCAGATAATAAGCCACCTTCCTGTTTGTACTCCAAAAGTGGATAAGCTCACATTTATCCATACTTAACTGCATCTGCCATACATTTGCCCACTCAGCTTGTCCAAATCAGACCGAAGCATCTCTGCATCCTCCTCACAACTCACCTTCCCACCCAGCTTTGTATCATTCGCATATGTGGAGATATTACACTGTTCCCTCATCCACATTATTAATACATAACGCTAAGGTCACAGCACTGGTCCTTGTGGTACCCCACTAGTCACTGTCTGCAATTTGGAAAAAGATCCATTTATTCCTACTCTTTGCTTCCTGGTTTTCCATCCATTTCAACACATTACCCTCAAATCTCACATGTGTTAATTTTACAGCTATTCTCTAAAGTGGGGCTTTGTCGAAAGTCTTCTGAAATTCCAAATTAACCACATCTACTGGCAGCTCCGTCCCCCCACCACCCCGATCATCAACACTACAAATCACAAAGAATTCCAGAAGATTTGTCAAGCATGATTTTCATTTCGTAAATCCATCCTGACTCTGGCCAATCCTGCCACTGATTTCCAAGTGCTCAGCTACTGAATCTTTTATAAAGAACTCTAGCATTTTCCCCATTTCCAACGTCAGGCTGACTGGTTTATAATTCCCGGTTTTCCTCCTGCCTCCTTTTTTTAAATAGAGGGCTATCCTTTAATCTCTGGAAACTGTTCCAGAGTCCATATAATCTTGGAAGATGATGACCAATGCATCCACAATTTCATTTTGTTACGTAGTCTGTGACGTAGATTATCAGGCTCTAGGTATTTAGCTGCCTTCAATCTCACCTATTTCCCTACTAATACTGATTTCCTTAAATTTCTCCCTTTCAGTAAACCTTGAGTTCTCCAACATTTCTGGTACTTAGTCAACCAATTATTTGCTCCCCATCAGGAATTCCAATGTTTCTGACTGTAAGGGACATTTGTCTTCACCAACTGTTTTCTCTTCACATACATAAAGAAACTTTTTGTTGATTTTATGGTCCTCACAAACTTCCTCTCGTACCATATTTTCCCTTCCTTAATTAATCCCTTTGTCCTTGTTTGTTGAATTCTAAATTGTTCCATCATCTCAGGTCTGTTGTTCTTTCTGGCCGATTTGTACGCTTCTTCCTTGAATCTATTACTATCTCTAATTTCCTTTGTAAGCGATGGTTTGGCCAACTTTCCCGTTTTAGTTTTACGCCTGACAGGCATGAACAATTATTGCAGTTCACCCATGAGGCCTTTGAATGTTTTCTATTGCCTTTCCACTGTCATCTCTTAAGGTAATGTCCTCCTTTACGTAACATTTCCAATTTATCATAGCCAATTTGCACCTCATACAGGAAGACCGCAGCGGTTCAAGAAGACAGCTCACCACCATCTTCTCAAGGGCAACTAGGGATGGGCAAGAAATTTTGGCCAGCTAGCGACGCCCACATCCCACAAAATGAATAGAAAAAAAAACTGTAATTTTGTCTTATGGACGTGGAGGACCTTGGTCTCAGAATCAACGATGTCACTCTCCATCTTGATGAGGATCTATCATATAATGGTCATCAGACCCAAGGAGGCCTTGCATTACTAGACTGCAAATTATGCCTTTCTCATTAAACCAACCTAGTCTGGGATGGCCTGTTCTCTAATTGGCTTCTTAACGCATTTGTCCTTGAATCCCCTTCTTTACTCCGTGCATGGGTTCCCATCCCCCTTTAGCAGAAATCTCAACTAGCTCATACTGGAAAAGGGAGCTGGTTAGATTGTTCCTGGCTCCCTGGTGACTGCAAACAAATACAAATGGTTTGTTTTTGGTGCTTTATGCATGGCGACTGTCTTACCCAGCACTGGGTGAATATCAGCATGATGGGATAAGGTCCTTACCTCAGTCGCAATTCCTCACTTAAGGGCCTCAATTGGCAGCAGAGCAGCAAGGTTATTCACAACTCTTCTCGCCCTCAAAATGTAACTGGGATAGAGGCAGGAAGGTGGCTTGAACTTTATCCAACACCTACTGCTCAATTAAATCCCCTGCCAACAAATTTGCTTAGGGATTAAATTCAGAGAGAAAGGAAGATTGGATCAAGCAAGTTGCAGGTACTACAGTAAATTCAGACAATTCAAAGGGTTTAATTTCCTCTCAGCAAATTGCTGGAAGGTTTGCATATTAATAACAGCAAATGCCGTTCACCATTATTTTAGCAGCAAAATGTAGGCTCTCTTTTTCTTCCTCAAGGATAGCGAGATGGAATCCCTCCCTTATTCATTGTTCAAAACTATAACAATAAACAACAGCCACGCACTAAATTCTGCATTGGTATTGTATCTTTAATGCGGGAAAAACCCACAAGTTGATTCGAAGAGGCTCTAAGTGTTAGCATTCAACACATCAATATTACAGAGTCCCAGAACTGTTATAGTATAGAAGGAGGCATTCAAACTATTGTGCCTGCACTGGTTCTATTAGCCAGTGCTAGTTCTGTCCCTTTTCCCCATATCCCTGTGCACTATTTAATCCAAATAATTATCCAAAGCCCTTTTCAATGTCTCAATCAAACCTGCCTTCACATTTCCGGGCAGTGCATTCCGTATCTTAACCACTCGCTATGTGAAAATTTTTTTTATCTCTCTGGAAGGATATCATGGCCTTGGAAAGGTTTGGATGATACTTACAAGAATGGTGCCAGGGATGAGGTTATTTGGAGGGACTCATGAAGCCACTATTGTTGTTCTTTGAGCAGCAAGATTAAATGGAGCAATAACACAGAACAAAGTGAGCAATCAGAGATTTACTAGAGGGTTTAATGGTCATGAAAACATTTGGCAGAAACTATTCCAAATGACAGACGGGTGGATAACCAGAGGTCAGAGAAAGAAATTTAATTGGCAAAATAACCAAAGAATCAGTATCATAGAGGTCTACAGCACAGAAAAAAGGCCCTTCAGCCCATTGAGTTTGAACTTGTCAAAAACAACCACCAAACCATTCTAATCCCATTTTCCAGCACGTGACCCATAGCCTTGTATGCCTTGGCAGGAGTAAATTCTTTATTACGCAAGGAGTTACTTTGCTCTAAAATCCACTAACTGAACAGGTGTTTGAAGCAGATTCAGTCGTAACCTTTAAATGTAAATGAAACGCTCTTCGAGGAAAATGATGCAAAGCTGGTGGGATATAAATTGTCAAGTGAACTGATGTGTCCTTTAACAAGTTAGCTGAAGTTTAGTGGATCGAACAGCTTCCGTCTGTGCTATATGATTCTACATTAAAGGAATCACGGATACAGTGTTGCTCAAATAGAATGCCTCAGGATATTTGATCTATTCAGTTTACCAAGGAGTGACATGACTGCCAGCAAGATGCCTTCACTGGGAGGTGTTGGCTTCAGTTAATTAAGTGCATGTTGTAAGGCACAAAAAGTCAGTCCCAATCAAAGAGAAAATGCCTCTGAGGTTTGGAAGCAGATTAAATGGTCCCAACATTAAAAACACAAAGTCGCTCCAGTTGCACATGTGGGGGCCTTTTATCCAGAGGCTAAACAAATAAAGGAATTGAATGCAGAGTTCACCAACTCGGATCAGGACTTCCTGTGATTCCAAATGCATAAACATCTGTGGACAGAAACAGATTGGCACATGCATCCACAAGCTGCTGCTTAGTCCTTTTCTGCACATCAAACATTGATGCAGTTTACATTATCATCTACAAGCCCACTAAGTAAACAAGAAAACCTCCAGCCCATCTTTTCTTCAAGACCCCAACTATCAAATTAACACTTTGATTCCTGCATTCCATCCTGCCACACACACATGTACAGGTGTCTTTTGAGGCCGAACAGACCAAGGTAAATCTCTAAATTTGTTACTTGCATTTGTTTACTTTTGCTAACGTTAGACAAAGATTTAGAAACATAGAAAATAGGAGTAAATGTAGGCTATTCAGCCCATCAAGCCTGGTCTGCCATTCAATATGATCACAGCTGATCCTCTATCTCAATACCATACTCCTGCTCTATATCCATGCCCCTTGAAGTCTTTTATATATATATGCAGGCACAATTACAACATTTAAAAGACTCTTAGATCAAATCACGAATAAGAAAGGTTTGGAGGGATATGGGCCAGGAGCAGGCAGGAGGGATTAGTTTAGTTTGGGACTATGTTCGGCATGGACTGGTTGGACCGAAGAGTCTGTTTCCATGCTGCATGACTCAATGACTATGACACTATTAAACATGTTGAGGTTGGCCGAGCTGGTTTGTTGTTCCGCAGACGTTTCATTACCATGCTGGGTAACATCCTCAGTGCAGCCGCCAATGAAGTGTCGGTGTTTTCTCCTGCCTGGTTTTTAAACTCTGAAGTCCATTGAGCTGGACTGCCTCACTTCTGTTTTCCTTCGTAGTGGAGTGTATATGGGGTCGAGTTCTATGTGTTTATTAATGGCTTTCTTAGTGGAGTGCCAGGCTTCTAGGAATTCATGTGCCTGTCTCTGCTTCACCTGTCCCAGGATCCTGGTGTTGTCCCAGTCGAATTGGTGGTTCTCCTTATCCATGTGGATTGAGATGAGTGAGTATTGGTCGTGTCTTTTTGTAGCCAGTCAGTGATCGTGTAACCTTGTTGTTAGTTTCCTTCCTGTTTGTCCAATGTTGTGTTTCTCACAGTCTCTGCAGGGGATCTTATAGATGACACTGGTCCTGTCCATTGCGGGGAGTGGTTCTTTAGCTCGGGTGAGCAGTTGTCGTATGATTGATGTGGGCTTGTGTGCCACTCTGATGCCCAGTGGTCGTAGGAGTCTTGTGGTTAATTCCAATGTTCGGAGGCTGCACTGAGGATGTACCCAGCATGGTAATGAAACGTCTGCGGAACAACAAACCAGCTCGGCGAGCCAACCAACCTCAACACCCACAACCCGAGCTACAAATCTACTCCAAACCTTAGAGATTATTAAACATATTTGGTGAAACTACACATGAACAGAAGGAAGTTGAGTTTGTGTTGTATGATTACAGATGATACTGCAATGCAGTGAGCAGATCTTAAAGCTACAGATTTGTTGATTGATGCCCACAAAGTTATGCTGTGAGGGGCTATGTGGAGACTGAGTTGCAATTTGTTATTAAATTGTCAATGGCTCAATGGATAGGACTGTCACCACTGAGGCAGAGGTCATGAGTTCAATTTTCACAGATCTTGAGCACATAATTCCAATGCAATACCAAGGAGTAATATTATCTTTGGATAAAATGTCAAACGGAGGTCTCCACACTCTTAGGTTGGTGTCAAAGATGATGTGGAATGTTTCAAAAAAAAAGCAAAGGGCATGAAAGACCATTGGAGGATATGCAGGAATGTAGAGTTGAGGTTAAAATCAGATCAGCCACAACCTTATTGAATGGTGGAGCAGGCTCGAAGGGCTGAGTGGCCTACTCTTGATACTTGCTCAGATGTAAGAGGGAGACAGTTCTCCATAATTTCCTGGCCATCAACCAATACAACTAAAACAGACTGTCTGGTCACCATCATGGCGCTAGTTGCAGGATCCTGGTATGCACAAACCGACTGGCATATTTCCCTACACTATAACAATTACACTTCAAAAGTACTTAGTTGGTTATAAAGGGGTTTGGGACATTTGAAGGTGTTTAAGGTGTTGGAGACATCTCTTTTTAAATTGGTCTTGGCGATGGTAAATATATAATGTAGACTACTTATAGAAGCATTACTGCAAAATAATTTAACCAGACTGTAGAGGGTGAAAATGTCTTTACTTGCAATTTAATAATGATGTTGAACCATGAGTACAGTTAAAGTACTGGGGAAACTCAGCAGGTCTGGTAATATCTGTGGAGAGGCAAGCACAAGTTGATTTTGAGTCCAATATGACTCTTTTTTGGTTCTGAAGGACAGTCATACTGGACTTGAAACATTAACTTTGCTTCTCTCTCAATAGATACACCATACCTACTGTGTTTTTACAGTACTTTCTTTTTGACTGAAAATTGTTTTTTTTAACTCCAGCATCTGCTATACTTCGCTTTTACTTGCATGATTACAGCTGAGTATGGGTTTAGCAAAATAATATCCCATTCTTTTGCGTAAAGGTATTGAATGAAATAATTACATGTTGATTTCCAATCTCTAATGAACAATAGTTCAAAAACAACTAGCCTCAAAGTCAAGTTGGAATGGAGGAAAACTAAGTTCGTGGCTGCTGACTTGTGAAGTTCACTTGTGAACGCTGGGCTCAGGTCTAGTGTTCCCCACACTCTGTCAATCCATAGGCCTGAT
>NC_063338.1:95927982-95945977 GCF_021869965.1 Rhincodon typus
TTTCAGATGAAGGGTCTAGGCCCGAAACGTCAGCCTCTCTGCGCCTATGATGCTGCTTGGCCTGCTGTGTTCATCCAGCCCTGCACCTTGTTGTCTCCCATTACCAAGGACCACTGATTTGGGGTAAAAGATAGGAGATTTAGAGGAATTTAAGGAGAAATGGTTTCGCCAAGTGATCTGGAACTCATTGCATAAACTTGGACCTGCACAAAGCTCTCTAACCTACAAGACTACTGGTCAAGAGTTAGAAAGTAGGATCAAGCTGGATAGTGACTTGTCAGTCAGTGTGGGCACAATGGGCCTCCTTTTGTTCTGGGAATTTCTATAATTGTATCTCCAACAATCCACAACTTACCTGTTTGCTGGATCTTGAGACTGCCCTTACTAATTTGGAATAAATGTGATAGACACCATTTTTCAAGATGCTTTACTGGAGTATATGACATAACGATGCTCAATTGAAAGGACAACAGGTGACTAAAGACTTGGTGAAACATGCAGGTTTAAGCACGATCTTAAATGTTAGAAGGGAGAATTACAGGTGACAATACTTGAGGCAATTCTGGAGTGAAAGCTTAGGTGGCAGAAAGCAATACCACCACATTAATGAAGTGAAGGGTGCTGCACATCACAAAGGAGTCAGAACTGAAAAAGTACAGACTAACTTCCCAAATGTCTAATTTTCCCACAGCCCCACTTCCCCCACTCCATCTCCATCTGTCCTTTGTTATTACTGTGCCATTTTCACATACAACAAATTGTTAACTATTTAAAAAAAAAAGCAAGCTACCTACCTCCTGTTCCTCATGGAAGAGCTCAAACATATTCTCCATGTCTATGAATGAACTCTGGATCATCCTGGTGGATAGATGGGAGAGAAGATTAGACATCTGTAATTAATGCTACAGGGAAGTAGCAGCATAACGGCACCATCACTGGACTAGTGATCCAGACACCCAATGGGGACAAGGGTTTGAATCTCACTTTGATAGAAGGTGAAATCTGAATCAATGAAAATCTGGAATTAGAAACTAGCCTAATGGCGACCATGTAATCACTGTCAACTGTCCTTAAAAACTCATCTGGTTTATTAAAGTCCTTTAAGGAAGGAAATCTGCTATACTTACCTGGTCTGGCTTACCTGTGACTCTAGACCCACAGGAATATGGCTGACTCTTAACTGTCCTCTCAAATTGCATTAGCCAGTCAGTTCAAGTGCAATTAGAGATGGCATTAAATGTCAGCCCAGATGCTCAAATGACTCAAATGCTTACCTATGTCTCATGAACTAATTAAAATATAAATTACAAAACCTCTAAAAGATCAAGGGGAAAAGAGATATGCAACCTTTAAGAGAAGTTCCTGCAAAAACCACTTCTACAGAAGAGTCAAGGATCGCTCATAACAGTAACATAGAGACCACAAGAAACAGGAACAGGAACAGACGGTTCATCCCATCAAGACTTGGAAGAATTCGACATTGACTTCAGACCCAATGAAATTTCTTCTCCAATAAGTCCAGTCTATTCATATCTTAGGAAGAAGGTCACTTTAACTTCTGTGATAATCTGCATAGTGCCAATTTGCCACATGAGCATAACTGAATCGCATAAATGAAGAAAGTCCCAGGACTGTCCCCTAAGAAAGAAACATTTGCCGTTCTAGCCACAGTAAGGACAACTTTGAAACTATTGGAGTATAATGAAAATACCTCTGGTTCACTAATGATCTTTAAGGAATAAAAACTGTAATCTGCTTTTGTCAGATTCACATATGACTTCTGACTCAATGTGGTTGACTCTTAGTTGCCCTCTTAAATTGCCTAGTAAGCCACTCAGTTTTACCAACCACTATAGTGAAGTTGAAGCAAACTAAAGCAGGTTGGACCATATAACATTGACCTACATGTTGGAAGCAACAAAGTGTATCCAACCTACATGATATTGCCAAGTCCTTATTAACAAAGCTCTTATCCTTCATATTGACAACTTGGGACTTGTATCAAAATTAGGGTCAGCAGTCCAACCGTCTAGGCAAACAACAGCCAGATGTAATCATACTCATCCAATAAAACCTTATAGCTAATAGCCTAGACACCTCAACAACTTCCCTCAATCTGTCCTGACCCACGAGCAGGAAAGATCCATCAAAGGTGATGTATCAGTTGCACAGAGAAAGGAAACAATCGGCTCGGCAGCATTCCACTGACTTAAAACCCAATGAAATCTCAGGTCATCATCTCAAACATGAACAAGGAAACCCTGATTAGCACTTATAGCTTCGTTCTCATTTGACGATTGGTGCTCTTCCATATTGAATGCCACTTGGAGGAAAGCACAAAGTTGCAAGGCCCATGGTGTACTCCGAATGGGGGACATTGATATCTATTGCCAAGAATGGTTTGGTAGCACCATTACTAATCAGAATCCTGAAGGATATGTCTGGGCTGGCAACAAGTAGTGATGGAACAACAAAAGCTTCATCACTGACAAATCCAGGTTAATAGAAAACACGGACTACGTTTCTGTACTTCACAAGCAACTACTGTTTATTTCAAAGGAATAAGTTTTACGACTGGCAAACAAAATCTAACTCATCAACTTATAATTCTCTAATTTAAACTTTACCCCTTCTTAAACCCTTACACACACATGTAGACAGATATGGACAAAGATGTTATGGGTGGAGGCAGAAAAGGTACACAGTTTAATTGCACCAGTTCACAGGATTCATCGACTGTCCTTTATTTCAAATCCTTCTGATCTCCGATCTTCTTTCTGACTGCTTTCAATTCTTCACTCCAGGCACAGGGCAATTAGCACACAAATTGTGCAAGCTCTGTCACCAGTTAGAGGCAATAGCTAACAGGCAAATGGTGAGTGAAAATAGCTGAATAATTCCAGTTCTTCGTTATTTCTCTTCAAGGAGAGAAAGGATGCTGTCTTTTTAGAGACGGCCTGTATCAGGCCTGAAATGTTAACTTTGTTTCTCTCTTCACAGATGCTGCACGACTCGAGTTTCTTCAGCAATTTCTTTTTTTTAAATTTCTGATTTCCAGCATCTGCAGTATTTTGCTTTTGTTTTAATAACTGTGTGGTGTTTTACTGTTATCTTATTGGTAATGAGGATACCACAACAAAATCTCAGGATTCCAGATTTTCAATTGCATCATTGTTGCCCCATGTTGTGGCTTGACACATTAATGAGAACACAGACACTTCTGTAAAAGCTTAGGACTGAAAGGAACTGAAGCATCTGAGGATGTGTCATAATGGTACAGGCTCAGCAGGTTGTGGATTCAAGTCAATGAAGAGTTTAAGTGTGTAAGTGAGGCTGCTATTATACCATGTCCTGAAGCAGTAGGAGTTACCGTCCTTCATGGGGAGATTATCAATTAAAACCCTGCCTGCCTCTTCTGATATTTCAAGTTCATTGTGAAGATCCTAAAGTACTATCTGAAGACAGGAGAAAATTCTCATGTCCTGACCAACGTTCCCCATCGATTAAACAAATGATAACACGGTCAACTGTCACAGCATTTTGAAGGTATTCAATGCATGTGGAATGATATGGGTGTTCAAGATTTGATAAGACCATAAGACACAAGAGGAGAAGTAATCCCATCAATTCTACTCCACATTCAATGAGATCATGGCATCTGATAATCGTCACTCTCCTGCCATTTCCTTTACTGACTAAAAATCTGTTTGTCTGACAAAGCATTACAACAAAGTCAAATGGTCACCAGACTCAAAATGTTAACTCTGCTTTCTCTCCACAGATGCTGCCAGACCTGCTGAGTTTCTCCTGTAATTTTTGTCTTTTTTTGAGGTTGGGGGAGAAATTGGACCAAGGCTGGCTACTGAAAATCATGAGATAACCCTGAGGTTTCTCTTTTCCTTTTCCTTAAGGTACTGACTGCCACTAGGGTGTGGGTAAGTTCTAGTTCCTCTCTTTAACTTGAGCACTACATCTGCTGATCCTTCTTTCTATAATGGTGCAGACATTCAGTGGCCCAATATTGGCCAGAGACTCCAAGGATAAGAACACAGAACAATACAGCACAAGAACAGGCCCTTCAGCCCACCAACACTGCACTGACACGTCATGCTTTTCTAAACTAAACAACTTTAGTTTCTACATGGTCTGTATCCCTCCATTCCCTGTCTATTCATGTATCTGTCAAGATGCCTCTTCAATGTTACTGTTGTATCCAAATCCACTACCTCCTCTGGCAGTATATTCCACGCACTTATCATCCTCTGTGTATTAAAAAAAACTTGTCTCTCACATTTGCTTTAAATTTATTTTCTTTAACCTTAAATCTATGTCCCCTAGGAATTGACATTTCTAGCCTGGGAAAAAAAGACTCTGGCTATCCATTCTATCCATGTTTCTCCTAATTTTATAAATATCTAATCAGGTTGCCCCTCATCTTTCGATGTTCAAGTGAAAATAAACAAAATTTGTCCAATCTCTCCTCATAGCTAATACCCTCCAATCCAGGCAACATCCTGGTAAACCATTTCCACACCCTCTCCAAAGCCTCCACATCCTTGTGGTAGGGTGGCAAACAGGACAGTACACAATATTCCAAATGTGGCCTCACTAAAGTTCTATACAAGTTCATAAGATATAGGAGCAGAATTAGGCCATTCAGCCCATTGAAGTCGGCTCCGCCGTTTTAACGTGGCTGATATGCTCCTCAACCCCAATTTTCTGCCTTCTCCTCATAACCCTTCAACCCATTTATTAAAAATCTGTCTAACTCCTCCTTAAATTTACTCACTGTCGCAGCATCCACGGCATTTTACGGTAGCGAGTTCCACAGATTCACAACCTTTCGGGAGAAGTAGTTTCTCCTCAACTCTGTTTTAAATTTGCTGCCCCTTATCAGAAGACTATGACCCCTCATTCAAGAATGCCCCACAAGAGGCAACGTTTGCTCCGCATCTATTTTACCTTTTATCATCTTGAATACCTCAATTTGCTCTCCCCTCATTCTTCTCAATTCCAGAGAGTATAAGCCTAAACTGTTCAATCTCTCTTATTACAACAAACCTCTCATCTCTGAGATCAATTTAGTGAACTTCCTCTGAAATGCCTCCAATGCCACTACATCTTTCCTCAAATAAGGGGACCACAACTGTGCACAATACTCCAGCTGCGGTCTCACTAATGCCTGTATAGTACAACATGACTTGCCAATTTTTGTACACTGTGCCGCAACTGATGAAGGCAAGCATGCCATACTGTGGATCTGTATATCTAGATCCCTCTGTACGGTGATGCTATTAAGGGTTCTGCCATTTATTATATACTTCCCACCTGCATTAGATTTTCCAAAATGAGCTCACATTTGTCAGATTAAACTCCATCTGCCATTTCTCCATCCAACTCTCCAGTCTATTAATATCCTGCTGTATCCTCTGGCAACCTTCGTCACCATCCACAGCTCCCCCAATCTTTCTGCTGTCTGCAAACTTACTAATCAGGCCATCCACATTCTCCTCCAAATCATTTATATTTTACAAACAACAGGGGTCCCAGCACTGATCCCTGCAAAACACCACTGTTCACAGATTTCCAGTCACAAAAACACCCTTCCACCGCTGCTCCCTGTCTTCTATAAACAAACTAGTTCTGCATCCATCGTACCAGCTCACTGTGGATTCCACCTGACTTGACCTCTTGTAACAGCCTGCAAAGCGGAACATTGTCAAAGGCTTTGCTAAAGTCCATATGGGCAATATCAATCATTTTTGTTACTTCCTCAAAAAATCAAATTAAGTTTGTGAGACATGACCTTCCCCAGACAAAGCCATGCTGCCTATCACTAATTAGCCTACATTTTTCCAAATGTGAGTAGATCCTATGCTTAAGAATCTTCTCCAATAATTTCCCTACCACTGATGTAAGGCTCATTGGCCTGTAATTTCCTGGATTTTCATTGTTGCCCTTCTTAAAGCAAGGAACAACATTGGCTACTCTCTAGTGACTAAGGGGGATACAAAGATTTTGTACAAGACCCCAGCAATTTCCTCACTTGCCTCCCTCAGCATTCTGGGATAGATCCCATCAGGTCCTGGGACTTGTCTACCTTAATGCTTTTCAAAATACCCAACACCTGCTCCTTTTCTATACTGATATTCCCTAGAACATCAACGAACCCCTCCTGAGACTTACCATCCATCATGTCCTTCTCCTTTATCAATACTGATGCAAAGTATTCACTTAAGGATCTCACCCACTTCCTCCAGCTCCATGCATAAATTCCCTCTTTTGTCCTTGAGTGGACCTACCCTTTCCCTAGCTACACTCTTGCTCCTTATCCATGTATAAAATGTTAACTCTGATTTTCTTATTGCTTGACAGAAGGTGACAAGTGGCCTTATCACTAGACTAGTAATCCAGACATTTAGGGAATGATTGGGAGCCATGTTTGAATCCCACCATGACAGATGGTGGAATTTGAATTTAAAAGTCTGGAATTAAGAGTCTAATGGTGACTATGAAACCATCATCAATTGTTGGAAAAAAAGCATCTGATTCACTGATGTCCTTTATGGAAGTAATATTCATAACTCCTCAGATACTGAAGCAGTCCATGTTCAAATGCAACAAGACCTGGACAGTATCCAGGCTTGGGCTGACAGGTGGCAAGTAATAATCGGGCCACACAATGCCAGGCAATGACCATCTCCAATAACAGACAAATCTAACCACCATCCTTTGACATTCAATGGTGTTACCATCACTAAATCCCAGCCTCTCAACATCCTGGAGGTTACCACTGACCAAAAACTGAACTGGACTCACCATATAAATACAGAAACAACTGAAAACAAAGGGTTTTAAAGAAATACGTGGAGTTGAGAGATTTGGAATAAGAAAACACAAAGCACTATAAGAGAGATACAGTGGGGGAACACACAGCAGTAAGAAACTATTACACTGAAGGAAATGCAGTTGGAGAAGATTAGAGCGAAGGAGGCAAGTAGTAATATCTGAGGTCACCAACCTGTAATATGTCCCAAACCAGTTGAGTGGAGTGTAAAGCTGAATAATATAAGTCCCAAATAAGACAAAATCCCCAACCTATGCAGAAAAACAAGAAAATTCAAATAGAGTAGTGAGAATGTTAGAGATATTTATAACACTGACCCAAGAATGCAAGATGCCATTTACCTGAAGCTTTTTCTCTGTGACAAAATAAGCACTGAGAAGTGACCCAGCGAGCAACCCAAGGCCAATGATGAGATTCTGTGTTTGGTTCAGAAAGGCCAGACTGGCATTTGTTTTCCATTCTGCTACCTAATAAAATATCAAGAAACCAAGCAGTAACAGATTCAGCTCGATGAACCAATGTGAGTGAATGAAATGTATCAATCTCGATGTAAGGTCAGTGACCTGGAACAAGCACTCTTTCTCTCTTCCAGATGTTGCCTGATGTGTTGAGTATTTCTAGTATTTTCAGCGTTGTATGAATACTGTCAATGCTCAAATTCACAAAACAAATAGTCTGGCACTTGGTTCTGGACATCAAAAAGCTGGTTTTATACCATAGCACATCAACACTTGACCCACTGTGTATACTAGACCCCCAAACTCAATTCATGTAGGTATCTCAATCTCCAGTCAGGGTAGGGTTTGATCTCTGGTCCAACAAGTTGTTGCAAATACATATTTACATTACAGAACCAGGAGGAAAAATCAGAAGCAATGGAACAGCTTTGACATTTCTTGGATCCAAAAGATTTCAGTGAGGTTATACCAAGGGAAAAAAGTCAATAATTTAATGTGTGCTGTAAGCCATCTGTTGCTTCCAGAAAAAAATCAACTGACTTTGTAGAAAGTAAACAAAGCTATTTAGGAGGGAGATTATGGCCCTGAATGACTGGAAGGCTTAGTTTTGAAAAGTCTAAGGGAACCTCCCCGCTAATAGTTGCCTTGTAAGCTTTTCTGGATTTACTTTTCAGTGTTACAGATTGAAGTCAGTTAGTAAGGAAGATATCCCAGAAGCTGAAAATATCTCTCATGGAACTCTTTTCTCAATAAAAGTTCCTGGGAACCTGATAAAGTTTCCAAATACGAGTACCTCTGACTACATTTTCAAACCTTGAATGCTAGACTGTGACCAATTTCTAAAACCCAGATCCCTCACTTTCCATCAGTCTATGGCTGTCAGCAATTCAATCTTTGTTAACAAGAAACCCAGTGGACCATGAGAGGCCATCACATTTTATTCTTTGTTTCTGGAGCCTTGGCCATTTCAGTGATTGAATCAGCACATTGATACATGTATACTGCAACTGATGGGGTATTGATTACCAATGTACTTTCGCACCTCCCCCCCATCACACTATAAACAAGTGAAGATGAGCTAATTGATTACACTCAAGACTCAAGTGATATTTGATCTACAAGATAGTCGAGAGTCATGGGAGGATGGATAGGAAAGCGAAGCTAAGGGCCTAATTAGATCAACCACGACCTTTCAGAATGGCAGAACAAGTTTGATGGGCTGAATGGCCTACTCCTTAAGTCACTTATGTGAATGGACGTCAAGAGTCAACGGACATAACAAGAAAATAAATATGCTTCAAGAAGGCTTGCCTCTGTAAGCATGAGTGAATCAAGCAAGGTTTGGTTTGGTTTGGTGCAGTACACTAATGGCAGCACAGACTAGTGCATTATGAGCACAACAGAGCGGAACTCCATGCTGGGATTGGCACTGAACCAAGATTCCAAGAGCTGCCTGCATGGTCATGGAGCTTAACAGAAGACCAAAATAAATCAACAAATACTGGAAATACTTTGCAGGTTGGCATCATCTGGGGAGAAAGAAATAGCATCAACATTTCAGTTCAATGGTCATCAGCAGACATGTTATGGTGTTTCTGTCTCCAAAGATGATGCCAGATCTGATGGGGGTATATCCAGAAATTCTTGTTTACATTTCAGATTTCCAGAATTTGCCGTGTTTTGCTTTTGAATAAAAGGTGATGATCTATTCTGCAGCATTGCCATGAATGGGATGTCCTTCTGGAGCTCTTACCTGATACTTCAGTATGGCATCATTGAAACGGTTCACCTCATAACTCTCAGCATTGTAATACTTCACCTGAAGGCAAAGGAAAGAGATGTCAGCTTAGTCTGTTGTGGGTATTTTTCTCAGAAAAATGTCTTCGGAACTTTCTTCCTGAAAAGGTTGTGGAAACACAGTCTTTGAATATTTTATGACACAATAAAATGGTTCTTGATAAGTAGGGAGTGAAAGGTTACTGGGGAAAGCCAGGAATACGGAATAGCCAGACCAACTACGATTATAAATGGCACAGCAGGCTCAGGAGGCCAAGTAGTCTACTTTTGCTCCTAATTGATTTGTTTGTAAGAGTGAGGAAAGGAAGTAGAGAACAAAAATTTGCTTGGATTTACAGTGTCTTATCCATAGTTTACAGAGCCCAACCGCTTAAAACAATCAACAACTGTTGTGTACGGAAATGTAGAATGCAGAAAAAGAATTAATCGACCACTTAAAGAAATTTGGTGTCGTTTCAGGGAGACTATTAACACAATTCACGAAAAGTGGACTGTCATCTTTACCTGAAACTCCATTCAAAAGCAGCTCCATACTAGGAGTACAGAATCAACCCCCTTACTGGAGCTTAGAAAAATTTCCATTACCTCAGGATGACCCAAAACATTTTACAGCCAATGAATTTGACAATTCAGTCACTATTGTAACGTCATCATAGTTAATTTGTTACAAGTTCCAACAAACAACCTGATATTGATTAGATTATCTGTTTCAGTGGCATTGACTAAATGTTGACTGGAACAGCAGAACTCCACTCCTCTTCAAAAATGGTCACCATGAGATCTTTTATGTCAACCCAACTGGACAAAATCCTATCTAAAAGCTCGCACCTCCAAGAGTGCAGTGGTTATATGTGCTCAAGTCACTGGAGTAGGAGTGAAACCTTCGGCCTTCTGGCTCAGATACAAGAGCTACTTGCTGGGCCACAACTTAGAATCATAGAATCGTACAGCTCGGAAACAGGCCCTCTGGCCTAACTCGTCCATGCTGACCAGGTTTTCTAAATTAAACTAGTCCCATTTACCTGCATTTGGCCTATATCCCTCTAAACCTTTCCTATCCATGTACCTGTCCAAATGTCTTTAAAATGTTGTAATTGTACCCACTTTTACCACTTCCTCTGATAGCTAGTTCCATTTACACAACACCCTCTGTGTGAAAAATCTTTCCTCTCTCACGTTAAATCTATGCCCTCTAGTTTTGGACTCCCCTACCCTGGGGAAACTTGACGACTGCTGTTTAGTTAGTGCTTTGGGACCTCAAGATCTACCTAAACTAATACAGCAGGCAGAAAGCCTCTCAAAGAAGCAACTCATCCGCAAGGATAACAGTCAGACATATGGATGTCCGCAAAGCTTCAGAGTTTATTCAACTGTTGTCCCTTAACAAAAATATAAAAAATGAAGAGAATTGATCCTTCGTTCACTTTGTACTGGCCATAGACTACCAGGCAGAAATGAGTCTTTCCATTTTATCTGATCAGTACAATTCTGTATTCAAATATGCTTTGAAGTTAATTTGATCCCAGTAGCAAAGAAGAAAGTTTCAGAGGAAAGAACCAGGAAGAGGTGGGAAATGTTAAAACCTTTGATGGCCTTCCAGAATGCTGCAAGGCACAGAACTGTAGTTGAGAGCTAAAAGCACGGCTGCATCTTCAACGTCTCATTGTGTTCTGCGGCCAACAGAGCAGAAAGTGCAGTCCTGTGATGTTAAACATGTCACTAATTCACTTCCCTCCAGCACCAAAGCAGTAATGAGATCAAAGGTAATTTAGGAAGGCCCTAATTCACTAAAGCCAGCAAGTGACACAAGAAAGGGCAGCGTCCATCTGAACTTTTATGCTCAGATAGTTTCATTAGAGCAAAATTATATAACATGGGAGAACTTTTTAAAAAAAGGTCACACGCTCACAGAGATAGTCAATAATTAGACCACCTCAGAGTGCCCAACAGGAGAAGCTATGGCTCACAACTCAAACAAGACCTAAGCACATTAAAAGAAAATCAGGACTGATATTCCAGTGCAGTTGTGTAAGAACACTGCAATACTAGAGATGCCGTCTATCACATGAGATATTACACAGAAACCCTATCGGCCTATTCTGGTTAATGTAGTGGCAAGGTAGAATTTTGACAAACAGACACACTCACCGGGTGGTAAACTGAAAGTTGGTAAACAAGGCTTTGTTGTGGATTTATAATTAAAACCATGGCATTACAATCCTGCTTCCGAATTTCCAGACTAAATGCGATCACAGTTTAAACAGGGACCCCAGGAGGAGTCAGAACGGATGCATGCTTCAAAAGTCAGGACAGAAACCACAACTTCAATTATAGGGGCCTCAATTTGGAAGGCTCCCTCCCCAGTGAACCCCTGTACTCTATGGCAGCCGCGGGGCTCATGTTGTGGCATTCTAAGGGCCCATAAAGCTATTTATCCCAGCAGATGGGTGAAAGAAACTAGCTACTGAAACATTTAGGTGAAAATAACTAATGAAGTCTGATGCACAATAGCACAGCTTTGCTCAGAGATATGACCAAGGATCAATAAGCTCAGGAAATGTGAGTGGTACAGCAGATGCCAATCCCCTCTCTCTGACTGTCTCAACCACTTTCTCTGGCAGCCCATTCCATTAACACACCACTCCCTGCGTGAAGAAGGTGCCCCTCAGGTCCTTCTTAAATCTTTCCCCTCTCACCTTAAACCTATGCCCTCTAGTTTTCAATTCCCCACACCTGGGAAAAAAAACTATAGATATTCAGCCTATCTTTGCCCCTCATGATTTTATACATCTCAATAAGATCACCTTTTATGCTCCTATGTTTCAAGGAATAAAGTCCTATCCTTGCCAACCTGGTAACATCCTCGTAAATCTTCTTTGCACACTTTCCAGTTTAACCAAGTCTTTCCTGTAACAGGGTGACCAAAACTGTACACAATACTTCAAGTGTGGCCTCACCAACAACTTATACAACTGTAACATAACATCCCAACTTCTATACTCAATGCCTCGACCGATGAAGGCCAGCATGCTAAGTGCCTTCTTCGCCACCCTGTCTATCTGTGACACCACTTTCAACGAACCATGTATTTGTACTCCTAGGTCCTTCTGTTCCACAACACTCCTCAGGACCTTACCATTTACTGTACAAACCCTACCTTGGTCTGACTTTCTGTATTGAACTGCAATTGCCAATTCTCAGTCCATTTCCTCATCTGATCAAGATCCCTCTGTAGTTTTTGATAAGCTTCCTCATTATCAATGATACCTCCTAATTTTGTATCATCCACAAACTTACTAATCATGCCTTGTACATTCACATCTAGATCATTTATGTAAATAACAAATAACAAAGGTCCCAGCACCGACCCCTGTGGCGGACCACTAGTCACAAGCCTCCAGTCTGAGAAACAACCTTCAACCATCATCCTCTGCTTCCTACCATCGAGCTGATTTTGAATCCAATTAGCTAGCTCTCCCTGAATCCCATGCAACCTAACCTTCGTGACTAACCTTCCATGTGGGAACTTGTCAAAGGCTTTACTAAAGTCCATATAGACAACATCCTCTGCTCTACCCTCATCCATCCTCTTGGTTGTCTCTTCGAAAAACTAAAAGATTGGTCAGACATGACTTCTTGCACACAAATCCATACTGACTATCCCAAATCAGACCTTGACTATCCAAATGTTGGTTGATCCTGTCCCCTATTATCCTCTTCAATAACTTACCTATTACTGATGTCAGGCTCATTTGCCTTTAGTTTCCTGGCTTGTCTTTGCTTCCTTTCTTAAACAATGGAACAACATTAGCCACCCTCGAGTCTTCCGGAACTTCACCAGTGGCTAAAGATAAAGCAAAAATCTCTGCAAGGGCCTCTGTAATTTCTTCCCTAGCCTCCCACAACGTCCAAGGGTGAACTTGAGCAGGCTCAGGGATTTATCCACCTTCATGTGTTCTAAGGCTGTAAACACCTCCTCTCTGGTAATATGTATGCAGTCCAAAACACACCCACTTGTCTCCCTTACGTTCTTAGCATTCATGATTCTCTCCTCAGTAAACAATGAGGGGAAATATTCATTAAAAATGCCTCCCATCTCCTGTGGTTCCACACACAGACAGCCATGCTGATCTTTAAGGGGACTTATTCTCTCCCGAGCCACCCTTTTACTCTTAATATAGCTATAGAAGCTCTTGGGATTATCTTTAGCCTTATCTACCAAAAGCTATCTCATACCCTCATTTTGCTCTTCTGATTTCCCTCTTGAGGATGCTCCTAACACCTTTTATAGTCATCTAAGGATTCACTTGAGCCTGACAGCTTAAACCCAATGTACGCCTTCTTCATTTTCCTGACCAGAGCCTCAACTTCCCTCGTCAGCCATGGATCCCTAAACCTGTCAGCTTTTCCCTTCGCCCTAACAGGGACATACTGTCCCTGGGCTCTTGATATCACAGTTTTAAAAGTTCCTCGATGACCAGTGTGTGTGGTCTATAATTCTGCGGACTTGTGAGGATCCAGCCTTTTCAGAAATCTGAATGGCTCTCATTCCAAATGGCTAGCTGATTTTGCAAATCGATAAAAGATGCTGTCCCCAGCAAGCATGGTATCAGTCACCTAGGTAAAAACAAATATGTGCTGCAGATTGCAAAATCCTGCAGATGGCACTAATACGCTCCTAGAAGCAGATGGAGAAGATGGAAATTCCATGGCCTTGATTGTCACTGAAAATACAGGCTGTGAATACTTAACTGGGAACAGTGCACCATAAATGAATGAGATCCCAATTAAACCAATATGAGCAATCTGCCTGTCTGGCTGCTACTCAGGACAAAACCAATTCACACCATGTTTCATTATTAAAAAGAAAATAACTGCACTGTAACACATTTAATTGTAACAAACAGCAGAGTAAAGGATATCTTACAAGGACTTTGCCTTTAAAAGCTGTAGACTGCAAGAAGAAAGAACTGCTTTTAAAAACAGGGACATCCTAGGATAGCAGCATAATTCATAGCAATGAATGAACTTGGTACCTTTTGTGAACTGTTCCTGTGGTTGTGGGTTTCTACAATGTACAGAAGATCAGTAACTGTTTACAGGGAATTGCTTACAAGGGAAGTTGGCTGGTTTTCAGCTAACTGAACAGGCAGGAACTGGAAACAATTACAGAGACACAGACACAGAAAGAGAAGGGCAGGTGATGCTGTTCTCCCCAACAGAAGGTGCGTGTTCTCTGCTGGTAAAAAAAGAAAATGCGAAGTTTAATAAAATTTACCTTTCCCTCAACAATTCCTGTGAAATATGAGTTGATAAATCAGAGACTTCTTCCAAGTGAATCAGTCACTCTGTACTTGTTTCAAAACAGTGTAAGTTTCCAGAGAAAGATAGCTGAACACCAAGGTCCTGGCCAGCCAAAGAAGAATCATCTCGATATTGGAATGATGAGAAAAAGACTACTGAACTGATTTCTCAGTCTTTTCTACTTCCAATAATCCATTTTCCATTTGTTTGTTTGTGTGTGTGTGTGCCCAATTGAGTTTATAATGGGACTAGAGTTTTAGTTAGTTGTATTATATGCAGATGGTTTATATCCGTTAATTTGTACAAAGGGTGAGGGAGAGCGAGGGGCTCTGGATGTCTCTTGCACTTACAGCTTTGTAACAAACTTCAACTCAACCAGAGAGCTATCATTAGGCAGAATTTCCTTACCTCAGATTGTTGGCACCATTCTACCTCAAACGATCCCCCTCACTGTTTCAAAAAGCAACAATGTCTTGCACAGCTAAAAATATACACCAATTGATTTTTCCCAGTTGCAAAAGTTTCCTGTATTTCAGCTGCGTAGCAATTCAACTTCATTTCAGTCTATAATTCGAAAATGGAAAAATGTGGTTCCTTACAAGGGCCACCCAATCCATGAGGTGAGATGTCTTAATCCATGTGACAGATAAGCATTGCCTGCCAAGAAAGTCTAAGCCTGTTGAGGTACTGTTACTCAGCCACATCGAAAAAGCGGATCCTTTGTTATGTAATTAGTATGGAGGTCATCACCTGTTCTGAGGAAGGGTCCCTGGAATCGAAATGTTAACTGTTTTTTCCTTCACAGATGCTGCCGGACCTGCTGAGCTTTTTCAACAACTTTGTTTTTGTTCCTGATTTACAGCATCTGCAGTTCTTTCAGTTTTTATGGAGGTCATCACCTTCTGCGAGCTAGAACTTTGTGTTTATCCCTTCTGTGGAGCCACAGGTGGCTGGAGATAAAGTATTTGCTATTTCTGCTGGTGCTCCTCAGCTCTCAAAGATTCATGGTAGCGCTGCATTAGTTGTTTCTATGTTGTTGTGAAGATTGGCTGCTGAGTTCAAGCTGAACAAAGTCCAAAATCCAAGGCAGAAGAAATTACACTGAAAAGTAGTGAAAGCACACTCTCAGAACAACCCCTTCAGTAAAAGCCTTTTACTTGGTAAGTGAAGTAGTGGTTTTGGTTTAGTATTTAAACACTTTCCAGCTTGTCATTTTCACAGCCCCACCAATCCTGCTGTGCCTTTGGCTTGATGACCCTGTTTCAGACAAACCAAAAAGCCCACACTCCAGGTGGTTGAGCCAGGGTGCAGGGTCAAAACTTCAGATAGTTGCAGTGTCGTGCAGACATGAATTCCTGGCTGTCCTAAAATGCTGATCAGCTAAATGTGGAAGTTAGTGGGTTCACGTCAGACCCCCGATATTCCTGCAATTGTGCCTTCTTCAAGTGTAACCTCATATGTACCCACGCCTACATCTCCCCTCTTCCAACTGACCACCACCCCATTAAACATTCCTTCGGCATCATACATATTGCTATCTCAATTCTGGGTACAGCTTTATCCCTTGCCTCTTAAGGCAGAGGTTATAAGTCTCTGCAGTGGTAACACGAGCCCAAGCACAAATCCAAGCTGAAATTTCAGTTCGGTACTGAGGGAATGCTGCACTGTTGGATTTGCTGCTTTTCAGAAGAAACCTTTCAGATGGGAGCCAACAGATCCCATGGATTTATTTCAAATAAGAGCAGCTGAGTTCACCCTTGGTGTCCTGGCCAATATTTATCCTCTTTCATTGCTGAAAACAGATTATCTGGTGATTTGTCAAACAGCTGTTAATGGAAGCTTGCACTGTGCAAAGTTATTATGTTTTCCACATCATAGTGGTCAAACTTCAAATATATTACTTTGTCACTAAAGCACTGTGGGACATCCTGGAATCAAGAAATCAGCAGGAGAATAAGTTCTTTCTTCCCTTCATTTAACTCCAGTGAGAGGAGTGAATTAACCATAACTGGCAAAATAACCTGCTGCCTTTCCCCATGCTCCCTTATTTTATTAACTGCTTCGCACAACACTCGCTTTCACCCCACATCACACCTTCCACTCACCTCTCCCCACACCCTTTCCTTCTCCCCATAATCATCCTTCAGCATCTCCCATTCCCTCTAATAGCTGCCCAATGACAGAGGAGTAATAGCCTAGGCAAATGAACATTACCGTCTCAAAGTTGAGCAAAGAATCGACAGCTTTAGACTTTGCTTCATTGTCCCTGGTGTTCATTTCTCTCCTGTACTTTGTTCTCCATTCAGTTATCACAATAGTGATGGCTGCAGGCCAAAGGAAATAGCACCAGTTAGCATAAAACCGTGATATATCTTATGCTAGCAACAGCAAGAGCTTCCACTTAAAAATGAACGCGAGCAGTATAGCTCATCATGTTAGTTACTTTGAGTACAAACACCCCAGCAAGGGACCAAACCGTCACCAAATTCATACGGTATACTGTTACACTCCTGACAAAGTACAACTAATTCCTTTTTAAAACAAGGGCTTTCCAGGCTGGGTCAGCAGCAGTCTCCTTGGTGAAGGTGAATGCACAGTACTGTTTGGGAGGGATTTCCAGGATTTTCACAAACTAACAGCAAAAGAAGGTGAGAAAGCAAGAACTGCAGATGCTGGAGTCAAAGATAACAAAGTGTGAAGCTGAAAGAACACAGCAGGTCAGGCAGCATCAGAGGAACAGGAAAGTTGATGTTTCGGTTCAGGACCCTTCTTCAGAAATGGGGAGGGGGAGGGGAATTCAGAAATAAATAGAGAGAGGAAGGGTGGGGCTGGGGAAGGTAGGTGGGATGGTGATAGGTGGATGCAGGTAGGGAGAGGTGGGGATTGGTCAGTAGGATGGGTGGGGTGGAAGGGTGGGAGAGAAGATGGACAGATTGTGTCTGGTCAAGGAGGTGGGGGTGAGAAGGAGGGTTCATCATGGGATGAGGCCAGGGGTGGAGAGATTTTGAAACCGGTAAAATCCACGTTTAGGCCATCGGGCTGTAGGCTCCTGAGGCGGAATATGAGGTGCTGCTCCTCCAGTTTCCAGGTGGGGTCGTTGTGACACATGAGGAGGCCCAGGATGGACATGTCACCCAGGGAGTGGGAGGGGGAGTTGAAATGTTTCGCAACCGGAAGGTGTTGTTGTTTGTTGAGGACAGAGCACAGAAGTTCTACAAAATGGTCTCTGAGTTTCCACTTGGTCTCAACGATGTAGAGGAGGCCACATCGGGTGCAATGGATGCAGCAGACCAAGTTGACGGATGTGCAGGTGAACCCATGTCTAATGTCAAAGGTTTATTTTTTGCCTTGAATGGAGGTGAGGGGGGAGGTGTAGGGGTAGATGTAGCACTTCCTGCAGTTGCAGTGAAAGGTGCCGGGGGTGATGGGGTTAATGGGGAGTGTGGAGCGACAAGGGAGTCGTGGAGAGAGCAGTCCCTATGAAAGGCAGATCGGGGTGGGGAGGGAAATATCTCTTTGGTTGAGGAGTCAGATTATTAGCAAAAGAAGGTGATATATTTTCAAGGTCTGTGGCTCCGTGAGGGGAACT
>NC_063338.1:95946477-95957348 GCF_021869965.1 Rhincodon typus
AAGGTTGCAGGAACAGCAACTCATATTCCGCTTGGGAACCCTGCAGCCCAATGGTATCAATGTGGACTTCACAAGCTTCAAAATCTCCCCTCCCCCTACCGCATCCCAAAACCAGCCCAGCTCGTCCCCGCCTCCCTAACCTGTCCTTCCTCCCACCTATCCCCTCCTCCCACCTCAAGCCCCACCCCCATCTCCTACCTATTAACCTCATCCCGCCCCCTTGACCTGTCCATCCTCCCTGAACTGACCTATCTCCTCCCTAACTCCCCACCTACACTCACCTTTACTGGCTCCATCCCCGCCTCTTTGACCTGTCTGTCTCCTCTCCACCTATCTTCTCCTCTATCCATCTATCCGCCTCCCCTTCTCTCCCTATTTATCTCAGAACCCCCTTCCCCTCCCCCATTTCTGAAGAAGGGTCTAGGCCCGAAACATCAGCCTTCCTGCTTCTCTGATGCTGCTTGGCCTGCTGTGTTCATCCAGCTCTACACCTTGTTACCTCTGTTTTTAAATGGGAAGTACCCTACTTTTAAATTGATTTGATTTGTTATTGTCACATGTACTGAGATACAGTGAAAAGTATTGTATTGCAGAATATAGTGTTACAGCTACAGAGAAGGTGCAACAAAAGATTAATATATGAGAGGTCTGTTCATAAGTCTGATAACAGTGGAGAAGAAGCTGTTCTGAAATCTGTTAGCCCATGTTTTCAAATTTTTGTGTCTTCTGCCTGATGGAAGAGTGTGGAAGAGAATATAACTGGAGTAGGCGGTCTTTGATTATGTTGGCTCTTTTTCCAAGGAGAAACATTGCTGTTTCCTTGTCCCATGACTGTATGACTCTTTTAGGGTATATATAGAGTGATGGAAGGTGTCATCAATAGTGGTATCAAGCAACACCTGCTCAGCGACGCCCAGTTTGTGTTCTGCCAGGGCCGCTCAGCTCCTGACCGCATTACAGTTTTGGTTCAAGCATGGACAAAAGAGTTGAATTCCAGAGGTGAGGTGAAGGTCATAGCGCTTGACATCAAGTGATTTGACCAAGTGTAGCATTAAGGAATCCATGTTCAAATGCACCAAGATCTCGACAATATCCAGGCTCGGGCTGAGAAATGGCAAGTAATGTGCGTTCTGCGCAAATGCCAGGCAATGACCATTTCCAATAAGAAACAATCTTAACCTTTGTCCATTGACATTCAGTGGTGTGACCATCACTGAATCCCCCCCCACTGCCCACATCCTTGGGGTTACCTTTGACCAGAAACTCAACTCAACTTGTCACATAAACACAGTGACTACAAGAGCAGGTCAGAGACTAGGAATGCCATGGCAAATAACTCACCTCCTGACTCCCCAAAGCCTGTCCATCATGTACAAGGCACAAATCAGGAGTACGATGGAATACTTTGTATTTGACTGAATGGGTGCAGTTGCAACAACACCAAAAAAAAGCTTGACACCATCCAGGATGAAGCAGCATGCTTGATTGGCATTACATCCACAAACATGCACTCCTTCCACCATCAATACTCAGTAGTGTCAGTGCGTACTGTATACACGGATATGGGCCAAGCACAGGTAATGTTAATTCTGATTTCTCTCCACAGAGGCTGCCAGACCTGTTGAAATTTTCCAGCAATTTCTGTTTTTGTTCTCTTTTATTGATGTTCCTTGTTAATTCCTCAAAGAACTCTAATGCTGAACTGCATTTATTACTTTCTTTTCACAAAACTATTTCTTTAAGATTTTCTAAATGGTCTGCAATAACTTCCTTAACAATAGATTCTAACATTTTCCCTTTCACAAATGTTTGACAAACTGGTCTATGATTTCCTGATTAATGTCACCCTCCTCTTTTGAATAGAAGTGTTACATTTACTATTTTCTAAACCGATGGAAGCTTCCCAGAATTTTGGGAATTCTGGAAAATTAAAGCAATGCAGCTATTCTTTGCAGCCATTTCTTTTCAGATCCTGGGATGAGATCCATCAGGTCTCTGGGATTTGTGAGCTTTTTGTTCTATAAGTAACCTCAGTGCTCTTCCTGCTGATTGTACTGTTGTCCCATTGTACTACTGTTTAAGACTGCAAGAAATACGTACAGGAGGAGGCCATTTGGCCCCTTTAGCTTGCTTGACCATTCATGGCTGATCTGACATTCCTCACATCTCCTTTTCTGCGATTTTCCCATAACAAATGAACAAATGAAAAAGTACAGCACAGGAACAGGCCCTTTGGCCCTCCAAGCCTGTGCCATCCATCATGCCCTAATTAATCTAAAAACAAACCTGCCGTTTTTCGATCCATATCCCTCTATTCCCTCCCTATTCATGTACCCATCTAGGTGCCTCTTAAATTTCTTCAATGTGCCCGCTTTCACCACCTCTTCTGGTAGTGCATTCCAGGCTCCTACCGCACTCTGTGTGAAAAACTTTCCTTGCACATCTCTCTTAAACTTTCCCCCTCTGACCTTGAACCTGTGCCCCCTTGTAATTGAAACTTCAATCCTGGGAAAAAGCCTCTGACTATCCACCCTATCTATGCCTCTCATAATTTTGTGCAGCTCTATCAGGTCTCCTCTCAGCCACTGTCTTTCCAGTGAAAACAATCCTAGTCTTTTTAACCTTTCCTCATAGTCAATGCCCTAGAGACCAGGCAACATCCTGGTGAACCTTCTCTACTCTCTCCAAAGCTTCCACATCCTTCTGGTAATGTGGTAACCAAAACTGCACACAATACTCGAAATGCGGCCTAACAAAGGTTTTATATAGCTGCAACATGTTTGCCAACACTTGTAGTCCACGCCCCAGGTGATGAAGGCAAGCATGCCATATGCCTTCTTAATCACCTTGACTACCTGTGTTGCCACTTTGAGCGAACTGTGGACCTGTATGTCCAGATCTGTCTGAATGTTAGTGTTCCTAAGGGTTCTGCCATTTACAGCATAATTCACACATAAATTTGATCCTCCAAAATGCATCACCTCGCATTTGTCTGGATTAAATTCCATCTGCCATTCCTCTGCCCAAGTTGCCAATCTATCTATATCCTGTTGTATACTTTCACAATCGTCGGCACTATCAGCAACTCCACCAATCTTCGTGTCATCAGCAAACTTGCTTATCAGACCACCTACATTTTCTCCTGATCATTTATATACACTACAAACAACAAAGGATCTAAGACTGGCCCTTGTGGAACACCACTAGTTACTGGTCTCTATTGTGAGAAACATCCTTCCACCACTACCCTCTGTCTTCTATGACCAAGCCAGTTTTCTATCCATCTAGCCAGCCCACCCAGAATCCCTTGTGATTTTAGTTTTTGTACCAACCTGCCATGTGGGACTTTATCAAATGTCTTACTAAAGTCCATATAAACTACATCCACAGCCCTTCCCTCATCAATTATCCTCGTTATCGCTTCAAAAAATTCAATTGGGTTGGTCAGACATGACTTTCCTGGACAAAACCACACTTCCTGCCACTAACTAGTCCATTTTCCTCCAAATGCGCATATATCTTGTCCCTCAGTACCTTCTCCAAGAGCTTCTCCACTACAGACGTCAAGCTTACCGGCCTATAGTTTCCTGGATTATCCCTACATCCTTTCTTAAACAAGGACAACATTCGCTAATCTCCAGTCCTCTGGAACTTCACATGTGGTCAAATGAGGATGTGAAGATATCTGCCGATGACCCAGCTATTTCCTCCCTTGCCTCTCTGAGTAACCTAGGATAGATCCCATCTGGTCCTGGGGACTTGTCTACCTTAATGCAATTTAGGAGTCTCAAAACTTCGTGTTTCAATAACCTTTGATTCTGCAACTGATCAAGAATTTATCTGTTTCAGCCTTAAACATACACAAGGACTCTATCCCTACAGCTCTCTGTAGTAAGAAGTTCCAAAGACACTGCACCTCTGGGAGTAGAAATTCCTCCTCATCTGAGTCTGAAATTTGGGCCCCTTTATTCTGAGACAATGCCCTTGGGTCCTAGACTCTCCCATGAGGGGAAACATCCTCTCAGCATTTATCCTGTCAAGAGCCTTAAGAATCCTGTGTGTCTAAATGAGATTATCTTTCATTTTTCTAAACTCCACTGAGTGAAATCCCAATCTTTTTGGCCTTTGTTCATAAAACAATCCCTCATTCCAGGGATCATCCTCGTGAACCTTCTCTGAACTATCTCCAAAGAAATAGCATCTTTCCTTAAATAAGTTCAGGTTTTTCTGTCCCTTTCACCACTTGATTTACAAGTATTTTGTGAACATTATTTATGTCTTCCATAGCGATAAATTGAAAGATTAACTCAAATCAAGCTCAAGGACCCTGATCTTTATTTTCATGGGCGATACCTATTGATTGTATCATTATCACTTCTTTTGTTGTGGCTGAAAGAGAAGACCCACTACATTATTAAGGGATGAGCAATGAATGCAGCCCCATGGCATTGGCCGCATCCCAAGCAGGAACGTCAAGCAAAAGCCTACAGTAAAGTGGAGTTCTCGTTCCAAAATATCAATTTATGCAAAAAGTGATTCTTGCAACAAATGCACACAGATAGATCCCAAGGTATTCTCCTGTACACTAACACGCAGTTTATAAGTTTGTCCCGTCTTCGTATAAACCTATTACCCTACTTGCAGTCTTCTCACTACCAAGTTGTCCAGTTACTGCATTGAGCCTTTCCCTATCTCGTCCCAATCAGTCTTTCACTGCCACAGCTGGACCTGTTATTATTGCCTTCATTGACGAAGTTCATTTCCTATTAAGAGGCAAGATAAGACTTGTTTGTTTTGTTTTGAGTGTGTTTGATTGAATAAGATGAAGAATGCACATGCCATTTGTGTACATTTAATGAGACAAATATTTTAAATCACAAGTACAAGAAACCAGGTAATTGAATGTCTTTCTCAAAACTTTGTTCAGCACAGAACATTATTCATTGGCTAAACAATCCGTTATTTGTTTTACTCTAGGTTGGCCCCTCTGGGTCAGGGAAAAGCACCATCATCCGACTGCTGTTCCGATTTTATGATGTTAAGGGAGGCTGCGTTAAAATCGATGACCAAGACATCTCCAAGGTAAAAGCAGATACTTTTATTCTAGAGAAATGTCAAGAGCTTTGATCATTTTCTAACATTGAGAGTGAAACCAACTGTGTCCTCGGTGAGCCCTTGTGTCTGTCCACCTGCTCCAAGAAGCAAACTATGTGTTGTCCTTAAGCAGAACTATCACACTAGGGAACTGCCACAACAGAGTAAGAGAACAGAATAGAGAGAAAATATGTGAGAATGGCAAAGAAGTGAGGAGTGAGAAAAAAGATTGGATTTGGTGAAATGATCACAGAGAAAAGACAGGCTAAAAGAAAGATCAGATAGAGGGAAAGAATGGAAGTTGGAGAGAAAAGATAACAAGCATGAAATATAGGGGCAGGGAAAGGTGGAGAGGAATATAGAGAAAAATATGATCAAAGAAAACAAACAGACAAGGCTTGAGTGAAGAGAACCAGCAGATTCTATATCTAGTTCTATTGATTAGAGATCCTGTCTTGCTAATACACCAATCAAGTCCCTCTTTGTCAGCTACATCTCTCCGTTGTTGCCTGTTCTTCATATGTTGAATATTCTTTAGTATTGGTTCCCAATCTTGGTTGGCCTGCAGCCATCAGGTGGTAATAACAATTGAATCCTACTCTTTTGCATCTACTCGTGCCATCAGTTCACCAATTTTGTTGCAAATCCTACATGCATTCAGAATGCTATTAATTCTGCTTTTTTAACATATCTGTAGTTTGACTGGCTGATCTTAAGAAATCGTTTCTGCTGCTTTCCATTTTCATTTACAACTTTTATGCTTCTGAGAACCAGCTTTTTTGTTTAAAAAAAATTCTAACTGAATTCCCTGTCAGATTCTTATTCCCCTGACAACCTAGTTTAAACCCTCCCCAACAGCACTAGCAAACCCTGCTGCAAGAATATTAGTCCTGGAGTTGCTAAGGTGTAATGTGTACTCCAGGTACAGGTCACAATACCCCATAAGTCTAATGTCCTCCTTCCTGAACCATTTTTCCAAGCATGTGTTCAGTTGCTCATCTTCCTATTTTTATACTCCTTAGCAAGTGGCATTGGGAGTATTCCTGAGATTACTGTCATAGAGCTCCTGCTTTTCAGTCTGTTGCCTAGCTTTCTAAATTGTACTTAACGGGATTTCATCAGCCTTTCTACCTATGTTTTTGGTGCCAATGTGGACCATGACCTTTCTTCACCCACTCCACCCACACCCTATCCCCCAAAAGAACCTCCTGAAGCCACACTGCGATGTTCTAAATGCTGGCACCAGGGAAGCATCATAACGTTCTGGACTTGCATCTACAGTCACAGAAACCCTGTCTGATCCTTTAACTATCAATTTGCCTATGACAGTTTTCCTTTCACCCTTCTTTTGCCCCACCTATGCAGCTGAACTACTTGTAGTTTCACAAGCTTGGCAGTTTGGAGTTCTACAAGTACATTAAGAGCAAAAGAGTAACTAGGGAGAGAATAGGGACCCTTAAAGATCAACAAGTCCATCTGTGTGTGGAGCCACAGCAGATGGGAGAGACGCCAACAAATATTTCACATCAGTATTTACCGTGGAGGAAGATATGGAAGCTAGGGAACTCTGTGAAATAAATAGAAAGGAGTCCACATCACAGAAGAGGAAGTGCTGAAGTCTTAAAATGCATAAAGGTGGATAAATCCCTGGGACCTGATCAAGTGTGTCCCAGGATATTGTGGGGCTCATAGCAGGAATATTTGTATCATCAACAGCCGTGATGAGGTGACGGAAGATTGGAGGGTGGCTAATGTTGTGCCTTTATTTAAGAAAGGCTGCAAGGAAAATCCAGGGAACTATAGACCGGTGAGCCTGTCGTCCGTAATAGGTTAGTTGTGGAGGGGATTCTGAGAGACAGGATTTACATGCATTTGGAGAGAGATTAGGGATAGGCAACATGGCTTTGAGTATGGGAGATCATGTCTCACTAACTTGATTGAGTTTTTTGAGGACGTGATCAAGACGATAATTGAGGGCAGAGCTGTAGACGTTGGCTGCATGGACTTCGGGAAGGCTTTCAACAAGGGTCTGCATGATAGACTGGTTAGTAAGGTTTGATCACTTGGGATCCAGGGAGAGCTAGCCAATTGGATACAAAATTGGCATGACGATAGGAGACAGAGGATGGTAGTAGAGTGTTATTTTTCAGACTGGAGGCCTGGAGACAGCAGTGTTCCGCAAGGATCGGTGCTGGGTCCACTATTGTTTATCATTTATACATAAACAATTTGGATGAGAATACAGGAGGCATGGTTAGTAAGTTTGCAGATGACACCAAAATTGGTGGTATAGTGGACAGTGAAGGTTGTTTAAGAGTACAACGGGATCTTGATCAGCTGGGCCAATGGGCTAAGGAGTGGCAGATGGAGTTTAATTTAGATAAATGCAAGGTGCTGCATTTTAGTAGATGAACCAGGGCAAGACTTGCACAATTAATAGTGGGGCCTTGGGGCGTGTAGTCAAACGGAGAGACCTAGGGGTTCAGGTACACATTTCCTAAAAGTACTGTCACAGGTAGGTAGGGTGGTGAACAAGGCATTTAGCATGCATGCCTTCATTGGTAGGAGCATTGAGTACAGGAGTTGTGATGTCATATTGCAGCTGTACAGGATGTTAGTGAGGCCACTTTTGGAGTACTACTTACAATTCTGTTGCCCTGCTATAGGAAGGATGTTATTAAACTGGACAGGATGCGGAAAAGATTCACAAGGATGTTACCCGGGAATGGAGAGTTTGAGTGATAAGCAGATGCTCAATGTCAGAGCTGTACTGCATGAAAACAGACCCTTCTGTCCAACTCGGTCATGCCGTCCAGATATCCTAAATTAATCTAATCTGATTTCCAGCATTTGGCCCTTATCGCTCTAAACCCTTTCTATTCATATATCCATCCAGATGCCTTTTAAATGCTGTAATTGTACCAGCCTCTACCACTTCCTCTGACAGTTCATTCCATACGTCCACTGCACTCTGTGTGAAGAAGTTACCCCTTAGGTCCCTTTTAAATCTTTCCCCTCTCACCTTAACCCTATGCTGACCAGTTTTGGACTCCCCCTGACCCTAGGGAAAAGACCTTGACTGTTCACCCTATCTATGCCCTCATGATTTTATAAATGTCTATAAGGTCACCTCTCAGCTTCTGATGCTCCAGCGAAAATAGCCCCAGCCTATTCAGCCTCTCCCTAGAACTCAAACCCTCCAATCCTGGCGACATCCTTGTAAATCTTTTCTGACCCTTTCAAGTTTCACAACATCCTTCCTATAGTGGGGAGACCAGAATTCCATGCAGTATTCCAAAAGAGACCTAACCAATGTCCTCTTTAGCTGCAACACGACCTCCAAACTCCTATACTCGGTGCACTGACCAATAAAGTCAAGTGTACCAAATGCTGCCATCACTATCCTGTTTATCTGGGACTCCACTTTCAAGGAACTATGAACCTGCACTCCATGGTCTCTTTGTTCAGCAACACTCCCCAGAACCTTACCATTAAGTGTACAAGTGCTGCCCTAATTTGCCTTTCCAAAATGCAGCATCTCACATTTACCTGAATTAAACTCTATCTGTCATTCTTTGGCCCATTGGCCCATCTGATCAAGGTCCCGTTGTACTTTGAGGTAATCTTCTTTGCTGTCCACTACACCTCCAACTTTGGTGTCATCTGCAAATTTACTAACCATATCTCCAATGTTCACATAAATCATTTATATAAATGACGAAAAGCAGTGGACCCAGCACCGATCGTTGTGGCACGCCACTGGTCACAGGCCTCCAGCCTGTAAAGTAACCCTGCACCACCACCTTCTGTCTTCTACCTTCAAGCTGGTTCTCCGTGTATTCCATGTGATTAATCTTGCTAACCAGTCCACCATAAAGAACCTTGTAGAACACCTCACTAAAGTCGATATAGATCACGTCCACCGCTCTGCCCTCATCAAATCTCTTTATTACTTCTTCAATCAAGTTGGTGACCCACAATTTCCCACGCACAAAACCATGTTGAGTATCTGTAACCAGTCCTTGGCTTTCCAAATACATGTAATTCCTGTCCCTCAGGATTTGATAGGCTGGGACTTCTTTCACTGGAGCGTAGGTGGTTGAGGGGTGACCTTATGAACTTAGAGGTTTATAAAATCATGAGAGGCGTAGATAAGGTGAATAGCCAAGGTCCTTTCCCCAGGATAGCGGAGTCCAAAACTAGAAGGCGTAGGTTTAAGGGAAGAGGGACAAGATTTAAAAACGACCTAAAGGGCAACTATTGCATACAGAGGGTGGTGCGTATGTGGAATGAACTGCCAGAGGAAGTGGTGGAGTTGGGTACAATTACAGCATTTAAAGGACATTTGGATAGGTACATGAATAGGAAAGGTTTAGAGCGAAATGGGCCAAACGCAGACAAATGGGACTAGTTTAGTTTGGAAAATCTGGTCGGCATGGACAAGTTGGACCAAAGGGTTTGTTTCCATGCTATGTGAGTCTTGCTACATTCCTATAATGAACCATCACCCTCACCAGCAGTACTATCTGTCTGATCTTCCTTGACTGTTTAGCGATCGCTCATTCCCTTTTCACCTGCCTGCTCTTAATCTACAGTGTTATCCATGTAGTTCTTGGCTACAATAGGAGACACTTCCCATGTCTGTGATTATCTAGACCAGGTGAAGCACCCATGACCTCTTACGTAGGAAAGGAAGAGCATTCCACGCAGCCGAGATCATCTTCCATGCCTTAAGCTTACTTGCAGACAATTTACTTTAAACTGAATACTAGAATGTAGAGAATAAAATTACTCAGCAGTTAGTTCCAATGAATCTAGCCCTTTACAAACGCACCCTCACTCTGGATTCTTAGCTTTGTTGTGACAATCCTTCTTTGCCAAGTATAGTATTCTGGAGCTGTAGCTGCAACAGTACCTCTATGCTCTTTCTCCAGCCAAATGTAGGTTCTGAGCCCTATGCTCTGTTTATATCCTGACTTTGTCCTGGCGTGTTTCCTTGCAGGTCAGCTCTCTCCTCTCTGTTCCAAGTAAGGATAGGCCCTGAGCCCTGCTCTCTGCATACATCTTCTCTGTGTCTCTGCATTTCCTTGCAGGTTCGTGCGCTCTCCCAGGTTCAAATTTCAGTAATTAGATTCTGTCTTGCATGCCTTGATCGAACCTGCCTTCATTACACTTTTAGGCAGCATATTCCAGATCCTAATGCACCACTCTGTAAAAATGGTTTTCCTCATGCCACAATTGATTGTTTTGACAGTTCTATTAAATCTGTACTCTCTAGTTCCCAATCTCTCCAGAATTGGGAATAGTTTTACCCTATCTGCACTACCCTCGTGATTTTAAATGCCTTTAACAAAACTCTTTTCCAATTTATCTCTGCAGCTGAAGTTCCTCAATTCATGAAACTGTTCTCATGAATCATTTTTACATTCTGTTCAGTGCCTTTTCATCTCTCCTTTTGTGTGACACCCAAAACTGGATGCAGGAGATTTTTGTCCTGCCTTTCTTCTTTGTGATTTATACCTTGTCTGTGTCTGAACTGTCTTTTCTCTAAAGACAGCCCGTTGTTGAGACATTGTTTTGTCTACCAACCTGTAATTTCACTCGATCTTGGCCAAGTCTATTCTCAACCCATTGAAGTTGACTTTCTCCAAGTTAATTATTCTAACTCTGGATTGTTCCTTGCCCTTTTCTGTAACCAACATAAACCTTGTGATACAACAGTTGCACGCCCCTAAATCTTACTGATGTTTGATCCACTTGGCCCACCTCCAAGAACC
>NC_063338.1:95957848-95969922 GCF_021869965.1 Rhincodon typus
ATCAAGCAGATGTTCACCTGCACATCTGCCAATGTGGTATACTGCATCCGCTGTACCCGGTGTGGCTTCCTCTACATCGGGGAAACCAAGCGGAGACTCGGGGACCGCTTTGCAGAACACCTACGCTCGGTTCGCAATAAACAACTGCACCTCCCAGTCGTGAACCATTTCAACTCCCTCTCCCATTCCTCAGACGACATGTCCATCCTGGGCCTCCTGCAGTGCCACAACGATGCCACCCGAAGGTTGCAGGAACAGCAACTCATATTCCGCTTGGGAACCCTGCAGCCCAATGGTATCAATGTGGATTTCACAAGTTTCAAAATCTCCCCTCCCCCTACCGCATCCCAAAACCAGTCCAGCTCGTCCCCGCCTCCCTAACCTGTTCTTCCTCCCACCTATCCCTTCCTCCCACCTCAAGCCCCAACCCCATCTCCTACCTACTAACCTCATCCCACCCCCTTGACCTGTCCGTCCTCCCTGGACTGACCAATCCCCTCCCTAACTCCCCACCTACACTCACCTTTACTGGCCCCATCCCCGCCTCTTCGACCTGTTTGTTTCCTCTCCACCTATCCTCTCCTCTATCCGCCTCCCACTCTCTCCCTATTTATTTCAGAACCCCCTTCCCCTCCCCCTTTTCTGATGAAGGGTCTAGGCCCGAAACATCAGCCTCTCTGCTCCTATGATGCTGCTTGGCCTGCTGTGTTCATCCAGCCCTGCACCTTGTTGTCTCGGATTCACCAGCATCTGCAGTTCCAACTATCTCAGGACATGATTAATGGTGTCCAGCAGGGATCTATCTGTATTGGAGGCTCAATTATTCACAATATTCATTAATGACTTGGATAGTGGCATAAAAAGTCAAATTTGCTGATGACACAAAATTGGGCAGCATTATAGACAGTGTTGATGACAGCATAAAATTGCAACAGGATTTTGATAGACTAGGGGTGAATGGGAAAAACTGTGTCAGATGGATTTTATTACAAGCAAGAGTGGTTATCTATTTCAGACTGAGGAAGGATAAATCAGGTTGTTTTTTTAAGAAGGCACAAAGTTAAATACAGTGGATGTCCAATGGGATTTGGGTTTAGGTGCACAGCTCTTTAAAATGCCATGAACAGTCATAGAGTCAAACAGACACTTCAGTTCAACTCATATGCACCGAACAGATATCTCAGTCTGAACTAGTTCCATTTGCCAGATTGTGGCCCATATCCCTCTAAACCCTTCAGATTCATCCAGATGCCTTTTAAATATTGTAACTGCACTAGCCTTCACCACCTCCTCTGGTAGCTCGTTCCACACACTCATCACCCTCTGCATGAAAAAGTTACCCCACAGGTCTTTTTTAAATCTATCCCCTCTCACCTTAAAGCTATGCCCTCTAGTTTTGGACTCACCCCATTCTGGGAAAAAGACTTCGGCTATTCACCCTATCCATGCTTCTCCTGATTTCATAAACATTGATAAGGTCACCCGTCAGACACCAATGCTCCAGGGAAAGAAATCCCAGCCTATTCAGCCTCTTTCTATAACTGAAACACTCGAGTCCTGGCAACATTCTTGTAAACTCTCATCACAGGGAGGTGATGGCCTAGTACTATTAAGGCTGGACTGTTAAAACAGAGACCCAGATAATGTTCTGGGGTCCCGGGTTTGAATCCCACCGTGGCTGATGGTGGAATTTGAATTCAATAAATATCTGGAATTAAGTATCTAATGATGACCATGAACCTGTTGTTGATTGTCAGGAAAAACCCATCTGGTTCACTGATATCTTTTAGGGAAAGAAACTGCCCTCCTTACCTGGTCTGGCCTACATGTGACTCCAGATCCACAGCAATATGGGCAACTCTTAACTGTCCTCTGGTAATTAGGATGGACAATAAATGCTGCCTAGCTAGCGACACCCTCATCCCGTGAATGAATTAAAAAAAACTTTTCTGCATCCTCTCAAGTTTGACAACATCCTTCTTATAGAAGGGCAACCAACATTCCAAAATTCGACCCACCACTGTCCTGTGAAGCCGCAACATGAAGACCCAACTCCTACCCTCAATGTTCTGACCGACGAAGGCAAGCGTGCCAAACATGTTCTTCACCACCCTGTCTACCTGCGACTCCACTTTCAAGGAACTATGCACCTGCATCCCTAGGTCTCTTTATTTGGCAACACTCCCCAGGACCCTCCCATTAACTGTATAAGTCCTGCCACAGGTGCAGAAAATAGTCAAAAAAGCTAATGGAATGGAGGGCTTCATATCTAAAGGGTTGGAATATAGGGATGTAAACATTATGCTGCAGTTAAACAAAACCCTAGTTAGACCTCACACAGTACTGTAAGCAGATCTGAGCATCACACTTTAGGAAACACACTTTGGTCTTGGAGGGAATTCAACACAGGTTTACAAGGATGATACCTGGACTTCAGGAGTTAAGTTATGAGGAGAGATAATACAAATTAGACCTTTATTGTCAGGAATTCAGAGGTTAAGGGCTGATCTAATCGAGGTCTTCAGGATATTAACAGGGAAAGACAGGGTAGATAAAGATAAATAAGGGGAGGCGATGGCCTAGAGGTATTATCGTGAGACTATTAATCCAGAAACTCAGATAATGTTCTGGGGACCCAGGGTGACTCATGGCAAATGGTGGAAGAATCTACTGATGACCATGAAACCATTGTCGGGAAAACCCATCTGGTTTACTGATGTCTTTCAGGGAAGGAAATCTGCCATCCTCACCTGGTCTGGTGTACATGTGACTCCAGACCCACAGCAATGTGATTGGCTCTCAATTGCCCTCTGAAATGTCCTAGCAAGCCATTCAATTGTACCAATCATTACAAACTCTCAAAGAAATGAAACTGGATGGATCACCTGGCATCAACCTAGGCACCAGAAAAGACAATAGCAGAAACAGCCCTGTCGAGCGGCAAAGTCCTCATTACTAACATCTGGGGCCTGGTGTCAAAATTGGGAGAGCTGTCTGAAGACTAGTGAAGTAACAGCCTGACATAGCCATTCTAACGGAATCATAACATATAGACAATGTCCCAGACACCACCATTACCAACCCTAGATATGCGCTGTCCCACTAGCAGGACAGTGCAACAGAGGTGGTGGCACAGTGTTATACAGTCGGGAGGGAGTTGCCCTGGAGTCCTCAACATTGAGTCCGGACCTCATAAAGTCTCATGGCTTCAGGTTAAACATGGGCAAGGAAACATCTTGGTGATTACCACGTAGTGTCCTCCCTCGGCTGATGAATCTATACTCCTCCACATTGCACAACATTTAGAGGAAGCACTGAGGATGGGAAGGGCACAAAATGTACTTCAGGTGGGGGATTTCAATGTCCACCACCAAGAGTGGCTCAGCAGCAGTACTACTGACTGAGCTGGTCGGGTCCTAAAGGAGTTAGCTGCTAGACTGGGTATGCGGCAGATGATGAAGGAACCAACAAGAGGGAAAAACATACTTGACTTCATCCTTACCAATCTGTCAGGTGCAGATGCATCTGTCCATGACAGTATCAGCAGGAGTGACCACCGCACAGTTCTTGTGAAGATGAAGTCCCGCCTTCACATTGAGAATAACCTCCATCGTGTTATATGGCATTATCACCATGCTAAATGGGACAGACGATGGTGGTGGTAATGGTGATGTCTGGGACATTGTCTGTCCCATTTAGCATTGTCTGTTCTGAGGAAGGGTCACTGGACCCAAAACGTAACTCTGTTTTTTCCTTCACGGATGCTGCCAGACCTGCTGAGCTTTTCCAGCAAATTTGTTTTTGTTCCTAAATGGGACAGACTTTGAACAGATCTAGAAACCCAAGGCTGGGCATCCATGAAGTGCAGTGGGCCATCAACAGCAGCAGAATTGTACTCCAGTGCAATCTGTAACTCATGATCTGACAAATCGCTCACTTAACCATTACCGTCAAGCCAGGGGTTCAACCTTGCTTCCATGGAAAGTGCAGGAGGGCACACCAGGAGCAGCACCAGGCATGCCTGAAAATGAAGTGTCAACCTGGTGAAACTACCAGACATCATAAGCAGTAAGGGATAGACAGAGCTAAGCGATCCCACAACCAACGGATCAGATCTAAGTTCTGCAGTTCTGCCACATCCAGTCGTGAATGGTGGCGGACAATTAAACAACTCACTGAAGAAAGACGCTCCACAAATATCCCCATCCTCAATGATGGAAGAGCCCAGCACATCGGTGGAAAAGATAAGGCTGATGCTTTCGCAGCAATCTTCAGCCAGAAATACCAAGTGGATGATCCATCTCAGCCTCCACCAGTGGTCCCCAGCATTGCAGATAACAGTTTTCAGCCAAATCGATTTACTCCATGTGATATCAGGAAACAGTTAGAGACACTGGATACTGCAAAGGCTGTGGGTCCTGACAACATTCCAGCAATAGTACTGAAAGCTTGTGCTCCAGAACTTGCTGCTCTCCTGTCCAAGCTTTTTGAGTACAGTTACAACACTGGTATCTACCAGACAATATGGAAAATTGCCCAGCTATGTCCTGTACATAAAAAGTAGGACAACTCCACCCCAGCTAATTACCACCCCATCAGTCTATTCTTGATCATCAGTGAGTTGCTGCAAGGTGTCATCAACAATACTATCAAGCAGCACCTGCTCAGCAATAACCTGCTCAGTGATGCCCAGTTTGGGTTTCGCCAGAGTCACTCAGCTCCTGACCTCATTACTGCCTTCGAACATGGACTAAAAAGCTGAATTCTAGAAGTGAGAGTGACATCCCCTGACATCAAGGCTGTATTCGATCAAGTGTGGCATCAAGCAGCCCTAGCAAAACTGGAATTAATGGGTATCAAGGGGAAAACTCTCCAGTGGTTGAAGTCATACCTGGCACATAGGAAGATGGTTGTGGTTGTTGGAGGTCAGTCATCTCAGCTTTAAGACATCTCTGCAGGAGCTCGTTAGGGTAGAGTCCTAGACCTAAACATCTTCAGCTACTTCACCAATGACCTTCCCTGCATCATAAGGTCACAAGTGGGGATGTTCACCGATGATTGCACAATGTTCAGGTACTGAAGCTGAGCAGTCTGAACCAGAAACTCAACTGGACTCACCACATTAACACAGTGGCTACAAGAGCATGTCACAGGCTAGGAATACTGCAGCAAGTAATTCACCTCCTGACTCCCTAAGGCCTGTCCATCATCTGCAAGGCACAAGTCAGGAGTGTGATGAAATACACCCCAGTTGCCTAGATGAGTGCATCTCTAACAACACTCTAGAAACTTTGAGACCATCCAGGACAAAGCAGCATGCTCGATTGGCACTACATCCACAGCATCCACTCCCTCCACCACTGATGCTCAGTATTATCTCCAAGATGCATTGCAGAAATTCACCAAAGGTTCTCAGACACCACCTTCCAAACTCACAACCACTTCCCTCTAGAAGGACAAGAGCAGCAGATACATGGGAAGACCATTACCCACAAGTTCCCCTCCAAGCCACTCATCATCTTGACTTCAAAGTATATACTTCATGGTTGCTGGGTCTAGATCCTGGAATTCCCTCCCCAATGGCATTGTGGGTCAACCCACAGCAGTTCAAGAAGGCAGCTCACCACTATCTTCGCAATGACAACTAGGAACAGGCAATAAATGCTGGCCAGCCAGCAATATCCACATCCCACAAACAATAAATTAAAAGAACTATTTCCACTGGTGGAAGATTCTAGAACTAGGCGGATTATTCTAAGAATTAGGGCCAGGCCATTCAGGAGAGATATTGCAAAAGCACTTCAACATGCAAAGTATAGTGGAGGCCGCCCTCAAGGGCAGTCGATGCTAATTCAATTATTAAATTTAAATCTGACATTTTTTTATTGAGCAAGGTTATCAAGGGACGTGGGCCAGGCAAGCATAAGGAGCTCAGTGACAGATTAGCTATAATCTTACTGAATTGTGGAGAAGGGTGAGAGGTTGAATGGCCTTCTCCTGTTCCTATGTTCCTATGAATGTTCAAAATTACAGAAGCATTGCCATGCAGAAGGAGTTCATACAGCAATTATGTCTGTACCAGGTCTCCAAATGAGCATCATGACTGAATGCCCATTTTCCTGCCTTTCCCCATATCCTTGCACATTTTTTTATTAAATAATCATACAAATTCCTCTTGAATTCCTCAATTGAACCTGACTCCACCAGTGCATTCCAGTCCCAATCAACCGCATTTACTTAGTTTGCAAATCAAATGTTTGCAATGTGCAGGAGTATCAGGAACCAGGTTCTGAAAGAGGGAATAGAAATTAGTTGGATGGCAGCTGAGAGCTGTTGTTTGCAATTCTCGCACTATGGAAACTTCAGGAGGCCATCTGTGTTGGAGGACCACATGTGTATGATGTTCTCTATTGCTGGAGCTCAAGCAGCAGCAGAGTTTTGTACTTGAGGGGCAGCTGAAGACACTGTGGAACATTAGGGGATATGAAAGTTTCCCAGATTATGCATTTCAGAAGGTGGACACAACAAAGACAGTGTGAAGTCAGGAATGTACATGGGGAAGGAAGCATTTGCAAAAGTGAAAAGAGACAGGGGAGTGAATGAGACTGCAGAGCATATGTCACTTTCAAACTGATGTTGGAAACTGCTGGGAGTGCAGTTATGCCCAAGGCACCAATAAGCAAGAGACCATATGACCATAGGAGCAGAAGTAGCCCATTCAGCTCATCGTGTCTGTTCAACTCCACTTTCCCGTCTTTTCCCATTACCCTTCATTCCTTTACTGATTAAAAATCAATCCATCTCAGCCTTGAATGTATGGAATGCCCTAGTCTCAACAGCCGCTGTGGTAAAGAATTCTATACATTCACTATCCTCACTGTGACCAGCAGTGCTCTGCAGGAATCGGTGATGGATCTATTGTTGTTTGTCATTTATATAAAAGATTTGGTTGAGAATTTAGGAAGCGAAGTTAGTAAGTTTGCGGATGACATCAAAATTGGTGATAGAGTGGACAGTGAAGAAGGTTATCTAAGATTACAAAGGCATCTTGAACAATTGTGCCAGTGGGCTGAGGAGTTGCATTGGGAGTTTAATTTGGATAAATCCGAAATGTTGCATTTTGGTAAAACAAACAAAGGCAGGACTTATACAGTTAACGGTATGGCCTGATGTAATGTTATCGAACAAACAGACCTAGGGGTTCAGGTACATAGTTCTTTGAAAGTTGAGTCACAGTTAGATAGGGTGGTAAAGAAGGCACTTAGCACACTTGTCTTCATTGTTGAGACCACTGAGCATAGGAATTGGGATGTCATGTTGCGGTTGTACAGGACATTGGTGAGGCCACTTTTGGAGTACTGTGTACATAGATGTTGGTGTGTTCACCGAGCTAGGAGGTTTGATAGCAGACGTTTTGTTCCCTTACTAGATGACATCCTCAGTGCTGTGGAGTCTCCTGTGAAGCGCTGTTGTCTCGAATTTATATGGTCTGGTTTTTGTTGCTTCTGGTAGGTGCTGGTTCTGGCTGTGCATTGTAATGGTTGGTATATTGGGTCTAATTCCATGTGTTTGTTAATGGAGTCTGCAGATGAATGCCAAACCTCCAAGAATTCCCTGGCTGTCCTCTGTTTGGGTTGTCCATGACAGTAGTGTTGTCCCAGTTGAAAGTGTGGTTTTTCTCGTCTGTGTGTATTGAAACCAAGGACATCTGGTCGTTTTGGTTAGTTACTAGTCACTCATTTTGTCACTCAAACACCAAGTACTGTGTACAGTTCTGCTCGCCCTACTATAGAAAGGATATTATTAAATTGGAGAGGGCTCAGAGATTTACAAGGATGTGGCTGGACTGGAGGGTCTGAGTTATAAGAGGAGGCCGGGACTTTTTTCACTGGACATTGGAGGTTGAGGGGTCATCTGATAGAGGTTTATAAAATCACAGATAAGGTGAACAGCCAAGGTCTTATCCCTAGCATAGTGGAGTTCAAAACTAGACCGCATATTTTTAAAGTGAGAGGAGGAAAATTTAAAAGGAACCTGAGGGGCAACTTTTTCACATGGATGTTGGTTCTTATGTGGAATGAACTTCCAGAGGAAGTGATAGATGCAGGTATAGTTATAACATTTAAAAGACATTTGGATAGGTACATAAATAGGAAAGGTTTAGACGTATATGGGCCAAACACAGAATAATGGGACTAGTTTAGTTCGGAAAATCTGGTCCACTTGGAGAAACTGTCCTAAGGGTCTGTTTCTATGCTGTATGACTCTATTACTGTCTTAAATCTGCGACTCATTATTCTGAGATTACGATCTCTGGTCCTAGATTCACCCACAAGCAGGGTGAAACAACCTTTCCACATCTACCCTGTCCCTTAAGAATCACAGATGTTTCAATAAGGTCAACTGTTACTTTTTTATATTTCAGCAGGTACAACTCCAATTTACTCAACCTCTCCTCATAAGACACATCCCTCCAAACCTGGTAGCAGCCTAGTAAACCATCTCTATACAGCATCCAATGCCATACATCTTTCCTTAGATAAGAGGCCCAAAACTGTTCACAGTATTCCAGCTGTGGTCTGACCAATGTCTTGAGAAGAAGCACAAGCCTGTCCAGTTCAGACAGAGGGCAGTTTAATTTTGGTAATCTACAGGCTGTGAGAGCTAAAAGTAAGTCTTAAACCGATTTAGCAGTACAAGTGGAGATAGAGTTTAAAGGTTGGCTTGTGTTTGTGTGTCTCTTGCAGACAATCATATCTGGTGATGTGCAAAACGTTGCCAAAAGGAAACATTTGCAATATGATCAGTTGAGTAACAACTTAAAGAATTAAGAAAGGAGAGAATCTTCACCAGGGTTGAGTATGGATAGAGGATAACTCTGGGAAGTAAAGGTTGAATCTCTGTTTTTTTTAATGTTTATAGTACAAAACTCCGGTGCGGCCGCACTTGGAGTATTGCCTACAGTTCTGGTCGCCGCATTATAGGAAGGATGTGGAAGCATTGGAAATGGTGCAGAGGAGATTTACCAGGATGTTGCCTGGTATGGAGGGAAGGTCTTATGAGGAAAGGCTGAGGGACTTGAGGCTGTTTTCGTTAGAGAGAAGAAGGTTAAGAGGTGACTTAATAGAGACATACAAGATGATCAGAGGATTAGATAGGGTGGACAGTGGGAGCCTTTTTCCTCGGATGGTGATGGCTAGCATGAGGGGACATAGCTTTAAATTGAGGGGTGATAGATATAGGACAGATGTCAGAGGTAGGTTCTTTACTCAGAGAGTAGTAAGGGCGTGGAATGCCCTGCCTGCAAAAGTAGTAGACTCGCCAACTTTAAGGGCATTTAAATGGTCATTGGATAAACATATGGATGATAATGAAATAGTTTAGGTTAGATGGGCTTCAGATTGGTTTCACAGGTCGGCGCAACATCGAGGGCCGAAGGGCCTGTACTGCGCTGTCATGTTCTATGTTCTATGTTCTAAATATTTCCAAATTGTCTTATTCCTTTTGTAGAGACTGCAACTTTTATTTTTAAATATCCTTGATTGTGGATTAAAATGGGTAAGGGCTGTTTTAAAACCAAGGACTTTGAAATGATTTGCTGCACTTCTCAAAACAAGTTACTGTAACCCATTGTGAGCTGCATTTACTCTTTTGGTTTGTAAATAATGGGGAAGGAGAGATAAGACACCATGGCACTGGTGTGTGCAGAGAGAGATTCAAACAGCAATACATTGCTGATTGGTATATGCAATTTTGAATAGTTGTGAATGCTAGTGATCTTCAGCATGTCACTAACTCTCTGATTGGCTCCCAGGCAGTTAAACAGCATCATGGTGGAGGTAGAGGGAGAGAAGTCATAGTCATAGAGTCATAGAATCCTACAGCACAGAGACAGGCTCTTAGGCCCAAACTGGTTCAAGCAGACCAAAATGTCCATCTACGCTAACCCCATCTCTCTGCACTTGACCCATATTCCTCTTAATCTTTCCTTTCCATGTATTCGTCCAAATGCGTTATAAACGTTGTTAATGTACCTGCCTCAACCACTTCCGCTGATAGCTTATTCCATATGCGTACCACCCTCTGTGTAAAAATGTTGCCCCTCAGGTTCCCATGTATTCTTTCCCCTCTTACCTTAAACTGATGCCCTCCAGTCCTCAATTCCCCAAACCTGGGAAAAAGGCTGAGTGCATTCACCGTAGCCATGCCTCTCATGATCTTATACACTTCTACAAGATCCCCCCCTTAGTCTCCTACGCTCGAAGGAAAAAAGTCCTAGCTTGTCCAACCTTATTATAGGCCTTACTGAAATCCATATAGTTTATGTCTAATGCCCTGCCCTCATCAAACTTGCTGGACACTTCATCAAGGAACTCTTAACAAATTTGTGAGGCATGATCTCCCACACACGAAACAGTGCTGACTACTCCTAATCAAACCCTAGTTTTCTAAATGAATGTATATCTTATCCCTTAGAATTTTCTCAAGTAACTTACCTACCACAGATATTAAGCTTACTGGTCTATAATTCCCAGGTTTTTCTTCGCAGCCCTTCTTGAACAAGGGCATAAGATTCGCTACACTCCAGTCTTCCAGGACCTTGCCTGGTGGCTAACGATGATGCAAACATATCAGTCAGGGGCCGCAGAATTTCTTCTCTAGCCTCATGCAGGATTCTTGGATATATCTGATCAGGACCAGGAGATTTATCCACCTTCAAACATTCTAATACTTCCAACACCTCCTCTACTGTGACATCGACTGCCCGCAAGATATCGCCCCTAACTTCCTCAAGTTCCCGAGTCTTCATGTCTTTCTCCACAGTAAAGACAGAAATATACATTGAGGACCTTACCCATCTCCTGTGGTTCTACGTGGTGCAGCAGGTGCTGTGTCTCTGTCTCTCTACGCTGAAATAACCGCAGAAAGCCAGCTATTTCTCCCACCAGTGGCTATAAGCTGTTGCCTTTAATAAGTAACTCAAAGACTCTATCTATCCTGCTGGTTACCTTCCCAATGAATTCTAGTTCATTTGTCAAGCATAATTTCCTTTTCATGAAGCCATGCTGACTTAGTTTGCTTGATCAAATTAAAGAAATTTCCAGAATCTAAGGATTTTTTAGAAGTTACTACCAGTGCATCCATTGTCTCTGCAGCTACTTCTTTTATTATCCTTTGATGCATCCATCAGTTCTGAAGGATTTACCAGTTTTTAGCCCCATTAGTTTCCCTAGCACTTTGGTGATAATTATTGTAATTATTTCCTCTCCTTAATTTAACAATTAAATCCAATAATTAAAATTGTTAATTGTTCAGTAATTTTGGTTATTGATGAATTTATTGCCCATCCAGAGTTGAGTTCAGTGGTGGGTCCGGAGTCACATGTAGTTCAGGCCAGATAAGGATGGCAGTTTCCTTCCCTAAAGTATTAGCAACCAGATGGACTTTTCCTGACAATCAACAATGGCTTCACAAGTCATCAATAGACTCTTAATTCCAAATTTTTATTGAATTCAAATTCTATCGGCTGCTGTAGCAGGATTTGAACCTGGCTTCCCAGAATATTACCTGTGTCGTTGGATTAATAGTCCAGTTTTAATAAATACCACTAGATTATCACCACCACTTTAGTGGATTCATACCATCCAAAACAGGTTGAAGAGGTTCTAGGTGTATGCCACTATTCATGGAGACCATGCTCTTGGACGGGGATTAGGCTAGCACATTGAATAAGACAAGCCGAAATTGTTCATAAAGAAAATGTAGACTTGAAAAACTTTTTGGCTGAGTTTGATGCTGAGCCCATTCATAAAATGAGTGTTAGAAGTATCTGCTAATTAATGTCAAACTTATAGACTATAATCAACCATGTTAATTCATTTTAATTGAAGATGATTTTTGGTTATAAACAATAGGCAAATAACTAAGATGATTTGTTTTGGTTTGCTCTTGAATCTTCAGAAATAAAGTCTTCTGCTGTAAGCCATGGAGTCTGAGATAACAAGGTGTAGAGCTGGATGAACACAGCAGGCCAAGCAGCATCAGAAGAGCAGGAAGGCTGACGTTTCGGGCCA
>NC_063338.1:95970422-95976349 GCF_021869965.1 Rhincodon typus
ATTCTACTTTCTCATAAGCACATCATAAACAGGAAGTGAATCTGTGCCGTAAGTTCTGGGCTAATTGAGAAGTATCATACAGACTTCCAAAAAAGATCCAAGATGAAACCTTGCCATTTTTTTAGATAATATTCCCATGAGCCTATCAATGATGGTTTATCATCTGCTCTTTCAATCAGAATGGTCTGGCTAAAGAGATGATAGCTATTGCGGTCTTTACCAGCAGACTCAACTGGAACATGCGGAGTCCAAAGTAGATGGCGATGCATGTAAAAAAATCCAATGGTACTATTTAAAACAGGATATGGGGACTCTCCACTGGTGATCTATTCAATGTTTAACCATAAACAACACCAAAAAAGCTTTCAAAATGTAAAATGCTTTGAAATGTGAAAGACGGTAGTTGTGTGACAATGTATTGTTTTACTTTTATTACTTCAGTATTGCTTATTCTAGCAACATCCAGGCTCTACAGATCCATAAGATACAAAGGATAAAATTTCACTTCATTTTTTTGGAAATGTCAGTATGTGGTCGTATGGGGATTAATTTTTGTTGTTGAGGGATAATGATAGTTTCTTGCTAACACATATTTATACTGAAAAGACTAATCTGACTAGTTAACACTGCCCTCTCCTGACTTGAGCTAGTAGTGACACTAGACAGAATAACGTCCAACAAAATCCGATCATAAACAGTGCAAGAGCAGGGTCAAGTTAATTGCAATTCAAACAGAACTCCACAACAGGCAACCTGGGCCAGTTCATTTTCAACATTAAAGATCAATATAATCCTCCAAGCCTCTCTCCCTCACATTTTTAATTTCATTCTCCCTTACATGTATCTATGCTATTCTCCTCAATTACTCCATGGTGGAAGTTCCACACACCATGCACTGAGTTAAAAAGGTTTCTCCTGAATTCCTTGTTACATTTTGTCACATACCCAAATAAGACCTTCACATTTACATTACAATCTGTTTAGTTTATTGTTTTAAAGATGGTGGGCAATATTTGAAATCCCAGATATTTACCTAGACAGCAAAGCCGCAAGATGGCATGCTTTTGGGAAAAAACCAAAAACAAAGCTATACAAGGTTGATTGTGAATGTTCATAGCGTTATTAGAGAATTTGTGCTCTTAAATAGAGAAAACAATTGAGAGAAGGGAGAGTGAAGAAGCTCATAACAAACAGCAGTTTCGCCATTATGAGCAATGTCCAGACAGACAGTCAGTTCTGAGGAAGGGTCACCAGACCCAAAACGTTAACTCTGATTTTTCTTCACAGATGCTGCCAGACCTGCTGAGCTTTTCCAGAAACTTCTATTTTTGTTCCAGCAGTCAGGGTTTAGAAGAAATCCTGAGACGGTTACAAGTTAGTGAGGTGATGACTCCTGAAGCAGAAAACAGTGTGGGGTATCAGAGAGGAAGACATCCTACAAGGCTGATAAGACTTCAGTTTAGAGTACCCATGCCAAGTAATAAATAAGCTGAGTTTGCAGCTTGTTTTAATGGTTTCTGGGAGAGACATTAACTGACAAAAATAGCTTTGAGTGAATATGTAATATTTGCTGGAAGGGAAACACATTAAAACTTGTCGCGCAGGTGACAAGGAGACAGGTGATTCTTAACTGAGGTTTGAATAAAAGCATTGATGAGATAAAGGGAATGAATCTTTCTTTCTGATTTTGCAATGAAATCATTTCGATAGCTCTTGTACACCGCAAAGCATTTTGTGTTCTTTCTTGCATATAATAAACTTTGATGCTCTTTTGTTAAAAGTACATTGGTAGCCTTTTGGCAGTTTCGTGACTGACCACCATGACAAGCAAAAGCAGTTGGTCACTCAAGACAAGCCAGAACACAGAATGGAACCTGGCTAGTATTACATTAGCTGGGGTGATAACAACTCAGAAACAAAATAATATTTAATACGTATATACACAATTTATACATTAACCGCACAGCCTTTACTCTAAACAGTCAGAATTAACAAGAGGAAAATATGGGTGAACAGATAAATCGTGATCAAACACTCCACAGAGCACATAAAATAGCAGTTGCAGTCAAGACAAATCCCAGCCTGGTTAGTAATCCAACCTCCAGTATTAATGAAATTGTGGGTCACCAAAACTCATTAAAAGTTTCACGTTTTTACAGTGGATTTCCATTCTTCACTTTCTTTAGAATTGGATTTTATTGTCACATGTAATCAAGTACAAGGATACTGAAGTACAGTGAAAAGTGTCCAAAGTCGCCATTCTCCAGTGCCATCTTAACGTACAAAGGTACCTAGGTACAAAATCCTAGGTATAAAGTTGAAAATAAAGAATTCAAGTTAAAAGTTTAACGTTACTGTTCTTCTTAAGTGCTTAGCCGTGGGCCTGGATCTGGGCTCTTCCACCCCGATGCTGAGACCATCGCAAGCACGAGCCCCCTTGCCACACTGCTGCCGCAAAACCATGTTGTCATTCTTCAGTGCCATCTTGCCTCTACCGATGACGTTGCAACCACGAGACCATGATGAGTCAATCTCGGCAACGCAGTCACCGAAGAAGATGCCAGTTGCTCTCCAGAGAAGGTAAGCAAGGTTAAAAGTCAGAGAAAAAAAAACAGCAACAGAACAGAAAAGTCCACACTGAGCTTCGACTTGGGTCTGCGCTGGCTCAATTCATCACCACTGATGCCCTTTGAGGGCAAGAGGCAAGTGGAAAGGAAAATGAATAATGAGAGGAAAAAAAAAGAAACGGACACCTAGTCATGGACTCTCTTGGAAGCCACTCCATCACATACTGCCTCACCAACAGCTCACGTGCTGGTAGTTCAAATGTTTTCCTTTACATTCCACTTGCTTCCTGAGGCCGCACTTCAGAACCCATTCAAAGGTTATAATTCCAACTGTTTCTCAGTTAGCTTCACCAAAGTGGTGCTGTCCCAGTTTTCCCAGAGCTCCAAAGTTTCTCCAATACATCCAGAAATTACTGCTTGTACCCTTCCTTTGCTCCCACTCTTAGCAGCACTGAACAACGAATGGTTCATTCAAAGCTTCTTCTGAGCCCTAAGCCAATGCAGAACCATCAGCTTTCTGCTGGCTCCCTCAACCTCTCAAATCCAACTGCCTGGAGATTGTTAATGGCAGCAACTTTTCACAACAGAACCTCTTTATGAAGTAACTCGTCAATCTACTCTTCTCAAGGATTTTGACCAGTTTGCTCAATCTTTCCTAATAATTAACTTGTGTTATTATATGGTGAACAAATGTCTAACTCGAACTTCCTGTACATCAGCCAAAGGTCCATGACAAGAGACGCCGCTGTAAAAGCCACAATCATAGGATGTAATGTAGTATATTGTGACAAGAAGACGGCAGGAGGCAGAGCATTTATTCTGCATGTTTGAAGATTAGCATCTTAAAAGTCAGTGACTGCGGTTCCAGCGAGAAAAAGAAGGCAAAGCTGATATGGGAATAGTTGCTTGAGGAACTACAGGGAGACAGATGCAGTAGTCAACAGAGGTAGCAAGGTAATAATAGGGTCTTGCAAGATGTGTGCAGTAGACCACCTTATGAAAACCAGCTATACGTAGATCTAAAACAGGGTGAGAAGGAAATCCTTTGAATCCGACAAGTTTTTAAAGGTAGAAGTTGTGTTTTTCTTCAACATTATGCACAAAACAAAAAAGATATTTTTGTTCTATACCATCCTACAAAGGAGATGTCGCAGGTAGATTCTGATTCTTGATAGTATAAGTCAAGTGCTTGCATATCAGTAACCCACCTTCCATTCCTCCCAAGTTTTAATCAGGCCTTGGTTCAATATTCCTTCCTAAAGACATCACCTCTGACAGTACTGCACACCCTCAGTACTACAACGAACTGTTGAAATGAGGTGAAGTGAGAGTGACAGCCCTTGACATCAAGGCCACATTCGATCAAGTATCAAGGAGCCCTATCAAAACTGGTATCAATTGGTATCAGGGGCAAGCTCTCCAGTGGTTGGAGCCATTCCTGGCACATAGGAAGATGGTTGTGGTTGAATAAGTCATGTCCTGACTGCCCTAAGCCAGTCCACCATCTACAAAGGTACAGGTCAGGGGTGTGATGGAATACCTCCCACTGACCTGGATGAGTGCAGCTCCAACTGCACTCAAGAAGCTTGACACCATCCAGGACAAAGCAGCTCACTTGATTGGCACTACATCCACAAGCATCCACTTCCTTCACCACCGACACTCAGTAGTAGCAGTGTGTACTATCTACAAGATGCACTGCAGAAATTCACCAAAGATCCTCAGAAAGCACCTTCCAAACCCACGACCACTTCCATCTAGAAGGACAAGGGCAGTAGATATATGGGAACACCACCACCTCCAAGTTCCCCTCCAAGTCACTCACCGATCTGACTTGGAAATATATCGCTGTTCCTTCAATGTCATTGGGTCAAAATTCTGGAATTCCCTCCCTAACGGCATTGTGGGTCAAGCCACAGAAAGTGGACTACAGTGGTTCAAGGAGGCAGCTCACTACCAGTATCTCAAGGGCAACCAGGGACAGGAAATAAATGCTGGCCAGCCAACAATGCCACATCCCACAAATGAATTTTTAAAAAATAACTCCACAGAGGCCAGTATCCATTCACCAAGTCACCCTTTATTTACACATGGAGAGTCCTTGACACTGATCCAGTTCTCAGAGTGAACAGAATGTCTGACACTCCAGTTTATATCTGTCAGCCAGGGCTCCCTGATTGGGGCTGTAAACCTGGTCCAATCAGGGAACTCACATTCTATGACGTTCACCAGGCTGACCTTATTATAATCACTACAGGGACCATCTCAAAAGCTTTTGGAAAATCCAAATATAAATACATTTATTCGCTTTATCAATTATAAATTCTCCTAAATTTGTTTTTAATAGACCTATATTCATCTAAGACAAACATTTCATTTATCACACAGCTGTAGAAGCTTTTACATTCCATTCTCATGTGCTTTGTTAGGTTGAATTCATTTTTTGCATTTTTTTCTTATCAGTTTTTTGGGCCTTTCTTGCTGCATTTTAAGAACTTCATAAAACCTCAAAATTATTCCTATTTCTGGCCATTTAAAGGTTTTTCTTTTAGTCTTGTACAATCCTTAATTTCCTTTGTCAGTCATGATTGACTGATTTTTTTTTTGCATTTCTTGTAATTATAGATGGTGAACGTACATTGGGAACAAAAATGACAAGTTACTTGCTGCAGAGTTCCTAGCCTCTGACCTGCTTTTGTAACCACAGTTTTTATATGGTAGTCTAATTTAATTTCTGGTTAATGGTAACCCCAGTGAAAGATTCAGCAATGATAATGCCAATGAGTGGCATGGGACATTGGGTGTATTGTATCTTGTTTGAGAAAATCATTGCCTGTCACTAGTATGGCACAAATATACCACTAATCACTAGCCAGCCCAAGGCTCAAGGGTGTTCGGGTCTTGCTACACATGGATACAGGTTGCTTTAGTATGGAGGGTCATGAATGGTGCTGAGCATTGTTCAGTACACAGCAAACATCTGACCTTATGATAGAGGTCGTTGATGAAGCAGCTGAAGATTGTTAGGAAGGGTTCTTGTGGCACAGTGGTAATGTCCCTACCTATAAACCAGGAAGCCCATGTTGAATCCCACCAGCTCCAACAGTGAAACATAGTATGTCTGTACAGGTTGATTAAAAATACCTATTCCGAGTGACCAGTGCAATGTTGCTCTGGAGCTGAGATGATTGACTTCCAATAGCCACAAGAATCTTCCTTTGTGCTAGATAAGATTTCAACCAGCAAAGATTTTTCCTCGGAGATAGGAAGAACTAGAATGAGAGATAACACAGTATGGAGCTGGAGGAACACAGCAGGTCAGGCAGCATCAGAAGAGCGGGAAATTCTACATTTCAGGTC
>NC_063338.1:95976749-96055286 GCF_021869965.1 Rhincodon typus
GAGCGGGAAAGTTGACGTTTTGGGTTAGGTCATTTCTGAAGAAGGGTCCCGACCCAAAACGTCAACTTTCCCGCTCCTCTGATGCTGCCTGACCTGCTGTGTTCCTCCAGCTCCAAGTGAGTTTTCCTCGATTCCCACTGACTCCAGTTTTGCCAGAGCTCCTTGATACTCAGTCAAATGCTGCCAAGGGCAGTCAGCCTTGCCTCACCTCTGGGTTTTCCAGGTTTTTACAAAGGCTGCAATGAGGTCAGGAGCATCAGTGAGCAGGTTAGTTCTGAGGGAGTACCACTTGATAGCACTCTTGATAACATCTTCTATCACTTGACAGATGATAGCTGTAATGTGGAGGTGCCAGTGTTGGACTGCAGTGGACACAGTCAGAAGTCACACAACACCAGGTTATAGTCAGGTGAAGTGATGAAGAAGCAGCACTCTAAAAGCTTGTGATTTCAAATAAACATGTTGGACTATAACCTGGTATCATGTGACTTCTGACTTTACTGATGATAGAGAATAGATTGACAGGATGGTAATTGGTTGGGTTGGAGTTGTCCTGCTTTCTGTCACTGAACACGTTTAGGCAATTTTCTACATTGTCAGGTAGATGCCAATATTGTAGCTGTATTGTAACAGCTTAGCTAGGGTGCAGTTAATTCTGGAAAAGATTACTTCAGTACTATTACCAGAACGTTGTCAAGGCCCATGGCTTTTGTAGTATCTAGTATCTTCAGTGTTTCTTGAAATAACTTGGAGTGAAATGATTTGACAAAAGACTAGCATAATTGATGCTATGGAACTCCAGAACAGACCGAGATGGATCGTCCACTTGGCACTTCTCATTTAAGTTGTACAGAAACACTTCAGCTTGTCATATAGAGAATATTTCTACCTTTACAGCATATTCCCCACATTCAGTGTAAGCACAAAAGTTATTTTTTCAGGGGAGCTCAAGAAAAAAAGAAGTTTAAAGGCTTACCAATGTTTCTGTAGTAGATAGGCACAAAAACATTAATGACTCGTTCTGTTGCAAGGAGACACAAGCATAACAGGACCAGGATCTGCAGCAATAAACTCCCTTTCGGCCACATGTAGGGCACAAGCAACTGCACCTTTTTACGGAAGTCTTTCCAAGTTGACTGACTGGTGCCATTCTGATTCAAGAGAGGCTAGAAAGAAAAGCAAAATAGGTCAGAGGCCGAGTATCAAAAAATTTAAAATAAACACTCCAACTTTTGTTCAGACACCAGTTTTATAAACAGTGGTTTTAATCTCCTTGTCCATGGAATAATGAGTCCAAGAGAGATGTAATGGTTCACAAGATTGTTTCCTGAATGAGATGGTGGTTCTGTAAAAGGAGATATTGGGCAGAAAGTGTCTCTTTCCACTAGAGAGTTTAGAAAAGTGAAAAGTAATGACACTGGAGTAAAATTATATGTGCGCTCGCATGGTATGTGCTGAGAGGCTGTGTACTCTGGCTAAAGAGTTGAGGAGTTGGGGGTCATCATTTTATAGTAAAGGGTAGACATTTAAGACCGAGAATGAAGCAGGGATTTGTTCACGAAGAGACTTGTGAACCGTTGGGATTTTCCGCCCTAGACAGTTGTAGATATTCAGTCTTCAATACGTGTATATTCAAAGCAGAGACAAATCTGTATATTCCACCCAACTAAAAGCAGGTGTGTAGTTTGAGGTAAGGCCTTAACTGTGCATGTTATTGCAATGCAGTCTCAACAAAACTTTACACAACTACAGCAGAATGTTTTTGCTCTTACATGCCAACATCTTTCATCATTTAAAGATATTCTATTCTTCTCAAACTGGATAATTTCATGTTTAGCCACATTATGCAGCACCTGTAAATCAGGGGTGCCAGCATACATCCTGTGAAACACCACTTCCCACCTCCTGCCACTCTGAATAATTACCCTTCACTCTAACTCTCTTAAAATCCGTTGGCCATCCATTCTTGTAGCTTTTAAAGAAGAATGTATGCCCATTCTAAACTAAGCCCATCTGCCTGCTCATGGTCCATATCCCTCTATTCCTTGCTTGTTCACGCGTGTGTCGACATGCCTCTTAAATGTTGCTACCGTATCTGCTTCTACCACCTCCCCTGGCAGTGCATTTCAGCTACCTACCACTATCTGTGTAAAAAACTTGCCTCGCCTTTTAACTTTCCCTGTCACCTTAAACCTAGTGTTTGACATTTCTATCCTGGGAAAAAGACTTGGCTACCCCTCCCTATCCATGCCTCTCATAATTTTATATACTTCGATCAGGTCACCCCTTAGCCTTTGGCGCTCCAGTGAAAACCCCTCCTTATAGGGAATACACTCCAACCCAGGCAATGTGAGAGGTGATGGCCTAGTGGTATTATCACCGGACTGTTAGTCCAGAGACCCAGGTAATGTTCTGGCAACACAGGTTCAAATCCTGCCATGGCAGATGATGAGATTTGAATTCAAAAAAAACATCTGGAATCAAGAATATAATGATGGATGTGAAACCATTGTCAATTGTCAGGAAAAGCCCATCTGGTTCACTAATGTCCTTTAGGGTGGGAAACTACCATTGATACCTGGTTTGGCCTACGTATGACTCCAAACCCACTGCAATGTGGTTGACTCTTAACTGGCCTCTGGGCAATAAATGCTGGCTCAGCCAGCGATGCCCTCATCCCATGAATGAATAAATAAAAAAAAAAAGAATCCTGGTAAACTTCTTTTGCACCCTCTCCAAAGCCTCTACATCATTCCAATGCTGCGGCAACCAGAACTGCACACAACACTCCTAATGTGGCCTGACTAAGAGTTATATACAACTTCAACATGACTTGCCAACTTTTAAACTCAATGCCCCGACCAACGAAGGCAAGCATGCAGTACGCCTTCTTTACCACCTTATCCACTTGTGTTGTTAGTTTCAGGAAGCTATAGACTTGCACCCTACCCAGATCCCTCTGTATATCAATGCTCTTAAAAGGGTCCTGCCATTTACTATACTTTTGACCTCCCAAAATGCAGCACCTCACACTTGTCTGGATTAAACTCCACTAGTTATTTCTCTGCCCAATTTTTCAACTGATCTATATCCTGCTGTATCCTTTGACAACTTTCCTCACTATCTGCAACTCCACCAAATGTATATGATCTGCAAACTTACTTATCAGACAACCCACATTTTCATCCAAATCATTTAATATATGTGACAAATAACAGAGGTCCCACTGGTCACAGACCTCCAGTCAGAAAAGCACAATATCCTCTGCATTCTATGACCAAGTTAATTTTGTAATCAACTTACCAATTCAGCATGGATCCCATGAGGGACCTTACCGAATGCTTTAGTAAAGTCCATGTAGGCAACTCTCACTGTCCTACCCTCAATCATCTTAAATCACTTACCCAAACAAAAAATCTCAAATCAAGTTTGCATAACAAGACCTCCCTTGCATAAAGCCATGCTGATTATCCCTTCTAAGTCTAGCCTTTTCCAAATGTGAGTAAATCTTGTTTCTGAGAATATTCTCCAATAATTTCCCTGCCACTGATGTAAGGCTCACCCCTGCTACTTAGTTCCTGGATTATCCCTGTTGCCCCTCATAAACAAAAGGAACAACAATGGCTATTCTCCTATCTTTGGGACCTCGCGTGTGGCTAAAGTGGATACAAAGATCTCTGTCAAGACCCCAGCAATCTCTTCCCTTGCCTCCCTCAGTATCCTGGCTTAGATCCCATCAGGTCCTGGGGACTTACCTACTTTAAGGTTTTTTCAAGACACCCAATACTGCCTCATTCTTAATATTGGCATGCCCTAGAAACTTAACACAGCACTCCCTAATCCTCCTGTAGCCATATCAAAGTCCTATATACCCTCTTGCTCCTAAAACATGCATAAAATGCCTTGGGATTCTCCTTAATCCAACTTGACAAGGACATTTCATGGCCTCTTTTAGCCCTCCTAATCCTTGTTTAAGTTCTATTCTGCTTCCTTTACATTCCTCAAAGGCCTTGTCTGACTTCAGTCTCCTTAACCTTACATATGCTTCCTTTTACTTTTTGACCAAACTTTCAGTATCTCATCATCCAGAGCTCCTGAATCTTGCTATCCTTATTTTTCAACTTTACCGGAACATGCTGGTTCTGAACTCTGATCACCTGGCCTTTAAAAGACTCCCAAATACCAGGTATGGAATTACCTTCAAACAGCATGCCCCACAATCTAATTTCTCCAGTTCCTGCTTAATACTATTGTAATTAGCCTTCCCCCAAATTAGCACTTTCACCAGTCTTATCCTTATCCATAATTATTTTAAATTTACAGAATTACGATCACTGTTTCTAAAATGCTCCACTGTTGAAACTTTGATCACCTGGCAAGGCTCATTCCCTAATACAAGGACTATTACAGCCCCTTCTCTAGTTGGTCTATCTACACATTGTTTCAAGAAACCCTCTTGGAAGCATCTAACAAATTCTGTCCCTTGGCACTAAGGGAGTCCATATTGATACTGGGAAAGTTAAAACCACACGTTAAAATAATCCTGTTGTCTTAACATATTTCCATGATGTGCCTACATATCTGTTCCTCTATCTAGCTTTTGGGAGGCCTAGAGCATAACATCATCATAGTTATTGCACTTTCTTATTCCTAATTTCTACCCTATAGCCTTGCTGGATGAACCCTCCAAGATGTCTTCTCAGTGCAGCTGTGACCAACTCTTTAATCAGTAATGCAACTCCCCCACCGGTTTTACATCCCTCCCTATCATGTCTGAAACATCTAAACATTGGAACGTTGAGTTGCCAATCCTGTCCTTCCCTCAAACAAGTTCCTGTAATGGCAACAACATTGTAGTCCCATGTGCTAATCCAGGTTCTAAACTCATCTACCTGTACCTGTAATACTCCTTGCATTGAAATAAATACACTGGAACCACCAGTCCGACTGTGCTCATTAACCTGGCCCTGTCTATTCTTCCCAAAAGACTTACTTGACTTAACCGCTACCTTCTCCTCAAATCACTGCACATGCTGACCGACTTCTCTGGTTCCCATCCCTCGCCACTCTAGTTTAAACCTTCCTGAGTGGCACTAGCAAACCTCCCTAGCGAAGATACTGGTGCCCTTCCAGTTTTGGGAAATCTGTCTTTCTTGTACAGATCCCTCCTGCCCTGGAAGAGATCCCAACGATCCAGATATCTGAAGCCCTCTCTCTGCATAATCACCCTATTTCCACCTTCACTAATACATAGCACAGGGAGTAATTCCGAGATTACAACTCCTGTTTTTCAACGTCTGACCCAATTCCCTGAAGTCCCTTTGCAGGGCCTTGTCTCTCTTTTGCCTATGTCGTCAGTGCCAATGTGGGCCATGACCTCTAGTTGCTCCCCCTCCCCTTTCAGTATGTTCTTGACCCTGGGACCAGGGAAGCAACATACCATCCTGGAGTATCACTTGTGACCACAAATCCATGCCCCATCACTACTGCTCACCTACACTTCGGCCCTCCCTGCTGTACAGCACAGCCAGTCATGGTGCCACTGATCTGGCTGCTGCTGATGCTTTCCCTGGAGAGGCCACCACCCCTCAACAGTATGCAGAATGGTATACTTGTTTGAGAGGGGATTCCAGCACTGCCTGCCCGCCCCTCCTGGCAGTCATTCATTTATTTGGCTTAACTTTTGGTGTGACCACAACCCTATCCATAAAACTTTCTGCCTCTTGTACGTTCCTCACTGAGACAAATTGCTATTCTAACTGATCCATATGGTCTGACAGGAGCTGCAGGTGGACGTGGTTCCTGCAGACTTAGTTGTGAGGGATATTTGACTTTTCTCCAATCTCTCACAACTCACAGCAGGAGCATTCCCCTCCATTAATAGCATATTTACCTCTCCAGCAGCTTCTGAAATAAAGAAAAGGAAAGACCTTACCTTGTATGTAGGACTGATATCCTGTGAATAATATTGTTGAGAACTAGGTTAAATCTAGCCCATATCAAAGTTTTTTGCTTTGTCTTATTCTTCATCTCTTGCAATGTGTGGAATTCCTTTGATGGCAGCCAAACTATAGGTGATCAATCATTGTGACATTTTTGACTGCCAATCTTGGATTCCAAATTATCTGGGAAAGATTCATTTTCACCTCAGTAAAGTCTGCCCTCCCCCAAAAGAATTATTTTGACTCTAGACTGTTCTTCCAAGTTTTCCATAGCTAACGGAAATTTTAAATGATATGAAGACCACTGTTTCCTAAATATGCCCTGACTGATATCCAAGTCATTTGGCAAAAACCAAAAGAACTGCGTATGCTGTAAATCAGAAACAAAGTCAGAAATTACTGGAAAAGCTCAGCAAGTCTGGCAGCATCGGTGGAGAGAAATCAGAGTTAGTGTTTTGGGTCAAGTGATCCTTCCTCAGAACTGTTGCCAGATGTTGCTGAGCTTTTCCAGAAATTTCTGTTTTTGTTCCCAATTCATTTGACCCACCTCATTGCTCAGCAGTCCCTTTCTCACCTTTGAACTGATCAAATGCAGAAAATTCTTCCAAATACAATCTAGAAACTCTTGATTTTCCCTGAAATCTACACTATTACTATCCCCTTCTCTCATTAAAAGCTCCCTATTATAATTACTTAGTCATAGAGTCAGAAACATGCAGCACGGAAAAAGACTCTTTGGTCCAACTCGTCCATGCTGATTAGCATTCCAATCTGATCTAGTCCCACTTGCCAAGCATTTGGCCCATATCCCTCTAAACACTTCCTATCCATGTACCCATCCAGACACCTTTTAAATGTTGTAATTGTACCAGCCTCCACCACTTCCTCTGGCAGCTCATTCCATACACGCACCACCCTCTGTGTGAAAAAGTTGCCCCTCAGGTCCCTTTTAAATCTTTCCCCTCTCACCTTAAACCTATGCCCTCTAGTTTTGGACTCCCCTACCCTGGGGAAAAGGCTTTGTCTATTTACCCTATCCATCCCCCTCATGATTTTATAAACCTCTAATAGGCCTATGTTCACTTTGGTTTCTCTCTTCTTTTTTAAAATAATTAAAAAAGCTTTTGCTGTCCATTTTCCTATCACTTCAAGTTTACCCTCAAAGTTTATTTTCTCAATTCTTTGGTCATCCTTTGATGGTTTTTACAACTTCTAAATCCTTTGGATAAACACTAACTTTTGCCACACTGTATGTTTGTTTTTCTTTCAAACTGATGCCAGCCTCAACTTCCGTGCTTAACCATGCGTGGCGTATCTCCTTCCTGGAATCCTTCTTTCTCACTGGAATATGTCTTTGCTGCGTACGTTAACTACTTTCTTAAACATCTGCCGTTATTCCTCAACTGTCTTTGCTGCCAAACCCCTTTCCCGTACACTCCACCAAGCTCTGCCCTTATTCCTTTGTAATTAGCCTTATTTAAGTTTAGCATAGTTGTTTCCAACCCACGTTCCTCCATCTCAAGCGAATGCTAAATTTTACCATTTTCTGGTCACTGTTTCTGATCTTTTACTCTGACATCATTTATTAAACCTGCCATATTACATATCACCACATCCAAAATAGCCTGATCCCTGATTGGGCAACAACCTTTTGTTCTAGGAAACTGTCCTGAATACAAGGTGACTTCTTCCTCAGGTCAATCTGACTATCCCAAACCACAAGATTAAAGTCACACATGATTAGTGCACTGCCATTGTAACTTTTCTCATCATCTCCAAGATTTATTCTCTGCCCCACTGTATAACTCCTCTATAACTGGGATAAGTTTGACCCTTTTCTGTTTTGCATAGAATATTGTTGGATGAATGCTATGAGCTAAGTCATCAACATGGTCAAACACGTTTTTGTGCTGCCGTGTAAAATCCTGGAGCATTTCCATACACTTTGCTGCCTCAGCAAGGGAAGCAAGTAGTTCTGGAGGTGGGTATTCATTGGCTTCTTCAACTGACAACATACTGCATATCTTTCATTGATCAGTTCCATTGTGCAATGTATAACATCGTCCACCTCTGTGTGGGTTCCACGGTGGGGCTCTGGTCGAATTTCTCTGCCAGCCTCCCACTGCATGAGCAATAACAGCCTTGACTTCCGTTGGCTGGACACGTGCTACTACTTACTGTTTTCAGTATCTTGCTGAGTCATAGTCTGTTCAAACCCAGAGTGGCAGAAGGAGCTCACAATTATGGCTTCTGTCACTTTCTTCCACATTGGAAAGAGTCAGCCTGGTTTTCTGATAGGGAAATCATATTTAACTAATTTATTAGAATTCTTTGATGGTGTAACATGTCCAGTGGATAATGGGGAACCTGCAGACTTGGACTTCCAGAAGCAATTGATAAGGCACCACTTAAAAGCTTATAGTGTAAAACTGAAAGTTCAGGTAATACATTAGAAATAAACAGAACTTTCTCTGCGAGCCAACCGGGATTGCAGAAAATGAGTGGAGTTCTGAAGGGAGTCTGTGCCAAGGCCTCAACATTTTGCAGTTTATATTGGTTGGAGTTACACGGTTTGGAGTCAAACATGGCATGTAGGCGGATGGTTATATAGTTGTTTGAGGTCAATCTTGTTAGGTCCAGGACATCTCTGCAGGAGTTCCTCAGGGTAGTGTCCTAGGCCCAACTATCTTCAGCTGCTTCATCAAATGACCTTCCCTCCATCATAAGGTCTGAAGTGGAGATGTTCGCCAATGATTGCAGAATGTTCAGAACCATTTGCGACTCCTCAGATACTGAAGCAGTCCACATCCAACTGCAGCAAGACATCGATGATATCCAAACTTGGGTTGAAAAGTGGCAGCTAACATTAACACCACACAATTGCCAAGCAATGACCATCTCCACTAAAAGACAATTTAACCATTGCCGCTTCACATTCAATAGCATTACTATTACTGAATTCCCCACCATAAATATACAGGTTGCTTAGACAGCCCCCTTCCAAACCTACAACCACTACAACCTAGAAGGACTAGGGCAGTAGATACATGACAGCACCAGCAAGTTACCCCCGTTTCAGTAATGGTACCACTGATTGCCACAAAAAACTCAGATTCACGTTTGTCCTTTAGGGAAGGAAATCTTCCATCCTTACTTAGTCTGGCCTACATAGGACTCCAGATCCATAGCAATATGGTTGACTGTCCTCTAGGCAATTAGGGATGGGCAATAAACACTGGCCTGGCTACTGATGTCCACATCCTGTGAAAGGATAAAATCCTTACCCAGTCTGGCCTACATGTGACTCCAGACCCATAGCAATAGATTTGATGCTTAGCAGCCCTTTGAAATGGCCTAGCAAGCCTGTCAGATCATGGACAAATCAGGGATGTGCAACAAATGCTGGATTTGCCAATGACAGTCACATCCTCAGAAGAATAAAAACAAAATCTTAAGATGTGGCTGGCACATGTGGAATTATAAAGTCACCTAAGGGAATCAAAAACTTCAGCAATAGAGCAGAGGAACACAGGTGGCCAAGGCTGCCCATGTTCACCAATATATTCACCATGTGAGATAAATTGGGATTCAACATATGGATCCTCGCATTTTGAATTAGTTCATAAAAAAAAATGACAGATACTATTACTGGGCAAGTACTCTCATACTCCAAGCACAGACTCTCTTCTGGTAAGGTGGTAGTGGAGTAGGGCTTCAGAACGCAGGGCTTGTCTGCTCCCTATACTATCATTTTCATTTATTCCCTTTCTCTTTTCTCATTTTTTTCGTCTTTTATTTTGTTTGCCTCTTGTTGAAGTGCTCAGTTGCTGCAACAGCATCATCGTGAGTGGGCCCAGCAAGGACTCGAGTGGTCCCAGTGCGGACTTGTGGCAGTGGTGAGTTTGAGTTCCAGGCAGCTTCTGCATCAACAAGGCAGTCCTAGCACTGACTCATAGCTGCTGCAGCAAAGGCAAGTTTGGGTTCCTGGTGGTGTCTGCGCCCAGCTCAGATTCATGGAGGCGGCAGTGGAGGCAAGATTAGGCCCCAATACAAGACCCAGCAGCATCGGTGAGGTGGGCCCAAAGCAAACTCACGGTGGCAGGGTCACGTGCAGGGTGGTCTAGTACCCAGCAGCATCGGTGTCATCTGCATTGGCAAGGTCCAGCGAGGACTCAGTGACGAGGGTGTCAGTGGAGGCAAGGTGGCACCAAAGAGTAGCAACTTTCCAGTAGCAGCAACGCGGTGAACAAAACTCATGCCCAGCCACCAGGCCTTTGGACCGTGGTGGAACACTTAACAGGAAGGACTGTAAAGTTGAACACTTTCTTTATTTTTCTAGCTTTATATATTTTTTTGTGTTACGATGGCGCTGGAGTGGCAACACTATACAACCCCTTTCATTGTATTTTGTAACAAAATGCATGTGACAAGAAATAAATCAAATCTATAAATCAGCAATCTCATTATTTGCACAGGTGTATGCAAAGAAACTTTAATCTTTTGTCATTGCATTAATAAAATAAGTGAAGAAAGGTTTGCATGTTTATCGATCATTGTGACAATTTTGCATCCTTAAAGAATGATGTTTAATGTTTTTTAACCAAATAGTCATGTCAGGTATGCAGACCTCTATTGTGTAGGAGGCATTTTCTACCAAAACAAAATGAGAATACCACAGCCACACCTTGTCAGCAACTTCTATGGGAGAGGAATGTACTTGTTATCTGTCATCTGATAATAGGCAAACCTGCTGAACAGGGTATTTGGTCATCAGTATCTAAAAGTGCTGCACTTTTGAAATGTAGTACCAGCATTCCACACAAGATCACAAGATATTGAAGCAGAAATGGGCCATTCAGCCCAACAAATGAGGGGCATGGATAGGGTAAATAGATTAGGCCTTTTCACCTGGGAGGGGGGAGTCCAAAGTTAGAGGGCATAGTTTAAAGTGAGGGGGGAAAGATTTAAAAGGGACCCAAAGGGCAAGTTTTTCACGTGGAGGGTGGTGTGTGTATATGATGAGCTGCCAGAGGAAGTGGTGGAGGCTGGTACAATTACAACACTTAAAAGGCACCTGGATGAGTATATGAATAGGAAGGGTTTAGAGGGATATGAGCCAAATGCTGGCATATGGGACTAGATTTATTTAGGATATCCGGTCAGCATGGACGGGTTGGACCAAAAGGTCTGTTTCCATGCTGTACATCTCCATGACTCTAGGTCTGCTGCACCATTCAATGAATTATGGCTGGTCTGATCATAGAGTTAGAGTCATACAACGTGGAAACAGAGCCTTCGCTCCAACCAGTCCATGCCAAACTAAGCTAGTCCCACCTGCCTGCTCCTGGCCCATATCCCTCCAAATCTTTCCTATTCATGTACTTATCCAAATATCTTTCAAACATTGTAATTGTGCCCGTATCCACCATTTCCTCAGGAAGTTCATTCCACACGCAAAACATGCCCTCTGTAAAAAGTTTGCCCCTCACGTACTTTTTTAAATCTCTCTCCTCTCACCTTAAAAAAATGCACCCCCCTACTCTTGAAAACCCTTATCCAAGGAAAAGACACCTACCATTATTATCTTCAACTCCACTTTCCTGCCTTTCCCCATAGCATTCAATTCCCTTTCTGATTAAAAATCTCTCTCAGTCTTAGGGACTTAACATTAAAGCATTCCACAGGTTCACTTTTCTGAGAAGAAACTGTCCTCATCTGTGTTAAATGCATGATGCCTTATTCTGAAATGATGCCCTCATGTCCTAGACTCTCCCAAAAAGGGAAACAACCTCTCCACACCTACCCTGTCAAATTCCCTAAGAACCCTTAATGTTTCAATTAGGTTGCCTCTCAGTCTTCTATAATAACAAGTACAGGCCCAATCTACTCAACATCTCCACATAAGACAGTACCTCCATAATTGGGATCAATCCAGTGAACGATCTCTGGTCTGCCTCCAATGCCAGTGTATCTTTTCTTACATAAAGGGGCCCAAAACCGCTCAGTGTTCCAGCTGACTAGGGCCTTATATAGTTTTAGCAAAACCTTGCTGCATTTATACTCCATTCCCTTTGAAATAAAGGCCACCTGTTGTGAATTTACTATGAAGCTCCCAAATTGGTTGCTTTACTCTGTTCTGCTATTTTCCAATGTCGAACACTGTACACCAGAAGATTAAACTGAGCTCTCAAAATCAAAAAACATTGCAGCACAGAAGGAGGTCAGTCAGGTCAACATTGGCTGTCCAAAATGGGTAGTTTACCCAATGCCTTTCCATTGTCCAATTTTCAATCTCAACACCGCATCGAAAATAGAAGCTGCAGGCAATTCAGCCCATCAAGTCCTTTCTACCATTCAACACAATCAGAGCCGATCCCCTATCTCAACTGCATACTCCCACCCTCTCCCCATAACACCCCGACACCATTAGCCTCGAGAAATATAATTAGTGACTTAGTCTCCACAGACTCTACGGTGAAGAGTTCCAAAGACTTGCCACTCTCAGGGAAGATCTCAGTCAGAAATGGCTAACTGTGTACCCTTACATCATATCATCCAGTCTGTCCAGCCATGTGAAAAAAAAGTTATGTTTTAATGAGATCCCCTCTCACATTTATAAACTGTGGTTGGTGCACTCGTTGAGCTGGTTCGTTGGTTTGCTGACGTTTCACTACCCTGCTGGGTAACATCATCAGTGCAGCCTCCAATGAAGCACTGTTGTGTTTTCTCGCCTAGTATTTAAACTCTGGGCTCTTTTGGATTTGATTACCTCATTTCCACTTTTCCTTCGCAGTGGCATATATTTAGGATCTAGTTCTATGTGTTTGTTGATGGCCTTCTTGGTGGAGAAGCAGGCCTCTAGGAATTCCTGTGCTTATCTCTGTTTGGCCTGTCCTAGGATCCTGGTGTTGCCCCAATCGAACTGGTGGTTCTCTTTATTCAGGTGAATGAAGAGGAGTGAATATTGGTCGTGTCTTGTTTGTTGCTAGTTGGTATTCACATACTCTTGTGGCCAATTTTCTTCCTGTCTGTCCAATGTAATGTTTATCGCAGTCCTTGCATGGGATTTTGTATATTACGTTAGTTCTGTCCATAGTGGGTAAGGGGTCTTTGGTTCGATTTAGCAGTTGGCGTAGGGTTGACATGGGTTTCTGTGCTACTCTGATGTCCAACGGTCGTAGGTGTCTTGTGGTCAGTTCGGATATGTTTTTGATGCATGGTAGCGTGATGAGTGTATTAGGACATGCAGCATCTTCCTGTTGTTGTTCGTGTGATAGGCATCGTTGGATCCAGTTGTTCGGGTATCCATTGTCCTTAAATACTTGGCAGAGGTACTCTCCTTCTTTTTGGCGCAGTTCCAGGTTGCTACAGTGTGTTGTCGCCCGTTTAAATAGAGTTTTCTCGCAACTTCGTTTGTGGATGTCAGGGTGGTTACTGTTGAAATGCACTACTTGGTCAGTGTGTGTGGCTTTCCTGTGTACCTTCGTCAGGAATTCCCCGTTGGCCCTGCGTTCTAGCATGACATCCAGGAATGGGAGCTGTTCATTCTTTTCCTCTTCTCTGTTGAATTTGATGCCGGTGAGAGTGTTGTTTATTAGTTGGTTTTTCTCCTTTAGTTTGGTCCGTTTGATGACGGAAGTGTTGTCCATGTATCAGATCCATAGTTTAGGTTGGATTTGCAGAAGGGCCATGCTTTCAAGTCTCTACATCACCACTTCTGCTATTAGTCCGGAGATAGGTGACCCCATGGGTGTCCCGTTATTCTGTTTGCAGATTTGGCCACTAAAGGTAAAGTGAGTCGTGAGACATAGGTCCAGAAGTTTGTAAACTCCAATGAATAAAAGGCCCAAATCAACCAATCTCTCCTCATAAGACAAGCCTGCTATCTCAGGAATCAATCTACCCGCTATCTCACGTGCTCCAACTTTATTTACTAAACTCCTGTGCGGGACCTCATCAAAAGCCTTCTGAAAATCCAAATACACTACACCCAGTGATCCCTTAGTCTGTTAGTAAAGTGGTCAAAATCCTTTAATAGGTTGATCAAGCCCTATTTCCCTTCCATAAATCTACGTTGATCATGCCTCTTCAGATCATTTTTTTTAAAGAAAAAAAAGTGTCCATTATGACATCTTTTCTAGGAGGTGAGGAGATAGTCCAGCAACAATACCACTAAGTTATTAATCCAGAAACAGAAATGGTGCAATTTGAAGTTACTCAAAACAAAAGTCTGGAATTAAGAATCTACTGATGACAATGAAACCATTGTCAGTTATAAAAAAAAACCTGTTTGCTTCACTAATGTCCTTTGAGGCAGATGGGGGAGGAGGCAATGGCCTAATGGTATTATCGCTGGACTGTTAATCCAGAGACCCAGATAATGTTCTGGGGACCCGGGTTCAAATCCCGCCATGGCAGACAGTGGAATTTGAATTCAATAAAATATCTAGAATTAAGAATCTAATGAAGACTGTGAATCCATTGTTGATTGTCAGGAAAAACCCATCTGGTTCACTAGTGTCCATTAAGGAAGGAAACTGCCATCCCCACCTGGTCTGGCCGACATGTGACTTCAGACCCACTGCAATGAGTCTTAACTGCTCTCTGGGCAATTAGGGATGGGCAATAAATGCTGCCAAGCCAGCAATGCCCTCATCTCGTGAACAAATAAAAGGAAAAAAAACTGCCATCCTCCCTTGGCCTGGACTACATGTAACTCCAGACTCTTAATTGCCCTCTGGAGAATCAGGTATGGGCAATAACTGCTTTCCTAGCCAGCAAAGCCCTCATCCTGTGAATGAATATTAAAACAAAAATAAACATTTAAATCCCAGAACATTAAGCTGCCAGTCTTGTCCCTCTTTCAATCAAGTCACTGTAATAGGTACAACATGATAATTGTATGTATTAATCCAAGCTCTAAATTCATCTGCCTTATTTGTTATACTCCTCACATTAAAATAAATACAGCTCAGACTGCCGTTCCACCAGGTTCAGGAATCTTCCCCAGTCTGTTCTTCCTGGCCTTAGTCTCAGGCTCCTCCTCAGTCATTTTACTTGCTGATAGACTCTGGCTCCCGCTCCTCTGCCACAGTAGTTTAAACCCTCCCACGTGGCGCCTGCAAACATCCTTGCCAGGATACTGGTGCCCCTGCAGCTTACGTGCAGCCCGTCCTTCTTGTACAGGTCCCAGCTGCCCTGGAAGATATCCCAATGACCCACTACATGAAGTTCCCACTCCTACACCAACTCTTTAGCCATGTATTCCTAGCCTTACTGACACATAGCACAGGAAGTGATCCTGAGATTACAACCCTAGAGGTCCTGTTTTTTTCAATTTCCCACCTAACTCCATGAACTCCCCTTGCAGGACCTCATCTCTTCTTCTGCCCATGTCATTGGTACTAACAGGGATGACAACCTCTGGCTGCTCACCCTCCTCCTTCAGAATATCCTGTGGCTGCTCAGAGTCATCTTGACCCTGGCACCAGGAAGGCAACGCACCATCCTGGAAATGCCTATCCGTGCCCCTGACTATAAAGTATCCTATCACTACTGCTCTTCAACCCTCTCTGCTGTACAACAGAGCCAGCTATGGTGCCCACTGATCTGGCTGCTGCTGCTGCTTTCCCCCGACAGGCCATGCCCCCCAGCACTATCCAATGCAGTATACGTGTTTGAGGGGGGGAATGGTCACAAGGGACTCTTGCAATACCTGCCACACTTACTCGTCTTCCTGGTAGCCATCCAACTCTTCCCTGTCTGTGTAGCCCTTACTGGTGGTGTGACCAGCTCACTAAACGTTCTATCCATGACATTCTCAGACTCATGGATGCTCCATAATGAGTCCATCCACAGTTCCAGGCACTCAATGCAGCAAATCAGGAACTGAGGCTGAACACATTACCTGTATACGGAGCTACCATGGAGACTGGTAGTGTCCCTGATTTCCAACACATTGTAGGAGGAGCATTCCATGGGGCTGATATCTCCTGCCATTGTGAACCTTATCAACTAAATCAACGATGTGCATACGAAAACCAAGTATTCTTTTGACTACAACCTCTTCTCAATTTTCACAACTTTAAAATTACTCCAATCTATCATCTTAGGTCCATTTGCATTGAAACCCATTTGTCACAGTTTTGCCCAATCACTACAGATATGTCTTTGTAATAATGTTTCCATCTAGACTGTTTGCAATGTCAAAAAAGTCTGTATCATCAGTGAACTTTGATACATAGCTTTCCATTGCAGTGTCTCATTATGAGGGTATCACAGTGGCTCAGTAGTTAGCACTGCTGCCTCACGGTGCCAGGGACCTGGATTCAATTCCGCCCTCGGGCAACTGTCTCTGTGGAGTTTGCACATTCCCCTCGTAACTGTGTGGGTTTCCACTTGGTGCTCCGGTTTCCTCCCACAGCCCAAAGATGTGCAGGTTAGGTGGATTGACTATGCTAAATTGCCTGTAGCGTCCAGGGGTGTGCAAGTTAGGTGGATTAGTCATGGGAAATGCATGGTTACAGGGAAAAGGTAGGAGAATGGTTCTGGGTGGGATGCTCTTTGGAGTGGACTTGTTGGGCCAATTGGCCCATTTCCACGCTGTAGGTATTCTATTATTTAATAAATGAAGTGAATAGTTCAAGTTGCAACTGTAGGGCACCACTAGTCAAATCTTAACACTAAACCATCTGCCTCCTTCCACTGTTAATTTCCAATGAGTTTAATATACTGCAGTGCAATACCAAGGGTAGGCTCAGAGACATCAAGAATATTCCTTTCAAATGAAATTTGAAGCATCTTCAGCTGCTTTGTCAATAAACTTCCCTCCATCATAAGGTCAGAAATGAGGATGTTCACCATTGTGCAATCAATGTTCAGCACCACTCGCGACTCCTCAGATACTGAAGCAGCCCATGTTCAAATGCAACAAGATCTGGACAATATCCAGGCTTTGGCTGACAAGTGGCAAGTAACATTCCCGCTACACAAATGCCTGGTAATGACCATCTCCTATGAAAGACAATCTGACCACTGCCCCTTCACATTCAAAGGTGTTTTCACTCAATCTCCTACTATCAACATCATTGGCATTACCATTCATCAGAAACTCAACTGGTCTCACCATAAACACAGTGCAGTTCAGAGCTAGGAATTCTTCAATGAGTGACTCACCTCCTGACTCCCCAAAGCCTGTCCACCATCTACAAGACACAAGTCAGGAATGTGTGTGGACTAGTCCCCACTTGCCTGAATGAATGCAGCTCCGACACTCAAGAAGTTTGACACCACCCAGAACAAAGTGCCAACTTGATTGACACCACATCCATAAACATCTACTCCCTCCACCACCGACATTCATTAGCAGCAGTCTACAAGATGCATTGCAGAGATTCACCAGAGACCCTTAGACAACACATCCGACCCTATGGCCACTTCCTTCTAGAAGGTCAAGGGCAGCAGATACATGGGAACACTGCAAGTTCCCCTCCAAGCCACTCACCATCCTGACTTGGAAATATAGCGCCATTCCTTCACTCTCACTGTGTCAAAATCTTGGAATTCTCTCCCTAAAGGGCATTGTGGGTCTACCTACAGCAGCTGGACTGCAGCAGTTCAAGAAGGCAGCATATCACCACTTTCTCGAGGCAAACTAAGGACGGGCAATGCAATGATGTCCACATCTCATAAGTGAATAAAAAAAGGCTCTATCTGCCTCCAAGTTCAAATTAAAAGCTGTAGTGGACAGGCTAGTTTTCTGAAAGAATGAAATCATCTGAAGTTATCTTCTTTTTTTTATCCTTTAGAAATGGACAGATGCTAGTATTTCAAAAAAACGAACAAATCCTTTCAAGTGTACAATGTGTTTTTAAGATCTCTTTGTTACAGGATGAATAACTTTTATATAACCACTTATCTCAAATACCTCTAAGCAATTCATAAGTAAATATTTTACAGTATCAGGTTATATGAACAATCTTTTTTCCACACAGCAAGATCCCAAAAAAACCATACATTGTTTAACAAATAATGGCATCTAATCCAAGTATCTTGGGTTTTGGTTCAGTGGTCACACCCTTCCTTGTGAGGTCACATTTTTAAGTCCCATTTCAAATTTTTTGGATTCAAAGTTCAGTTGATATTCCAGTGCAACACTCCAGCTCAGCAGTGTTTGGAGATACAGTCTTTTTGACACAGCATTAAATTAAAGCCCATTCTACCCTCTCAGGTGGGCATAAAAGACCAATGGCACTGTGCAAAGATGATCAGGGAGGTTCTCTTTGGTGACTTAGCCAATTTCAAATCAACTAACTAATAGATTAACAAGAAAGATTATCTGTAATTACCTCAAATGCTGTTTGTGGGATTTTGCTTTTCTGAAACTACTTGCTGTGAGTAGGTCTTGAGGTCGCAAAAGGTGCTACATAAATCCAACTTTTTTTATTACCATACCTGGCTGTATTCAACATCTCGTTCATCCTCATTAATCATGAGCATATAAGGTCTTCGAGGCAAACCTGGTGCCTTCAGTCCAAGGACAAAGAGCAGAAATGTACAGATGTATCGCACCATCCACAAACTAAAGCGTACCTGTGAGACATAAATAAAATGTCAGCCATTAATCCACAGCAATTAGAAAGTACAGTTCTGGAAATACAACAGGACCAGCAGCAACTGTGAAAGTATAAGTGAATAAAGCAATGACTGAAACATGCGGGATCTTGGGCTTTGTACAGAGAGGCAGAGAGTCAGGAAGCAATGCTAAACCCTACATAAAACACTAATGCAATTGCAGCAGTATGTTCAATCCTGGACACTACACTGGAGGATTCATGAGGCTTTGGAGAGGGTATTACAATAGATTTACTAGAATGGTTTTAGGGAACAGGAATTACAAGTGTAAGACTGGGGCAGCTGGGTTTATTCTTCTTGGAGCAAAGAAGGCTCAGAGAAGATTAAAATCACCCATGATCACCGATATCCCCTTATCACATGCATCTCTAATTTTCTGTTTAATGCCATTCTCAACATCACCACTGGGGGTCTATATATGACACCTAGTAATGTTATTTGCCCCTTGGTATTTTCTCAACTCTACCCATAGACTCCACACTGTCAGAGCTAATGTCCCCAGAACATTACCAGGGCCTCTGGATTAATAGTCTAGCGATAGTACCACTAGGCCATTACCTCCCCTCTACTACTTTTTTAGGAAGAGAATCCTTGAATATTTTTAAGCAGAGGTAGATTAATTCTTGACCAAAAAGAACAAAAAAGTTGCTGGAAAACCTCAGCAGTTCTGGCAGCATCTGTGAAGAAAAAATCAGAGTTAACATTTCAGGTCTGGTGACCCTTCTATAAATTCTTGATAAACAAGAGAGTGAAAGATTATCATGGGTATTTGAGAATGTGAATTTGAGGTTACAATCAGATCAGCCATGATCCTATTCAGTGGCGGAGTGGTCTCAACAGACTGAATAGCTTGCTCCAAATTATGCTCATTATGTACTAAATTTCTCCCTTTCTGCTGTATATTTAGTAGTAGCTGAAAGTGGAAGCTACTTTTCCAAAAATTCATGTTGCAGCACATCAGAGATAGGTTTTAAAAAAGACGACAGCTGTTGCACGTCACTGACAAATTTCCCTCCAGAAACAAATCTTGCTACCGAGGCTCAAGGCACTGAACAGTGATACAAAATCTTGTATCTACAACTAATGAAAGATCACAGACTATAGATGATAGTATCTTTTTCCCTCCATATATGCTACCTTAGCAGATTATTTTCTGTTTGTATTGCTGATCCTTTTAGTACTTACAGTTACAGTCTATTTGAAAATGCCTCTCAATGCAGCTTCCTGTCTGTCAATCAATCCTTCTTTCACACTATTATATTACCCATAAAACCAACACCACCTCCTCCAAACCAAGAATTCCACAAGCCCTTATCCTGCATGTTTACCTCCATCTTCATGGAAACTGGCAGAATTTGAACTCAAGTAATAAATTTGGCATATACAGCTACCCTCAGTAACGGTGATCATGACACTAACATTGACTGTCTCAAAAACTCATCTTGTTCACGAATGCCCTTTAGGAAAGGAAATCAGCCATCTTTGGGATAGTAGGAACTGCTGATGCTGGAGTCGGAGATAACAAGGTGTGGAGCTGGATGAACACAGCAGGCCAGGCAGCATCAGAGGAGCAGGAAAGCGGACATTTCGGGTCTGGACCCTTCTTCAGACATTTCAAGCGTTCATCCACATACACTTTAAAAAGGTTGCAATGTTTGCCCGTCTCAACTATCCCACTAAGCTGTGCATTTCAGATTTCCGAAACCCTCTGGGTTAAAAGAATTTCTTCAAATCCCCTCTAAACCTCCGTCCTTTCACTTTAAAATTATGCCCCCTTGTTATTAACCCTTCCTATCCATGCCTCATAATCTGATACACCTTCTCTGCCTCAAAAAAAAAAACAATACGATTAGCAAAGTTAGATTACGTAGGATTCGGGGTGAGCTTGCTAATTGGATACAATATTGGCTTGATGGTGGTGGAGGGTTGCTTTTTGGACTGAAGGTCTACGACCAGAGGTGTTCTACAACGATCAGTACTGCGTCCTCGTTGGTCTGTCATTTATATAAATGATTTGGATGAGAATATAGGAGGCATGATTAGTAAGTTTGCAGATGACACCAAAATTGGTGGTATAGTGGACAGTGAAGGAGGTTATCTTAGATTACAAGGAGATCTTGATCAATTGGGTCAATGGGCTGAGGAATGGTGGATGGACTTTAATTTGGATAAATATGAGGTTTGCATTTAATAATACAAACAAGGACAGGACTTACACAGTTAATGTAGGGTCCTGGGCAGTGTTGCAGAGACCTAGGGGTTCAGGTACATAAATTCTTTGAAATATGCATCACAGTCAGATACACGTTGAATATAGGAGTTGTTACGTCATGTTGAGGTTGTTCAGGGCATTAGTGAGGCCTCTCCTGGAGTACTGTGTATAGCTCTGGTTGCCCTGTTATAGGAAGAATACTATTAAACTGGAGAGGTTTCAGAACAGATTTACCAGGATGTTGCCAAGAATGCAGGATTTGAGATATAAAAATATACTGGAAAGACTGGAACTTCTTTTGCTGGAAGATAGCAGGTTGAAGAATGACCTTATTGATGTTTATAAAATCATGAGGGAGCATCAATAAAGTGAATGACAAGGGTCTTTTCCCCAAAGTAGGAGAGTTCAAACCTAGGGGGTATTTTTTAAGGTGAGAGGAGAAAGCTTTAGAAAGAATGAGGGATGACTTTTTTTTTAAAAACACAGTGAGTGTGGTTCCGGTGTGGAATGAACTTCTAGAGAAAGTGGTGGATGCAGGCACAGTTACAATGTTTAAATGACATTTGGATAAGTACGTGAATTGGAAAGGTTTGGAGCAGGCAAGTGGTACTAGTTTAGTTTGGGAACATAGTCGATGTGGAATGGTTGGACCAGAGGGTTTGTTTCCATGCTGTATGACTCTATAACCAGAGCTTATCTAGCCTGTCTTCATAGCTAAAATGCTCCATCCCAGGCAACATTCTGGTGAATCTCCTCTGCGCCCCCAATCAAATCCTTCCTATTGTAAAAGGTGACCAGAATGGCACAGAGTACACCACAGTCAAAGTCTTGTACAACTCCAACTCGTGGTGCAGTAGCAGTGTCCCTACCTGTGAACTAGGAAACCTAGGTTCAAGTCCTACCTACTCCAGAGATGTGTAATAATATCTCTATGCAACTAACTATACAAGGAAACGTGGAAAATCTAAATAGTGTGAGGGGGCATAGTTTTAAAGTGAGTGGAGGTAGATACAGGGGAGACGTCAGAGGTAGATTCTTTACTCAGAGAGTGGTAGGGGTGTGGAATGCATTGCAGAGAGGGTAGTGGAGTCGGCCTCATTAGGGGCATTTAAGCAGCGATTAGATAGGCATAATGATGATAGTATAAGGTAGGGGTGGAGGTCAGATAAACCTTAGGATTAGCGTAAAAGTTCGGCACAACATCATGGGCCGAAGGGCCTGTACTGTTCTATGTTCTAACCTCCTTGCTCTTATAATTTATGCCATTGGTGATCAAGGCAAGTGCCTGTATGCCTTTTTAATCTTCCTATTAACCTGTCCTGTCATCTTCAAGGATCTGTGAATGAACACCACAAGATCCCTCTGCTCCTCTGAGCTTCCCAGTATCATTGAGTACCTTGCCTTGTACTTTGAAAAAAGTAACATCACCTCACATCTTTCAGGATTAAATTCCATTTGCCACTGATCTACCCATCTGACCAGCCAGTCTATATATTCCTGTAGATTAAGATCTTCTTCTTTGACTATTAGCCACTTGGCCAATCTTCGTGTCACCCGCAAATTTATCATCTCATCATTTAAATAGCTGCTCTGAAGATCTTTAATTAATCTGAGTCCCTTTTAACCCGAGGGTCACCACGCCTCAGGTGAGGGGCAAGGTTGAGAAGGTAACCTCATCTGGTGCAGGAATTGAACCAGGAAGAGCTGCACTGTCAGAAATTTTGATTTTCAAAGATGAGATTAAACTAAAACTTCCCTTCTCAGGTGGACATACAATGTCTCTTGCAGTATTTTATGGAACAGCAGGTGCATTCTCTTACACATCTAAGTACATATCTTTCAACCAATGTCACAGATAAACAGATTATCTGATTATCTGTCAATCATTATTTGTGGAATCTTGCTCTACCCAAACTAGTTGTTTTTCTTTATTCTTTCTCTAATAAGCAAGCCAGCTATTAGTTTCCAAACTATACCTCACGCCCAGTCATCCATTATATTGATTTGGTGTTGCAGTTATCTTCAGGAGAGGCAAAGTTTCAATGTGAGCCAAGACTTTAGTAAATGAGTAACCACATGTAATTCTACTATTCCTCAGTCATATACTGCAACCACCCCATCCTGATCAATTTGAGCAAAAATTAAAGGTCATTATTAAAAAGCAGCTGCAAGCACTTTAGTCACTACTTTTATCCAAATCAAGATAGGATTTGTGGTGAGTGTACTGTTATCAAAAGGAACAGGTGGCTTTGGATTTACAAGTTCCCAATATTCTCCACCATTTGAAATTTTCCTTGCCTCAATGTATGAGGCAGCTGTAAACTCAGTAACAGAGATTGTTCACATTGCTTGGTCAGCAACTCACATGACGGATGTATTATGCAACCATCAAGAAAGTGAACAAAATAGATCTCGGTCTTTTCTTATGTCCCACATTCTTATTGGATTTATTTAACATTAGTACTTCGTCAAGCTGAATGTTAAAAGTATTCGATTGCTTAACAATTCTTATCACTCAATTGCAACATCCTCCCTCTCCTGAAACCAGTGCATTGGATGGCAATGAAAACAGACCACTCCTACCCCACCCAAACTGGTCAGACTAATCTATTGATTTATCCTACTTGGAAGGTGGAAGCAATGCTGGGTTGCCTAGCATAGAAGCTGCTTTGGACCAGTACGAGAAAACAGTCTGCAAAGTAAGCTCTCTCATTTTGTTTTCTTGGTGGCCAAACAGAACAGGGATATTCCTCCAGGTCCCTTCCCCTACCCCAGGCAATCCTTCCCCTGCCCCCGCCTTTCATTTCAACTCAAGATTCATCTTCTAAAATGGTTGGCTTGTGCTGCTAACCATTCCTGTGGGTCTCCATCATCAGAATCTTGCTGCCTGATTTTAATGGCTGGGCAGCTACTTTTTCATGCTTCTTTTTTGCTGGAGAATTGGCACGTGGCATATTCATGAGACTGTTCTAATGAAACCTCACCTGATCCGAAATCTTAACCCTATATTCCACTCTTCACAGATGCTGCCTGACCTGCTGACTCTTTACAGTTACCTTTTTTTTAAAATCTCTAATGCAATAGGTGGTGTTCTTCAAACGCAGACATAAATACTTATGAAAGAAAAACCAATCTTGCACGGACAAACAGTCCGAGCTCAGCCCTTTCACTCTCAATCCACATTTTGCTCCACAACAAATGTTATTCTTAGAACGTACCTTGCGATCGGTATTGTCCAGTGACCACCACCATAAAGGACTACTCCACGATATGAAGGTCAGATTCTCAGCTGCAAAGGCCAGAGCCCAGAAGAGTAGCAGAATGGTACTGTGACCACGTGTCCTGTCCCGCACCAACACCTTTGTGCGTTCAAGGTGCAGCAGAGCAATGGTACACAACCACCCAATAATAGATAGACATGAGTAGACGATCATGTATCCATACACAATGCCTAAACCAAAGGATTGCCAAAGGATATAGATTCCAAACTGCAGAAGCAGGACCACCGACAGGAACAATTGCAGGAAGAAAAGATGAGAGCGAGGTACATACTTTGGCTCCATCGTTGTGCCGTACATATTGTAACAAACATACAGCAAACTGCCAAAAAGGAAAGTGATGCTCAACAGTACTGTTGAAACCAGGGTGAAATAAAAACACGGGAAAAGTCCTTGTTGTGTCCATACTTCTGACAAGGATGTGTTGCCTTCACAGTAACTTTCAAGGATGGCCATTGTATCGGACAACAAGCTGCAAAATAGAAATACAAACGGAATCCATAAGGGACGCAACAGGAATTATACCAACAAATATAAATAGTTGTGCTTTTAATAGGTACTCAACATATAGACATTTGGAAACAAAATAGTTTTCTCTTCCCAATGTTATGGAACACAGTTCCTCTGCAGTAATAATCAACAATTCTGATTTAAAATTCAGGACTTTTAGGTAATAGGATTAGGCCATACACCCATCTCATGCACTTCCCAACATATATTTATATCATGGTTAGTCTTCTATCCTCAATTCCCATTCCCTGCTCGCTCCTGATATCCCATGATTCCCATTGTGTTAGTTTTAAATATACCCAATAATTAACCAAATTCAACCTTCTGGAGTACAGAATTCCAAAAATTCACTAGCATCTGAGAGCAGAAATTTCTCATTTGCCGTGATATGTCTCCTAGGTCCAAACTCTCCTGACAAGGAAAATACTCTGTCCCCAGTGATCCTTTCAGATGACACAAAGATAGGGGGAGGTTCAGGTCGTGTTGAGGAAGTGGGGAGGCTGCAGAAGGACTTGGACAGTCTAGGAGATTGGGCAAAGAAGTGGCAGATGGAATACAATGTGGGAAAGTGTGAGGTTATGCACTTTGGTAGGAAGAATAGAGGCATTGACTATTTGCTAAATGGGGAAAGGCTTCAGAAATCTGAAGCACAAAGGGATTTGGGAATCCTAGTTGAGGATTCCCTTAAGGTTAACATGCAGGTTCAGTAAGTGGTTAGGGAGGCAAATGCAATATTAGCATTCTTTTCAAAAGGGCTAAAACACTGCTGAGGTTGTATTAGGCTTTGGTCAGACTGCTTTTGGAATATTAAGACCAGTTACAGGCCCTGTATCTAAGGAAGGATATACTGGTATTGGAGGGGATTATCCCAGGGATGAAGGGCTTGTCGTATGAGGAGTGGTTGAGGACTCCGGCTCTGTACTCAGTGGAGTTTGAAAGGAAGACGGGGTACTGCATTGAAACTTACCATTTATACACTGAAGGCCTAGATAGAGTTGGTGTGGAGATGTTTCCACTAGTAGGAGAGACCAGGACCAGAAGGCACAGGCTCTGAGTGAAGGGTTGACCCTTTAGGTCCGGGATAAGGAGGAATTTCTTCAGCCACAGATCAGTGAATCTACAGAATTCAAGTTACATTTTGCCAATTTGATTTTTCCATTCATAAAAATTAAAGCCCAGCAGTGTTGCTGCATTGTCCTTGTTATATATTCCTCCAATTTGTACTCAGTCCAACACTATGATACCTATTAGAAATCCTATAAACTACTTCCATCAACAGTTTTCAGTTTGCTACCTCTTAATTCAGATTGTACAGAGTCAACATATCAGCAGCAAACACAAAATGAAAAATCGGAAAGGAAAACACTTATTCGAAGAAATCTACCCTTCTGTAATCTGTCTTTGGCAGGACTATAAACTATAACCGAGATAAGCACGTTCAGCCTGTTCTTTCACATCAGGGCAGTGGGTAGCAATGATAAACAACAGAAGTGCTCAGAGATGAAGTGACAGTGAAAAGCAATAGGCCAGAAAGATCTGGATGATTAGAAATATATTGGATTGGACTGGGTAGCAGAATGCATTTTGCCCCAGTCTGCAATTTTTAGTCAAATTTACAGCACACCACTGAATGATCCATGAAGGTCAACAGCTGCTAAGCCCCTTTCTAGCATCTGTTTGGTGCTTCGGTCTGCACACTTGTTGACTATACTATAGAATTGTTACAGCATAGCAGGACATTCATGTTTGTGTTAGTTCAGCAAATAAGCATCTCAGAGCCATTTTCCTGCTGCTCTGGACCCTGGACGTGGTTCCTTTTCAAATAATCAAACAATTTCCTTTGAAAGCCTCGAATGAAACTGTCTCAACCACACTCAGAGACTTGCATTCCAGACAACAGTCACTTGATGTGAAGAATTTAGGCAGTGGGAGATCTCATAGAAACCTATCAAATTCTAACAGAACTAGACAGGGTAAACACAGAAGGGCATTCCCAATGACCAGGGGGTCCAGAACAAGAGGCTATAGATTAAGGTTACAGGGTAAACTATTTAGGGCTGATTTTTCACCCAGAGAGCGGTGAGCCTGTGAAAATCTCTGCCAGAGAAAGTGAATGAGGGCAAAATATTGAATATTTCCAAGAAAACTTTAGATACAGTTCTTAGGGCTAAAAGGATTATAGGGGGATGGGGAGAAAGCGGGAACCAGTTACTGAGTTGGATAATCAACTCTGATCGTATTGAATGGCAGAGCAAGCTCAAAAGGACCAAAAGACATACTCCTACTCCAATTATCTCTGTTTCTATTATTCAATAAATGACTGCACCATAAACAATACCCATTTAAAACATGCCTGCATCATAAATTCACCTAAGCGGACGCAGTCTGCAACACAATTAACGATTCCACTAAACATGTAGTAAATCTATGGAAGCAAGGAGTTTTATTGTGGACGTGGTTTCAATTTTGGTGTACCTTAGTCCCACAAACAGGAAGAGGTATACGCTGAAGTTGAGCTCAACTCCTGGCTATCTCACCACATATCAGCACCCACTGAAGATAGAGAAAACTGGAAAGAACACCTTGCTAAATTCTAAGCAACTTGTTCATTTTTTGTGTGCACTGCGATTGGGTGGCTGTGTTGTGAGACCTCAAGGCCAATCCAGACATACACACCAATAAACCTGATAAAAGGGACCAGCATTGTTACCATGTATGATCATATCAACAGAATACACACCATTCTTTGACTGGTTAAAATATACATCCTTTGGATTTGCCACTCAGCAGGGCCAGACAAAAGCAAGCTTAAAACACATTTGTTTGACTGTGTAAGAGTAACGAGCTATCAGATCATATACATGATAGGATTCATCCTCATAGTGGCACTAATTCGGTGTATTATAGACTGCCCAAGACAGATGAAAGTGATGCCCTTTTATACCCTACTTGATCTGAAATTGGGTTCCGCACAACATGAACTGGCCAAATGGTTGGGTGAATTCCTACAGTTTTGGGCAGGTTTTCCATACAAATGTGAAAGCTTCCTTCACAGTGTACAAATATAATCGATAGCAATACAGTGTCCATGTGCTTATTTGACATTACTAGCCTACTCACCAGTGTACCATAGAAAGCCGTAGATACCTTTACTGCAGCACTGCATCACAATGATCTACATCTGCTGCCATCGCATGAATCGGCATCCAGTAAACTTCTGAACTCAGCAGTTTTAAGAACACCACATATGCACAAATAGATAGTGTTGCCATAGATCAGTTAGCTTCAGTTCTAGCAAACATCCTCGTTCGATTCTTTGAGAAATATATCTATCTTCAATGGAATGACATCGAAACGTCTACAGCTTGTATATTTCATTTGAAGTTCTGTCTTCTATATGTAAAAGTGCAGCTACAGCTAAGAATTTCCTTATACACCTTAATGGACTCTATCCTGCACTCAAAATCATGTTTGTAATGGAGCAGTCAAATGAGCTGCCTCTCCTTGATGTGCTAGTTGAGAATCACCAAGGGAGTTTGCAGCACAAACCTTCTTTCACGGGACAATGTACACATAGAATTCCTGCAGTTCCAGGCACTATAAGAACGACCTACTGTCAACCTTGTGAATATCTCCCAAGCCATATGTTCACCATGTATGTTTTATGCTAAATAATCCAGAGTAAAGAATGACACCGCCAAAACAACTTAGATTGACAGTTCAACTTGCAATGTGGTGCTGTTGCACATACTAGAAGCTACATCAATTAATACACAAGGCCCTGCTCTCCTGCTCTGTTTATAGGCAGAAAGAGCATGTAAACTCAATGCATCTGTTTCAACTGAACAAAACAGTTGACAGCAATTCCCTGGTTCATTTCACACGCATTAAGCAATCTACTTGGCTGCTTAAGAATTTCAACAAAACGTCAGTGACCTTTCAGCCACTGTTTAACTAAATAAGATTTTCCATGGAGAATGCACCAGAATCCACTTGCCAGCCAATTAGCACTCTGTCATACAGTTACATGCTACATACCCTTTACATTGGTATTTCTTGTGAATTGTCCTGATTAGCATAAGATAAAAGTTTCAGCATTATTTTTTCACCATGATTTCTGCACTACAGATTTTCTTACAAATTTAACCTTCTATAATCCATTACACAAATTTTTTTTTTTTTTTAAATTTGTTCACAAGATGTGAGCATTGCTGGCTAGGCAGCATTCCCTAATTGCCCAGAGGGCAGTTAACAGTTAACCACATTGACTGTGGGTCTGGAGTCACATGTAGGCCAGACCAGGTAAGGAAGGCAGTTTCCTTCCCTAAAGCACATTAGTGAACCAGATAGGCTTTTCCCAACAATCGGCAATTGATTCATGGTCATCATTACACACCTTAACACCAGATTTTTTTTATTATTGATTTCAAATTACACCATCTGCCTTTATGGGATTCAAACCTAGGTCCCCAGAACATTATCTGGGTCCCTGGATTAACAGTTCAGCAATGATACTACCAGGCCATTACCTCCACATTAGTGGTCTATAAACTGGATAATGTAATTTAGTTGGGCCTTCTTTTGGCCCTTGGCTTGAGTCAACTCAATTCTGTCCTTGGCCATTCTAGGACATCCACTTTCCCAAGCACTGCCATGTTCTCCTTGATCAATAATACCATTCCTCTCACTTTTCTTCCCTTCCTGTTTTTCTGACCAATTTTTTATCCAGTAATATTTAAACACCCAATCCTGCCCTGAACTCCACCTACAGGATGACATCGCTCTCTCTACTGATATCGTTGGTCCCAATGTCAACCATGATTGCAGATTTTTCGCCCAATCTCCTCACGGTGCTCTGCAGCCACTCAGTGATATCCTTGATCCTGGCATCAGGAAGGCAACATACCTTCATGGATTTACATTTGTAGTTGCAGAAATGTTTATCGGTTCCCCTATTTACCAATTACCTATCACTACAGTTCTTCTGATCTTCTTTATACCACCCCCTGTAAAATTATACCTCATTTGGTGCTTTGTACTTTGTTCTGGCTGCACTCCCAGATGAGCCATCACAGTCATCAGTAGTTTGTCAGAAATCACACGATACCACGTTATTTGAAATCACAAGCTTTCAGAGCTCTGCTCCATCGCTACCTGATGAAGGAGCAGCACTCCAAAAACTTGTGATTTCAAATAAACCTGTTGGACTATAACCTGGTGTTGTGTGACTTTTGACTTTGTCCACCCCAGTCCAACACCAGCACCTCCACATCATCAGTATTTTGAACTGAACATAAGGTGCAGAGCAGGATGCTCTCAGGCAACTTCTGTCCTACTGCCTGTTCCTTCTGGACTGCCTGGTGGTCATTCCCTCTTTCCATACATACTACTAAGATGCAAGTGACTACATCAGTAAACACATTGATATCCACATTGTCTCAGCTTCTTGAATGCACTACAGTTATTCTTGCTGCTACTCAAGTTCCAAAGCCTAGAGCTTTAGGTGCTACAATTCACAAACTTCCAGCACATATGGCTTTCCAGGATATGGGAAATGCTCCACAGAGCAAAAGACATGCTGTTATTAGTTGACCTTGCTACTGCTAAAAAAAAAACTTTTAATAACACAAACTTTTACAACTATTAATGAATCTTCACCAGTACCAATAGATAGCAAAACTGGAATCAATGCAAATCGGGGGCAAACAATCCAAAGATGTGCAGGTAAGGTGGACTGGTCATGCTGAATTGCCATAGTGTGCAGGGATGTGGAGACTGGATGGATTAGCCATGGAAAATGCAGGGTTATACAGAGAGGGTAGGGACATGGGTCTGGGTGGGATGCTTTTTGGAGGGTCAGTGTTGACTTGATGGGCTGAGTAGCTTGCTTCCACACTGCCAGGATTTTATGATTCTCCACTGGCTACAGTCAAACCTGGCACATAGGAATATTGCTGTGGTTGTTTTTTTTTTTTTAAAATCATTCACAGGATGAGGGCGTCGCTGGTTAGGCAGCATTTATTGCCATTTCCTAATTGCCCAGAGGGCAGTTCAGAGTCAACCTCATTGCTATTAGGTCTGGAGTCACATGTAGGTCAGACCAGGTAAGGATGGCAGTTTCCTTCCCTAAAAGACATTAGTGAACCGGCTGGATTTTTCCCAACAATTGACAATGGATTCATGGTCATTGTTAGATTCTTAATTCCAGATATATTATTGAATTCAAATTCCACCATCTGCCGTGGTGGGATTCGAACCCAGGTCCTCAGAATGTTATCTAGGTCTCTGGATTAATAGTCCAGCGATAATACCACTAGGCCATTCCCTCCCCTTGTTGGAGATCAGCCATCTCAGGGGAGCGGGGTGGGGGGTCTCAACAGCAGTGTGTTTGGCCCAACCATCTTCAGCTGCTTCATCAAACAACCTTCCTTCCATCATAAGGTCAAAAGTGGGATGTTCAATGTTGACTGTACAATATTCAGCAACATTTACAACAACTCCTCATTTACTGAAGCAGTTCATGTTCAAATGCAACAAGATCTGGACAATATCCAGGCTTGGGCTGACAAGTGGCAAGTAGCATTTGTGTCACAAACGCCAGGCTATGACCATCACCAATAAAAAAAAAACAATATAACCACTGCCCCTTGACATTCAATGGTGTTACCATTACTGAATCCCCGACTATCAACATCCTGGGGGGTTACCATTGACCAGAAACTCAACTTGATTCACCACACAAACACTGTGGCTACAACAGCAGAACTGCTGCAATTAACTCAACGCTAACTTCCAAAGTCCTGCCCATCATCCACAAGGCACAAGTCAAGAATGAGATGGAATAATCCCCACTTGCCTGGATGGGTGCAGCTCCAACAACATTCAAGAAGCTTGACACCACCCAAGACAACACAGCCCATTCGATTAGCACCACCTCCACAAATATAACTCCCTCCATCACTGATGCTCAGTAGCAGCAGTGTGTACTGTGTACAAGATGCACTGCAGAAATTCACCAAAGATCCTTCAACAACACCTTCCAAACACGTGACCACTTCTATCTAGAAGGACAAGCGCAGCAAATGCAGGTGGTGGTGTTCCCATGTAAGTTCCCCTCCAAGCCACTCACCATTCTGATTTGGAAATATATCATTGAAGGAACAATGTCACTCAAAACAAAATTATAGAATTCCTTCCTGAATGGCATTATGGGTCTACCCCCAGCACATGGGCTACAGCAGCTCACTACCACCTTACCAAAGGGAACTAGCAATGGGAAATAAACGCTGGCCATCCAGCAATGCCCACATCTCACAAGTGAATATTAAAAAAAAGCAACTATGCATAAAACGTGATTTAAACTTTACTTAAAACCACTTCTTTCCTCATATGCACCAAATTCCCACATGAACCAAACTTACTCCTACACAATTCACATCTCATTTTTTTTTATTCTTTCACAGGAAAAGGGCATCGCTGGCTAGGCCAGCATTTATTGCTCATCCCTAGGTGGCCAGAGGGCAGTTATGAGTAAATCACATTGCTTTGGGTCTGGAGCCACATGTAGGCCAGACCAGGTAAGGATGGCAGTTTCCTTCCCTAAAGGGTATCAATGAACCAGATGGATTTTTCCGACAATCGGCAATGGATCCATGGTCATCGTTAGACACTTAATTTCAGATATTTATTAAATTCAAATTCCACCATCTGCTGTGGCACAGTTGAACATTACCCAGAACATTACACGGGTCTCTGGATTAACTGTCCAGTGATAATACCACTAGGCCATTGCCTCCCCTTGATTGTGAAACTACACAATTGATGCTTCACTATTCAAACTGATTCAAAGTACCAAATCTGCAAAGAACGATAACACAGAGATCACGGAGGTTCTGCCAGCTCTTCTGAAGGGCAATCAAGTTAGTCCCATTACCATACAACCCTGCAATTTGTTTTTCGATCCAATTTCCTTCTAAAGAATATTGAGGCGGCATCAATCATCCTTTCATGCAGTGTATTCCAACAGTCTGTTTAACAACACTGTCTCCAGAGCATTTAGGGATGGCAATAAATACAGCCTAGCCATCAATACCTATATTTCCTTGAACAAGCGAAAGGAATAAACTTAACCACTGACATCTGTATCAAGGTTCTTCCTTATGCTGTCTCTGAATCTTTGTCTTCTTTTTGTACAATATCCCAGAAAGCTGCAACCTTTCAGGCAGCACTTTGTACCCAGTTACTTATTGGTCTGAGCATGCAAAAACCAAATGTCCTTAATACATTATCATTTCAGTCAACTGAAAATCTAATCCAGGCAAGCAGAACTGGAAGTTACAGTTAAGGCAGAATTGGAGTTGTGGATAAGGGACCATACTACAATTCTCTTCTTTAAGAACTGTATTTCCTGAAACCCAGATAATTATTTAAATTGGAAAAAACAGCTTCATCTTACCAGATACAATAGATGCTACTGACTCAAGAGATAGATTTCTGCACAAATGGGGCAAGAGTGCGTTGCAGAATAGAGACATTCATGTGTAGAGTTTCTATCTCCACTGTACAACTGGCAGACACACAGGTCATTCCTTTATAGAGAGCAACAAAATGGTGAATTCCACTACGTTAACTCCATGAAACCCTCAATCAGCTACATCTGTCATTTGTAGTCTTATAACAGCATAGGCTTGGCACTGTGGAGTAATACCTAACTCAAAGCAAGATGGCTATGGATTTGAAGAACCCAGATAATCTCCAGGATATCACAGTCTGTGCAGACATTCTTTAGGCAAGTGTTCTAATCCAACGATTTTCAGTGGAGTTAACGATTTTCCTCCAAAAAAGGTATAAGTAGTATGGCCTGGGCAAAATTTGGATTTGTACTGATATGTAGAAAGTAATAGTTCCACCACCATAATGCTAGGTAATGATCACATCAAATAAAGTAACTATCTTTGCTTAATATTCAACTGCATTACCACACTATCAACATTCCTGGGTTATTATTGATTAGAAACAGATCTGGAGCAGCCAGTTAAACAGAGACTAGGAATACTGGAGTGACTAACTCACCTCCTAACTTCTCGAAGACTATAAAGGCACAAATCAGGATTGTAATAGAATAAGCTCCGCATGCAGTTCTGACAACACTCAAGAAACTGGACACATCCAGGACAAGTAGCCCATTTGATTGGCGCCCCTTCACCACCTTCAATATTTATTCCCTTCACCGTTGTAACAGTGGTGTGCCATCTACAATATGTGATAACTCTAAGCTCCTTAACGGAGTGCTTTCCAAACCTACAACCTCTATCACCTAGAACAAGCAGGATAATACACATAGGAACACCACAACCTGCAACTGCCCCTTCACTCTCTTATTCTGATTTAGAAATGCATATTACTTTGAGACTGTACTGGATTAAAATCTCAGAGCTTCTCCACTGCGCTAAAGGCATCACTTGTACAAGTTAAAAAAAACCTCCCAATTGCCCCATTTGTGGTGTTAGTTGAGCTTCCAAGCTTGAACCTCAATAACTTCATGCTGACTGTAGAAGTTATCCGAGAAGCCAGATATCTAAGCTGAAACGATACAATAAGCTACTACTTCTCTGCAGCTGACGACAATCGCAAAACATGATCAAAACAGTCAACATGAAATGGCATTATTCTATGTTGCTGGGGTTGGAGGGTTTGAGCTATAGGGAGAGGCTGTATAAATTGGTGCTATTTTCCCTACAGTGTTGGAGGCAAAGGGGTGACCTTATAGAGGTTTACAAAATATGAAGGGCACGGATAGGATAAATACACAAAGTATTTTCCCATGAGTGGGGGAGTCCAAAAAAAGGGCATAGATTTCAGGTGAGAGCAGAAATATTTAAAAGGGACCTGAGGGGTAACTATTTCATGCAGAGGGTGGTGCATGAATGGAATGAGCTGCCAGAGGAAGTGGTGGAAGCTGGTACAATACAATATTTAAAAGGCATCTGGATGGGTTTATGTGAATAGGAAGGGTTTAGAGGGGTACAAGCCAAATGCTGGCAGGGGGGACTAGATTAATTTAGGCTACCTGGTGAGCACGGACGGGTTCGACCGAAAGGTCTTTTTCCGTGCTATACATCTCTACGACTCTACTGACCTTGAGCAAAAGGCAATTACGAAACGTATTTTTAAAACCCGGTGAACTGTTTACGTCATTAAACACCGCACCGCTCGTTCTGAAACGCTGCCCTGTTAAGGGTAACGCTGAGCAAGTGCAAAACCCCGGAGAGGTTATACTGCTGTATAACCTGGCGCATATACTACCGATTGTAAGAGCTGAAATGCAAACTGAGACCAAAATGTGCGAATTAAAACCACTGAAAGGAATATAATCAGACAAGGACTCCCCTTACGAATACTCACCGATTTCCAAGGTTCTGGTCGCTTTATTTTCTCTCTCGCAGGCCACAGTACAACCACTGGGTCCTAGTACACACAATCACCGGGTGTGGGACTACAAATACTGCAACGTGAATAATTTCAAACAGCCACTGTATTGCCCCCGGATAGGCTACAACCATCATATCCGCCGCTCCACCAATTAGAAAAGAAATTTCATTTCATGACCCGCGAATCTCTGCCACTTAGAGGTTTAGTCGATACTGAACACAGCAACGTGAACGTTACAAGCAACAATTATCATAGAATCCCTACAGTGTGGAATCAGCCCATTCGATCCATCGAGTCCATATCGACCCTCCAAAAGCATCCCACGCAGACCTATCCCACCCCGTAACCCCGCAACCCCGCATTTTTCCAAGGCTAATCCACCTAGCCTACACATCATTGGACACAATGGACAATTTGGCATGGCCTATCCATCTACCTGCACATCTTTGGACTGTGGGAGAAAATCCACACAAACACAGGGGAACATTCAAACTTCACATAGTCAGTTGCCCAAGGCTGGGATCAAATCCATGTCCCTATCAATGTGAGCCAGCAGTGCTAACCAGTGAGCCACCATGTCACCAGGAAAGTCCATAGCAAACAGACAGCCAATTCATTAGAAAGGCCAGGGATTATAGACTATTTCCTGCACTGTGCATGGGTCTGTGTGTCATGTTGTTTCCCTTACAAGAGGGGTCCTGCAGCTCCCTCTCTAATCCTTACCTCACTCACTCCAAGTGTGGACACAGCCATTTTCTTCCCCATTACACATTTTTGATTTCAAACATGATGGAAGGTGACAGTGAGCACTCCTCCTACAGTGGTTCCCAAATTGCACCTCTATAAGTCGATAAGCTCCCGAATATTCACTTCCCATTCCTGGTAGCCCTTCCCTATATTCCATTGGCTTCACAATTCCTTCAGTTCATACCCAACCAGTCTACATGAGTATGCACTTGCTCACCTTTATTCACCCCCCGTCCCTGGCATATGAGGTGACCATGCCAATTGCAGTCATATACCGTTCCACCCCCTAGAAGCCAGGTGCTCCAGATGGTAGATGAACACCCTTCTGCACAAACCCCTTCCCATTTATGCTTTACTGTATTTCCCCTCACAAATTCAGTTTTCCCCATTCACAAATATCATATACCCTTTCCCCCTCCCCAGCCTGAAGCCCCCACTCCCAGAAATTAACATGCCAAGTCTCCTTCCTGTAGCAATAGCCCGTTCTCCCACCATGCCCTTTCCATTTAGTTTCAGTGGAAGGACATGACAGACTGATCTTGGCCCCACACCCTTGAGTGACCTAACTGGATAGCCCAAGAAGAAAAAGGTGCAGACCCCTGACTGATGGTTGGACCTGTCCCCGACAATTCTGTGTTTCCTGAGCAGAATGCAAATGGATTGGAAACATGCCATGATGGTCATGAGAGGTTGGTAAATGTTAGAGACCATTGGTCATGAGGGTTGTCTGCTGCTGAGAACGTGGATTGTGCCTTGAGATGCTGTTTAGTGCTAAGCAACATGGAGATCCTCTAGAATAAGTGGCAACCTGAAGTCACCAGATATCTACTTTTAACGTTGAAATTTCTTAACATCTAGCTTGTTCAATGGGTTTGGTAAGATAGGAAGATGAATATTAATGAAGTGCATTCAGCAAAAGCATAGAAGATGGAATGAGAAGCTCTGAGATTGAGTAGGCCTCATCAGACATCTTGTTTGATGCTGCCAAAAATCTCACTGTAGCCTATGTCACTAAGACACGTATAAGATTCCATCCAATGAAATTACTGTCAATCAGATTCACTTAAATCCTTTGAAGAAGAAAATTTGATATCCTCACCTTAACTTGCCAACATGCAACACCAGACTCTTAAATACCTTTTGAAATCTTCAAACAAATCAACTAACTGGTTGTATCCAAAAACTACAATCACTGATAAAAGAATTCAAACTGAATGGATCAGCCAGCATCGAGCAAGCAATTAGAAACAACAGTGGGACACACAGCCTTGTCAACAATATAATGCTCTCTTGAGTAACTTCTGAGAACCTTGTAGCAATATGGGGAGTCCCATTCCATAGACTAATCAAGCAACAGCCAGACATGGTTAAATACCCCATATTTTCCAGCTTGATGATAATGGTTGAATTATAAATTTGGCCAAGATAGAAGGAGTTTTCTTTAAATTAGTACAATGGAATCAACATCTTTTATATTCACCAGAGAGAGCAGGAATTTAACCTCGCATGCACAAGATTGCATCATTGATACTGTGGGGACTAGAGGAATGCTCCACCTCACCTAGGCTGATAGTACCTGTAGGATTTCTGAGGAAGGATCACTGGACCCGAAAAGGTAATTCTGAGATCTCTTCACAGAAATTGCCAGACCTGCTGAGCTTTTCCAGCATCTTCCGTTTTTGTTTCTGATTACAGCATCCACAGTTCTTTTGGTTTTTATTATGCAGCATTTCTATGCTTGAATAGGAGTAGAATCACTCCAGATGATGTGGTGGAGGGAAGGCACAGAGTCAAAGAGGTCTAAGCACAGAAAAAGGCCCTTCAACCCATTGAGTCTATGCTGATCGAAAATAATCACCTAACTATTCTAATCCCATTTTCCAACACTTGGCTGCCTTGTATGTCTTGGCATCAGAAGTGCACATCTAAATATTATGAGGGTTTCTGCCTCTACCATCCTTACAGGCAGTGATTTTCAGATTCCCATCACCCTCCGAGTGAAAAACATCCTCGCGTCCTATCTAAACCTCCTGCCCCTTACCCCCTGTCACTAATTCCTCCATTAAGGTTAAAAGTTATTTCTTGTCTACCCTATTTATGTCCCTTATATCTCAGTCATGTCTCCCTTAGATTCCTCTGCTCCAAGGGAAACAACCCCAGACTATACATCTCTCTTCATAGTTAAAATTTTCCAGCTCAGGAAATATTCTGGTGAATCTCCATTGCACCCTCTCCAGTGCAGTCACATTCTTTCTATAATGTGGATTCCACAACTGCACACAATACTTTATGCCTCAGCTAATGAAGACACATATCACATATGGTTTCATAAACATATTATTTATCTGTACCACAACCTTAAGGGACCAGTGGACATGCACACCAATGTCTCTTTAATTTTCATGCTTTCCAGGGTCTGGTGACCATTCATTGCCTATTTTCTTTACATTTTGTTCTGCCCATGTGCATCACTTCACATCTGTAATGTCTCTTCTAAAAGTTGGCACCCTGATAGAAGAGCGCTTGCTCAGTAATTCACCAGATTGTTAGCTTTGATGTTGTACTCAAGTTCTGAAGTGGAATTCTAACTTGTAGCTTTCTGATTCAGAGACAGAATGCTACCTCATTGCAGTTACACATGCATACAACAGATGTAAGATCAGTGGATTGTTTAGAATCATAAAATCCCTACAGTGTGGAAGCAGGTCATTGATCCAATCAAGTCCACACCACCCCTCCAAAGAGCATCCCACCCAGACCCAATCCCCCTACCATATCCCTGGAACCATGCATTTCCCATGGCCAAGCCACCTAACTTGCACATCTTTGGACTGTGGGAGGAAATCGGAGCACCCAGAGGAAACCTACGCAGACACGGGGAGAAAGTGCAAAATCCACACAGTCGCCTAAGGCTGGAATCAAACCTGGGTCCTTGGCGCAGTAAGGGAGCAGTGCTAACCACTGAGCCATTGTGTTAGTACGTGTAGTCTGGTGGGATTATGAAATAATGAAACAGCACTTCTTTATTCAGTATATTTACAGGCCAATGTGGAAGACCACAGTGCAGGATCTAGTTGTGGGAAAAACATATTTCAAGTAGAGCATGTTTCCTGAGGGAACAATTTAGAAAACTGGTCATGATATCAAGAGTTTTGGGGTATTCAGGCGAAGGTTAAAGAAATCTCAATTGTGACAATTCTCAAAAGAAGAGGGTCAATTCGAGGCAATTGAAAATGGATCTGACCTAGGTGGATTGATTCTGTTATCTGTCAATATTTGCTGCCAATCAACCATAGGAGACTGTCAAAGCTACAGACTGGATCATTCACATGGGGTGGGTACAGGGGTGTGTGTAGAAGGACAGCCAATGCTGGAAATCTCTAGATGAATAAAGATTCAAAGATAAAACTGAAAGAGAAAAAGGAGACAAATGATAATTGTAAATTATCAGCTGAATTTATCTAAATTCAGCCGAATACATAATATGGAGACAAATTAAGAAAGGAAACAAGAGTGGCAACAGAGAGTGCATTCGAATAAATAAGTAGCGAAAATAAATCATTTATAATTGTATAAAAAGCAAAAAGACTTATTAAGAACCAAAGGATATATACTCGTGTTAAAAAAAACTTTTAATATCTCAGCCAAGAGAAAGACCATTTTATACCAGAATCCACTAAAGAAGTTGGTGCTAATGTCAGAGTAAGGAAGGTTATTATGAAATTGATTAGAATAAAAAAAAAACGAGGACTTTAAAAGACTTGAAGCACGTTCGGTGGTGAAATCACAAAGTCCAGATGGGATGCATCACAGATTGCTGAAGGATGGAAGTGTGGAAATTATAGACCTCTGGCTATAATATTACAAAATCCTCAAATATGAAAATGGTGCTAAGATTGAGAGGATTACAAATACTACACTGGTCAGGACAAATTTCAAAAGTTCACAACAATTTAAACTACAGGCACTGATTGGTTGGTAGTCGACTCTGACTAGCTGAGACGTTGCCATAGAGAAAGCAATAGGCTCCCCAAAGTGTGAGAAGTGTAATATCATGGTAAAGTAGGTAAGTGGGTAGTGGGTATTTCTTATGTTTCTCTTTTGATTGGCCAAGTGGTTTACATCAAGAGATGATTTGACACAAAAATAGATGTAAAGACAAGTACTGAGGATGACAGTAAAAGTCTACAGAGGGATACAGACAGTTTAGGCAAGTGGGCAGAAACTTGGTACATGGAATATAATGTGGGAAAATGTGAGAATATGCAAATTGGCGGAAGAGTAAAGGAGCTGAATATTATTTAAATGAAGGATTTGAGAGTCCTCATCCATGAATCACAAAAAGCAAGCATCCAGTTTCAGCTGATAATAGAAATGATAAATGGAACATTGGCCTTCATTTCAAAGGAAATGGAGTATAAAAGGAGGGAGGTTTTGCTGAAACTATACAAGGTACTAGTCAGGCCACAGCTGGAATACTGGATTTATCCCAGAATACCAAGGGAGGTGAGAGAGAAAACTGCTGAGGCCTTGTACTAAATCTTTGTATCTTCTTTAGTCACAGGAAAGGTGTCAGAGGACAGGAGAACAGCCAATGTTGTTATTTCGTTTAATAAGGTAAACAGGGATAATCTGGGAAATTACAGGCCAGTGAGCCTTACGTCAGGGAAATTATTGGAGATGATTCTGACGGACAAGATTTACTCAATTTGGAAAAATATGAAATGATTAGTAATAGACAGCATGGCTTTGTGCAGGGAAGGTTACGTCTCACAAATGTGAGTGAGATTTTTGAGTAAGTGACAAAAATGATTGATGAGGGTAGAGTGGTGAATGTTGTCTATATGGACTTTGGCAAGGTCCTTGACAAGGTTCCTCATGGCAGGGTGATACAGAAGGTGAAGCCACATGGGATCCACTATTAACGTGAATACAGAACTGGCTTGGTCATAGAAGACAGACAGTAGCGGTGGAGGAGTGTTTTTCAAGTGTGTTCCGCAGGGATCAGTGCTGGGATCCCTGTTGTTTGTAGTATATTTATATAAATGACTTGGAGAAGAATGAAGGTGGCCAAATTACTAAGTTTGTGGGTGTCAGAAGATTGGGGGAGCTGCGGATAGTGAGGTGTATTGCCAGATGATACAGCAGGATACTGATAGGTTGCCGACTTGAACGGAAAAGTGGCAGATGGAATTTAACGCAGACAAATGCAATGTGATGCATTTTGGAAGATCTAATGCAGGGGCAAAGTTTTCAGTAAAAAGCAGAGCCTTTAGAAGCATCAATATGCAGAGAGATCCAGGTGTACATGTTCACAGTTCCCTGAAAATGGCAACACAAGTGGATAAGGTAATCATGCTTGCCTTCATCAGTCGGGTACAGAGTATAGAAAATTGGCATGTCATGTAGCTGAATAGAACATCAGTTAGACCGTATTTGGAATATTGTTACAGTTCTGATCTGAGGTTGTAGACTTGCTCACTGAGCCGGTGTGTTTGACTGCAGACGTTTCATCACCCTGCTAGGTAACATCGTCAGTGTGTCTCCGGTGAAGCATTGGTGTTCTGTCCCACTTGTTATTGTTCTGGTCTCCACACTATCAGAAGGAGGTGGAGGCTTTGGAGAGGGTACAGAAAGGTTTACCAGGTTTTGACTAGTTTGGAGGCTATTACCTATGAGGAGAAATTGGACAAACTTGATTTTTTTTCACTTGAACATTGGAGGCTGACGGACAACCTGATAGAACTTTACAAAATAATGATAGGCATGGAGAGAATGGATAGTCGGGAGTCTTTTTCACAGGATAGAAATGTCAATTACTCAGCGACATTGGTTTAAGGTAAAAGGGGGTAAACTTTAAAGAGAATGTGAGAGGCAATTCTTTACGCAGAGGGTGCTAAGGAATTCACTGCCAGAGGAGCTGTAGAACCAGACGAAGAGGCAAAGTGACAGATACATGAATAGGCAGGGAATAGAGGGATATGTATTATGTAGAGGCAAAAGGCTTTTAGATTAGAAAGGTGTCATGTATTGACAGGGGCTTGTTAGGCTGAATGGCCTGTTCCTGTGCTGTACTGTTCCTTGTTCCTTTGTTCTTCTCTTAACAGTTTTGGGACCTTTCTCGAAGGAAAGATATACTGGCGTTGGAAGCAGTTCAGAGAAAGCTCAGGAGGCTGATATCACGGTTGGTTGGACTACCTTATAAGGAAAGGTTCAACCTGTACTCATTGGAATTTAGAAGAGTGACAGGCAACTTTATTTAAACATACAAGATTCTTAGGGTCAAAAACAGAAGTTGCTGGAAAAGCTCACCAGGTCTGGCAGGATCTGTGAAGAGAAATCAGTTAACATTTCAGGTCCAGTGATCCTTCCTCAGAACTCAATTTCTTCTCTGAGGGTGGTGAATCTGTGGAACTCTTATCATAGAAGGCTGTTGAGGCTCTGACAGAATAGACAAATTTTTAATCTGTAAGGGAAATCAAGGGTTAGAGGGAAAAGACAGGAAAATGGAGTTGAAGATTATCAGTGACAGGCAGAACAATTTGATAGGCTGAAGGGCCTACCTCTGCTCCTATGTCTTATGGTCTCAATACAGTTCATAGATCATAGAATCCCTACAGTGTGGAAACAGGCCCTTTGGCCCAACAAGTCCACATCGACCCTCAGAGCATCCCACTCTGACACATCCCCCTATAAGCCCACCTAATCTACACATCCCTGAACGCTATGGGCAATTTAGCATGGCCAATTCACCTAGCCTGCATATCTTTGGACTGTGGGAGGAAACCCACGCAGATATGGGGAGAATGTGCAAACTCCACACAGTCGCCCAAGGGTGGAATTGAACCTGGGTTTCTGGCTCTGTGAGGCAACAGTGCTAACCACTGAGCCACCATGCCACCCCAAAGAGTACAGTTCAAAAATTCACTGTGAAAGTATTTAAAATCCAAGAGAATTAGTCAAATAGATTACAGATGAGTGGGCAGGTGATGTGTTGCAGATGTAATATGTACGACCTGCAGGACACTGGTGCAATAAATAGTGACCACATCTGCAGTAAGTACTGGCTGCTCGAGGAATTTCAGCTCAGACTTAACAAGCTGGAATCTGAGTTGCAGACACTGCAACATATCAGGGAGGAGGAGAGTCACCTGGACACTGCTTAAAAGATAGTCATACTCTTTAGATTAAATACATCAAATTTGGTCCATGGTCAGGGGCAGGGATGTGATTGTAACTGAGACAGCTATTGGGATCCACAACTTAGCTTTGGGGGAGCCTTAGCTAGTGTCTTTATTCAGTAGGCAAGAGGTTCTTCTTCGTAATGTGGACAAGAACACAAACTGCAGAGAGGCTGAGCAAACTGATCAGAGCACTGTGGTACAGAGAACCAGTCAAGTGCAGAAAAGAGAAATGTTGGTTAACTGGTTAAATGGCTTATCCCATTACAAGACTCCTTCTTTTTCACTGGAATACGCCTTTGCTGAGAGCTATGAGCTATTTTCTGAAAAGACTACCATTGTTCCTCAAATGTTATTGCTGAGAAATGCTTTTCCAAGTCCATTCCAGTAGCTCTGCATTCATTCATTTATAATTACTCTTAGATAGGTTAAGCAGAGTTTCTCACTTTCAAACTAAATGCTATCTAAATTCTATCATGTTATGGTCTCTTTTATTTGAAGATCATTCGAAGATCAATTCAAAGATTTTGGCAGCACAGTGGCCCAGTGGTTAGCACTGCTGCCTCACAATGCCAGGGACTGGGGTTCAATTCCAGCCTTGGGTGACTGTCTGTGTAGAGTTTGCACATTCTCCGTGTCTGCGTGGGTTTCCTCCGGGTGCTCTGGTTTCCTCCCACAGTCCAAAGACGTGCAGGTTAGGTGGATTGGCCATGCTAAATTGTCCATTGTGCCCAGTGATGTTAGGTTAGGTAGGTTAGACGTGGGGAATGGATCTGGGTGGGATGCTCTTCAGAGGGGCAGTGTGGACTTGTTGGGCTGAATGGCCTGTTTCCACACTGTAGGGATTCTATGATGATCAGCTTTTAAACCTTCCACATTACACATTGTGAAATCCAAATAGCCTGATTCCTGGTTGGATACACAACATATTCTTGTAGGAAACAAAAAGAAAACAAAGAGTTGCAGATCTGAAATATAAATAGTAATTATTGGAGAAACTTAGCAGGTCTGGCATGATCCATGGAGTTAAAGTATTAATATTTCAGGTTCAGGGACCCTTCTTTTGAAATAACCGTAGTTAGGAAAGGGTTATTATATATGCTGAAGATGGAAATGGGGAGAGGTGGAGATGGAGCCAGAGAGAGAGAGAGAGAGAGACAAAGCAGTTGACAGACAAAGTAATGGCTAATGGTTAGCCAGGAGAATCAATGGCTGTTAATGGGGACAATCAGTAGCTGACAATGGGCTGGTTGTGGTAGCAGCCCACGTGATGCCAAGGTCCTGGTGGGGGGAAAGATGAAAAAAGGAGTTTCTCAGGTGCTAAAGTTATTGATCTCGATATTGAGTCCTGAAAGCTGCAGGGTCACTAAAGCAAAAAATGAGATGCTGTTCTTCCAGAACACCGAACACTACAGTAAGCCTGAAAGAGATATTCGCTAGGGAAACGCATGGTGTGTTGAAGTGGAAGGCAGTTGGAAGTTCAGGGTCATTTTGTGAACAGAACATACATGGTCTAAGAACTAATCACCAAGTCTGCGTTTAATCTCCCTAATGTACTTGAGACCATATTATCAGCAGCGAATACAGAAAACTAAATTCAGTAATGTTTATGTTAAATTGCTGCTTCAGCTGGAAAGTGTGCCTAGGGTCTTGGATAATGAGGAGGGAGGAAGTAAATGGGGATGTGTTACACCTTCTGTGATTGCATGGGAAGGTGGCGTGGGTAGGCATTGGGCGTTGAGTTCGAGTGGGCCAAAGTATTCCGTAGGAACGGTCTTTGCGGAAGGTTGACAGGGAGGGGAGGTGATGGTAAACCAGTGCCACTAACACACGGCATCAACTTGTAACTCGCATATAAACGTTTTGAAGATGAACTGGTATTATTAGAATAAACAAGTCCTACCTCTAGTCTAATAAGACCACGAAAAAAAAATCCAATATATATTATACGCAAAAACAGGAGGATTTATTACCCTCAACACTCGGAATGCAGAGAAAACTGGCGCGAACATGCATCAATCAAAGCGCATGCGCCGACCGGGGAGGCATCGGTGTACTGAGCGCATGCGCTTGAAGTGCGGGCCAGTGACAAACGCACGTGCGTCTCATTTGCCGGGAGCGAAAAGGAAGGTCAGCGCATGCGCCTGAACAACAGGCGTGAAGTCAGGGTGGAGGGGATGGGATCATGGTATACGCATGCGCCAGATTGGGGACGGGGCGCCGCTGTGAGCACGTGCGTTAACAATAAATTAGCTACTGCCGACACTGGAAACCTGAAATAAAAAGTTCAGCAGGCCTTGGCAGCCTCTGCAGAGGGATTACAGAAGAGCTAGTTTTTCGAGTCCAGTCTTACTCTTCACGACAGTGGTTGCAGAGTTGCTCCAGAAAGTTCGGGTTTATGTGAGGGGAACGGGCGAGAAGGCTGGGGTTGTGCAGTGGCGAAGGGGAGCGGCTGGTGTGGGGTTGGCACCGGGATAATGGAGTTCGGAGATTGGGGCTAGGTGATTGTGGAGGGGATTGGGGTGCTGTTGAGATTGGAAAAGGTGATGTGGGTGTTGGTGGAGGGAGTTTGGAGAGGGCTGTCGGAGGGGTTATGGGCGTTGAGGTTTGGGTATGGTTCTTGGGACTGGGGAAGGACGTGTTGGTGTTGAGATTTGGGGTCTAGTGTTAGGAGTAGAGAGGGGGTGTGGTTGTTGAGGTTTTGGGGATGGATGTTGGGATTAGACAAGGGGGTAAGGGTGTTGAGGTCTGGGAGACGGGTATTGGATTGAATAAGGGGGAGAGGGTGTTGAGGTCTAGTGGTTGTGTGGGTGCTGAAGTTTGGGGGATGATGTTGGATTGGGAAGGGGGTATGGGTGTTGAGGTCTGGGGGACAGGTATTTGATTGGAGAAGGGGGAATGATATTGAGGTCTGGGGGTCGGGTGTGGGGATTTGGGAAAGGGGTGTAGGTGTTGATGTCTGGGGGATGACTGGGATTTGGAGAAGGTGGTGTGGTTGTTGTGGTTCAGTGTGAGGATTTGGATACTGGGTGTTGAGGTCTGGGGATCGGCTGTGGGGATTTGGGGAAGGAGGTGTGGGTGTGGAGGTCTGGTGTGGGGATTTGGGAAAGGGTGTGTGGGTGTTGAGGTCTGGGGTTCGGGTGTTGGGATTTGGGGAAATGGTGTGGGTGTTGAGGCCTGGGGGTTGGGATATGGGTAAGGGGATGTGGGTATTGAGGTCTGAGGGTCGGGTGTTGGATTGGAGAAGGGGGAGTGGCTGTTGAGATCTAAGGGTCGGTGTGGGAATTTGGGGAAGGGTGTGTGGGTGTTGAGATCTTGGATTTGGGTGTTGGGATTTGGGTAAGGGGATGTAGGTGTTGAGGTCTTGGGTTTGGGTGTTGGGATTTGGGTAAGGGGATGTAGGTGTTGAGGTCTTGGGGTCGGGTGTTGAGGAAGAGGATGTGGGTGTTGAGTTCTGGCGGTCGAGTGTGGAATGCGTTTAGGGAACCTGCATTCAACGTGCTCGCTGGACGGGAAAGGCGCGCGAAGGTCGTGTTTCGCGGTTTGTTGGGGGTGAGGGGCAGTCTGTGGAGGGGCGGGGCTTTAGGGGGAGGGACAAAGTTGGTTGTGGCCTATTTTGGAGGGGGTGGTGACAGTTTGGGGGCGGGGCCGTGTGGGGGTCTGGCAGTGGAGAGGTCGGGCAATGTGGGGGCCTGCTTATGGGTGGGGCAGTGTAGGGGCGGTGCAGTGTTGAGGAAGAACGGTTTGGGGGCGGGGCCGGGGCGGCGGGGGGGAGGGGCAGTGTCGGTTGGGCTGCGCTTTGTTTTGCTTTGTTGAAGCGCGAGGTTGTCCGCTGAGTGTGACCGCGCAAGCGCGAAGCCCCTTTGGTAACGGCTGCCCGGCGGACAAAAATAAACAGGCGGCGTCGAGGCGGTTTGACCGGAGGCTGAGGCGGCCGCGTGTGTGAGGCTTCAAATTGATCCCACCCCACCCTCACCGCCGCTGACTGAACAAAAAAAACCCAGCAAACTGGCGAGGCTTTGAAACTCCGTTCCGCCCTCGTGAGTTAACCGTAACGTGTTGTTTTTAATTGGGAGGAAGGACAGCGGATTCTAGCGGCGGGGAGAGAGAGCGAGGACGGTCTCCGCCGCCCCTCGGACCGCGGAGACATGCACTCGACCTGCCAGAGGCCGGTGGCCAGCTACCCCGACAAAACCGGTGAGCAGGTGGAGAAGGAGTTGCATGATGGCCTGGAGGATGGCAAGGAGCGCTTTAAAGATCTCAATGATCGCTTCGCCAAGTACATCAACAACACCATCCTTAGTCTCATGCGCAAAAACAAGGACCTGCTGGCCGAGCTCAAGCTGGCCGAGAAGGAGGAGAACTGCCGCGTCGAGGCCATCTTCCAAAAGGCCAGGTGTGACCTGAAGCTCCGGCTGGAGGAGCAGCAGAAGGAGCTCAACTGTCTCAAAGCAGATAAGGACAAGTACAAGAAGAGGTCGGTGAGCCCTGGCTAGGAACAGACAAGGTTCTGGGGAGGGGTCTGGTCGAGATAGTGGGTGATGGGTAGCCCAGATGAATATCCTGGTGCCAACAAAAGTTTCTAATCCAGCAGCCACTGACCCTTCAAAAGTCAATCCTAACCACTGACCCTTCACACCAACTCATTCATAACTACTGACCATTCATGCCATTTCAACTCTCTCTGACCCTAACCACTGATCCTTCACCCCACATCAAAACACTATCACTGACTCTTTTCCCCAACTCAATCCTAACCACTAGGTCTCCACTCAATGCATAACCTGGCTGACATTTGCAGTGTGCTACAGAGGGAGTGTTGGGAGATGTCACCCTCCTGGATGAAATGGTAAACTGAGGTCACCTGACGAGAAGAGTCTTGTGGCACTGTTTCAAAAACAGTTGATGTGTTATATCCTGTGTTCTGGTCAATATTTATGCTTTCATCAGCATCATTTATCTCTAGTCATTGTCATTTTGATGCCTGTGGGAGTTTTGTGTGTGTGCGTTCACTGTCATGTTTCCTAAATCACAACAGTGATTATATTTCAAAAAAATGTTTACTTGCTTGCAAAGTGCGTTGATACTACAGTGGTCATGAGTCTTTCTTCAGCTAACCCCAAACCACTGATCTAACTCCTTACCATTGAATCACAACTTCTAACGTTAGCCATTGACAAAACCTTTTAATCACATTCTCCTAAACTTAACCACAACTCCTAAGCCTAACACCCATAATTTATCTGGAACTCCTAACCATAGAACTCCCTAATCCTGAAATAGTAATTTATGATCTGAACCTAAATAATAAATCTTTAAACACAGGTTCAGTAGGAAACACAGAGCTGACAATAGTATCAGTAGTGATTGTGACATCAAGAATGATGCAAGTTATTAAAGTGATAATGATTAAAATTTGCATTTAATGTGGGGCAGTCTTAGTTAAAGATATGGATTAGATTGTTTGTTCATAGAACCCCACAGCACAGTAGAGGCCATCAGTCCATCAATTTGGAGCCCAGCTCCATTTAATTTTGTTCTTTGTTGGAAGTGTAAATTGTTTGCAAAGTCATCAAGGAATTTGGTGAAATCACAGTCGTTTTAACCAATGACATTCCAGTATTTGAATGCTTAACAAAGCTTTGAAATAGCAGCTCGGATATCTAACAATTTAAACAAAGTTTCCTAAAATATCACAATTTCATACAGACAAAATACAGCTCTAAGTTTTTTGCCATTGAAATGTGACAGGCAAACATACGGAAAAGTGACTATGAGCCCATGCTTCAGATTGAAAATATCTTTAATTCACATGTTCTGGAATCGGTGTAATATGTGAACCCAAAACGATAGTGGGATAAGTCATAAAATGGAGAAATTAACATGAACTTTACTCCAAAATAGAACCAGCAACAAAAAGAAAGGGTGAAGCATTATAAAGGAGATGTGTAAGATGGATGGGAGAAACAAATAACATCAAAATGAAGGCAGTTCAAATATAGAAGGCATAGGATATTTAAGACAGATTAGGAGTTTTGATCTCTTTCAATTTAGGGCTATAAGGAGCGGGTGAGAAAATATGAGGGAAATGTGTGACAATCTAAGATAAGTTTGGAGTGTAAAAGATTGGAAGAGAAAGCAGTCTGGAATAGAGAGGTGGCAGTATTTATCAAAGATACTTTTACAATGCTAGAAAGAAGTAAAGGAATCTACCCCCAAAGCTGTCAGTGGCAAGGAGTTCCAAAGACTCTCAAATATCTGAAAGAAGAAATTCCTTCTCATCCCAGCCATAAATTGGCACCTGTTTATACCCTCTACTCCCAGCCTCTCCGATGAGGGGAAACATCCTCTCAGCATTTACCCTGTCAAGCCCTTTAAGATTCCTATATATTTCAGTGAGATTGCCTCTCATTCTTCTAGACACCAGTGAACAGAGTCCCTTCCTGTTTAATCTTGGCTAAAAAGATAATCCCTTCATACAAGGGATCATCCTAGTGTGCCTTCTCTGAACTGTCTCTAATGAAATGATATTTTACCTTTAAATAAGGATACTAAAACTGCTCAATACTTCAGACGTGGTCTCTCCAGCACCCTGTACAGTCGCAGTAAGACTTCCTTACTCGTATCCTTCAATCCCTTTGAAATAAGGGCCATCATTCCATTTCCATCCTGATTACCTGCTGTACTTGTGTACTAGCTTTCTGTGTTTGGTGCACAAGTGCCCCAAGTCCCTTTGTGTCAGCATTTTCTGCAATTTTTCTCCATTGAAATAATATACTGTTCTTTTGTTCTCCCTTCCAAAAGAAACAACTTCACATTTTCCCACATTATTCTCCATTTGCTAACTTTCAGTCCATCTAGTTAACCTGTAGATATCTCTGTAAACTCAATAGTATCCCTCTCACAACCTGCTTTCGACATATTTTCGTGTGGTCTGCAAATTTGCCCACAGTACATTCACTTTCTTTCTCCACGCCATTAACATATGTTGTAAACAGTTGTGGCCGTAGCACAGATCCCTGTGGAACCCCACTGGTTATGGATCAGTAATCTGAAAAGTGCGACTTATATCCATTTGCTGTTTCTTACCCATGAGCCAATGCACTGTCCACACCAGTATACTAACTCCAACACAGTGAGCACTTTATAAAAATTTACTCCTGGGAGTCGCTGGCTATGAGCATTTATTGCCTGTCCCTAGTTGCCCTTGAGAAGGTCATAATAATTTGCCTTCTTGAATAGCTGCAGTACACCTGCTCTTAGATGGCCCACACTGCCCTTAGGAAGGGAATTCCAGGATTTTGACCCAGTGACAGTGAAGACATGGCGACATATTTCCAAGTCAAGATGATGAGTAGCTTGGAGAGCAACTTTCAGGGGGTGGTGTTCCTATGTATCTACTGTCCTTATCCTTCTAGATGGAAGTGGCTGTGGGTTTGTAATCACGTGTGCATGTTTGCCTTCATTGGTCAGACCTTTGAGCATAGGAGTTGGGACGTCATGTTGAGGTTGTACAGGACTTTAGCGAGGCCTCTTCTGGAGTACTGTGTGCAGTAGTGGTTGTTCTGTTACAGGAAGGATATTACTGAACTGGAGTCGGTTCAGAAAAGATTTACCAGGATGTTGCTGGAATGGAACGTGTGAGATTTAAAAATAGACTGGAAAGGCTGCGACCTTTTTCACTGGAGTGTAGGAGGTTGAGAGATGACCGTATAGAGGTTTATAAAATCATGTGGGGCATAGATAAGGGTCTTTTCCTTAGGATGGTGGAGTTCAAAACTAGAGGGCATATTTTTAAGATGAGAAGAGAAAGATTTAAAAGGGACCTGAGAGGCAATTTTTTTTATACTCAGAGTGGTTCATGCCTGGAATGAACTGCCTGAGAAAGTGGTGGGTGCAGGTACAGTTACAATGTTTAAAAGACATTTGGATTAGTTCATGAATAGGAAAGGTTTAGAAGGATATGGGCCAAGCGCAGGTAGGTGGGACTAGTTTAGTTTGGGAACATGGTCAGCCGGGACTGATTCGACTGAAATGTTTGTTTCCATGCTGTATGATTCTATGGTTCTAGTCCTGTTTGGTATCTTCACCAGGTTGACACCTCACTATCACTTACTTATGACTTAAATTTTTGTGAGTTACTTTGTTGAACCCTTTTCTGGAAGTCCATATATAACGCGTCTACTGGTTTCCCCCTATACACGCTGGTTGAGAGTTTCTGTACTAAATTAATCAGACATGATTTCCCTTTCATGGAAACTGCTGACTCTGCTTGATCAGATTATGAATTTCCAAATGTTCTGCTATTGCTATCTTATTTAATTGATTCAAATAATTTTCCAACAATAGATGTTAGGCTAATTTGGCCTATAGTTACTCGTGCTTTTTGCCTCCCTCCCCTTTCGAATAGAGTTGTCACATTAGCAGTGTTTGAGTTCTCTGGTACTTCTCCAGTATCCAACCATTTTTGGAAAATTACAACCAATGATTCCACTATCTCTTTAGCTACTTCTTTTAGGATCTTAGGATGTAAGCCATCAAGGGCCAGAGGAGTCACTGCATTGAGTATAGGTGTTGAGAGGTCATGTGATGGCTGTACAGGACATTGGTTAGACCACTTTGGCAGGAAGGATGTTGTGAAACTTGAAAGGGATCAGAAAAGATTTACAAGAATGTTGCCAGTGTTGGAGGGTTTGAGCTTTAGGGAAAGGCTGAATGAGCTGGAGCTATTTTCCTTGCAGGCTGTGGGGTGACTTTATAGAAGTTTATAAAATCATGAGGGGCATGGATAGGGTGAATAGGCAAGGTCTTTTCCCCGGGGTGGTGAAGCCCAAAACTAAAGGTTAGAGGTTTAAGGTGAGAGGGGGAAAGGTTTAAAATGGACGTAAGGGGCAACTTTTTCACGCAGAGGGTGGTGCATGTATGGAATGAACTGCCTAGGGTAGTGTTGGAGGCTGGTACAATTACAACATTTAAAATACATCTGGATGGGTACATGAATAGGAAGGGTTCAGAGGGATATGGGCCAAATGCTGGCAAATGATATTAGATTAATTTAGGATATCTGGTCAGCATAGATGAGGTGGACCGAAGCTGTACAACGCTGTGACTCTATGACTGATCTGCCTTTAGTCCAACCAGTTTGTTTAGTACTACTTCTTTCTTCACAGTGAGGGTACTCAATTCCTCCCCTGTATTCTTTAGCATTACTGAGATGTGCAAAGTATCTTCCACCATAAAGACTGAAACAAAATATCTGTTTAACTCTTCTTCCATTTCCTTGTTCCCCAAAACTGTCTCCCCACATTCATTTTCTGAGGGGGCCCATGTCCACTGTGACCTCTTCCTTTTTATAGATTTAAAGAAGCTCTTCTTGTGAGTTTTTATATTCCTTGACAGTTTGCCCTCATATTTGATTTTCTCTGTCATTATTCTCCTTTAGTCCCCTTTGCTGGATTCGGAATTTAACCCAGTCTTGGGAGCTATCACTGATGTTGATTTCCTTACAGGCTTCTCTTTCAACTTAATACTCTTCATGACTTCCTTGGTTAGCCATAGTTGGCTTATCCTTCTTTTAGAGACTTTCCTTCTTACTAGGAAGTTTTTTTTTTCTGAGTCATGAATTGCCACCTTAATGTCTGCCTTCTTACTGCCCCTAAGACGATAAGATATAAGAGCAGAAGTAAGCCATTTAGCCCATTGAGTCTGGTCTGCCATTCAGTCATGGCTGATATGTTTCTCAACCCCATTCTCCTTCCTTCTCCCCATAACCCTTGATCCCGTTACCAATCAAGAACCTATCTATCTCCGTCTTAAATATATTCAATGACTTGGCCTCCACAGCACCAATGTAGCAATGAGTTCCACAGATTAACCACACTCTGGCTAAAGAAATTCCTCCTCACCTCAGTTGTAATGGATCATCCCTTCACTCTGAAGCTGTGCATTCGGTCCTAATCTCTCCAACTAGCAGAAACATCCTCTACACATCCACTTTACGTATGCCTCTCAGCATTATGTAAATTTCAGTAAAATCACTCCCACCCATCATATGACAAGCCCTTCATCCCGAGCTCATTTTTGTAAACCTCTTCTGAACCCCTCCAAGGCCAGCACGTTCTTCCTTAGATATGAAAACCAACTACTCGTAAAATTCCAAATGCTGTCCAACCAGAGTCATATACAGTATCAGCGGTACTTCTCTACTCTTGTATTCTAGCCCCCTTGAAATGAATGTGAATGTTGCATTCGCCTTCCTATCTGCTACTGAACCTGCATGTTAACCTTAAGAGAATCCTGAACCAGGACTCCTAAGTCCCTTTGTGGTTCAGATTTCTGAAGTTTTTCCCCATTTAGAATATAGTCTATGCCTCTATTCGTCCTACCAAAATACGTAACCTCACACTTTCTCATGTTGTATTCCACATTGCCCACTTTGTTAGCCTGTCCAAGTCCATCTGCAGCCTCCCTGCTTTCCTAACACTACCTGCTCCCCTTCTACCTTTGTGTCATTTGCAAACCTAGCAACAGTGCCCTAATTTCCTTTGTCCAGATTGGTAATATATAATGTGAATAGTTGTGGTCCCATCACTGATCCCTGCAGAGCTCCACTAGTTACCAGCTGCCATCTTGTATCCCCACTTTCTGCCTTCTGCAAGAAAGCTAACCTCTGTCCATCCCAGTATTTTTCTCCTGACACCCTGGGCTCTTGTCTTATTTACTAGCTGCCTATACGGCTCTCCTTTGTCTAAACTTATTGCAACATACAAGATTCGTGGGACTTTGACAGGTCCAGGAAGTTGTTTCTCCTGCCCAGATGCACAGAAGTTGTTTCCCCTTTTAGGAGAGTCTAGGACCAGCGGTGTAATCTCAGAACAAGGGGTCATGCAGTGACGATAGAAATGAGGAGGAATTTCCTCTGTGAGAGTGGTGAATCAATGGAATTCTTTACTGCAGAGAGTTGGGAAGGTTGGTCATTAAGTAACTCAAGGCTGAGATAGATAGGAAAAGGAATCAAATATTATCAGATAAGTCAGGAATGTGGCAGAGAATGATCAAATCAGCCACAATCTCCTTGAATCGCTGAGCAGATTTGATGGAACAAATGGCCTTCTGCTCCTGTGGCTTATGGTCTTACTTTTGGAGGAGGGTGCAGGTGTTTATTCACTTAGCACTTCAGCTGAATATTGCTACAAATGCTTCAACCTTGTCTCTTGCACTCCCACACACACAAAAACAAAAATTGCTGGAAAAGCTCAGCAGGTCTGGCAGCATGTGTGAAGAGAAATCAGAGTTAACGTTTCGGGTCTGGTGACATTGGTTCCATCCATAGTGGGGAGTGGGTCTTTGGCTCGGGTGAGCAGTTGGCGTTGGGTTGATGTGGGTTTGTGTGCTACTCTGATGCCGTCAGAGTCTTGTGGACAGGATCAATGTCATATACAAGATTCCTTGCAGAGACTGTGACAAACAGGAAGGAAATTAACCACAAGGGTACATGAACATCAGCTAGCAACAAAAAGACATGACCAATACTCACTCATCTCCATCCACATGGATAAGGAAAACCACCAATTCGATTGGGACAACACCAGGATCCTGGGACAGGTGAAGCAAAGACAAGCATGGGAATTCCTAGAAGCCCGGTTCTCTACTAAGAAAGCCATCAATAAACACATAGAGCTAGACTCCATATACACTCCGTTGCAAAGGGAAACCGGAAGTGAGGTAACCCAGCTCAACGGACACCAGAGTTTAAATGAAAACACAACAGCGCTTCATCGGAGGCTGCACTGATGATGTTACCCAGCAGGGTAATGAAACAACTGTGGAACAATGAACCAGCTCGGCGAGCCAACCAACCACAAAATGTTAAAGTATCTGTAATCTCTATTATAAAGGATGTAATCATAGAGCATTTAGAAATACATAATGTAATCAAGTAGAATTAGCATGGCTTCATTGAGGGAAAATCATGCCTGACAAATTTATTGAAGCTGTTTGAGGAGCTAACAGACAGGATAGATAAAGTAGGACCACGTAGTTGCAATAATATTTGGATTTCTGAAAAGTGTTTGATAAGGTTCACCCCTACTTTTTCACTTGAGATCAGGACAAAAGTGTGCCAAGATCTCAGAGATTTGCCATCCACTGAAGATGCCAAATTCCATTTCAAGGATTGTCTCTTGTGCTGCTCCCAGGAGTGGCAAGCAAAGTGACTGGGGATCTTAATTGCACAATAAACCAAAAATTATGTTTCTGATGAAGGTTGACAGGATGAAGTTTACAATTAAATTCCAAAAACTTTAAAGGGTGGACCAAGCATTGGGAAACTCTTTTGCATACATTTTCATCTCACTGTTGCCTCACAGCACAAGGGGTCTGGGTTCAATTCCACCCTTGGGTGACTGTCTGTGTGGAGTTTGCACATTCTCCCCATGTCTGCATGGGTTTCCTTTGGGTGTTCCTGTTTCCTCCCACAGTCCAAAGATATGCAAGCTATGTGGATTGGCCATGCTAAATTGCCCGTGGTGTTCGGGATGTGTAGATTAGGTGGGCTATAGGAGGACGGGTCTGGGTGGGATGCACCGAGGGTCGGTGTGGACTTGTTGGGCCAAAGGGCCTGCTTCCACACAGTAGGGATTCTAAGATCTAAGAAGATAAAAGTCCAGTTTACCAGTATTAAGCTTCCTTTCCCAATTAAGTTCCCTGCAAGCAAAGAATATGCATCTCTGATTCCTGACTGCATATAAGAGGCATAAGTAATGAAGGCAGACGTAAAAGCTGACGAGATTTTCCATTTGCTGTTTGATCAGCATCATGGATAATGTATTAGCATGGACAGAAGATTGGTTAACTAACAGAAAGCAAAGAGTGGGGATAAATGGGTGTTTTTCTGATTGGTGATCAGTAGCTAGTGGTATGCCTCAGGGATCAGTGTTGGGACTTCAATTGTTTACAATTTACAAAGATGATTTAGACTTGGGGGCCACATGTAGTGTGTCAAAGTTCGCAGATCACACTAATTTGAGTGGTAGAGCAAAGTGTGCAGAGGACACTGAACGTCTGATATATTTAGGTGAGTGGGCAAGGGTCTGGCAAATGGAGTACAATGTTGGTAAATGTGAGGTCATCCATTTTTGGTAGGAATAACAGCGAAATGGACTACTATTTAAATGGTGAAAAATTGTAGCATGCTGCTGTGCAGAGGGACCTGGTGCAAGTCATTGTCTTGAGACAGGAGGCGTATTGGTCCCCTAGTAATAAAGGTTTGTTTGCAGGTGCAGCATTTAATTAATAAGGCAGATGGAATATTGTCCTTCATTGCTAGAGGAATGGAGTTTAAAAATAGGGAGGTTATGCTGCAGCCGTATAGGGTGTAGGTGAGGCCACATCCGGAATACTGTGTACAGTTTTGGTCTCCTTACTTGAGAAAGGATGTACTGGCACTGGAGGGGATGCAGAGTAGATTCACTAGGTTGATTCCGGAGTTGAGAGTTGAGCTTATGAGGAGAGATTGAGTAGTCTGGAATTTAGAAGAATGAGGAGGGATTTTATAAAAACATAAAAAATTATGAAGGGAATAGAAAAGATAGAAGCAGTGAAGTTGTTTCCACTGGTGGGTGAAACTACAACTAGGAGACATAGCCTTAAAATAAGGGGGAGCAGATTTAGGGCTCAGTTGAGGAAGAATTTCTTCGCCAAAGGGTTGTGAATCTGTGGAATTCCCTACCCAGTGAAGCAATTGAGGCTACCTTGTTTTTAAGGCAAAGATAAATTTTTGAACAGTAAAGGAATTAAGGATAATGGTGAGCAGGCAGGTAAGAAGGGCTGAGTCCATAAAAATCATCGCTGTTCTTATTGAATGGCGGAGCAGGCTCGACGGGCAAGATGGCCTACTCCTGCTCCTATTTCTTATGTTCCTATCATTTAGCAGAATTTGCCAACTCAGAGGTCCTGGAATGTGCTAATCCCAACAGTATACACTCATTGCTAAGCCAACAATGTCTTAGTTACATTCACCAGATGGTTGATGGCCATATTTCTGTAGTCCATCTGTTCAATGAATTGCCCACTGGCCAAGTCCATACCCCTGCTACAACGTCATGTTTGAAAGTGAGATATGAAAATGACACTGACAACCCAGACACACTGCTGATAGCTGTAATCTCTGGAGGCTGACTGATTGGAAGAGCATTGGAAGAGGTGAGCAGAAACAAAAAAATCAGCTAGCTGATAAGAGAACCCAAAGAAAGCAGAGGCAAGTGATTTGTGGAACTTCTCAGCCTGCTGTTGTTTTCTGCAGCAAAATAGAGCACCTGAACTGCACCAGGAGATAACCACAATTGATAAGCAAGGTGCAAGTCATTGTCTTGAGACAGGAGGCGTATTGGTCCCCTAGTAATAAAAGTTAACATAAACATTTAAGCTACATACTAAAACAAATCTATGGCAGTAGAGGGGATAGAAATAATGTCATGCCATTGTGAGACCCTTTGACACAGTAAAACTGAACTGCAGAGCACAAGTATGTGGTATTCTATTAGCCTAAAGGTCAACAGTGGTACCATTGAATTGAATTAGCTCAAATGAGTATAGTGTAAAGTTTACAGTTGCCACATTACAACACCATCTTAAATACAAAGGTACCTAGGTACAAATACTTAAGATTAAATTCTTAGGAAACAAAAAAAGTTAGAAAAGTAAAGAAATAAATTGTCCAGCATTACAGGTCATTGGAATACATTAGAAAAATAAAGAAGTGAAAAGTTCAGAATATCAGTTTTTCTGACCCAGTCCAAGGCGGCATCTAGCCTCAAGGGAGACCTTCACTGCCTCGCTTCCTCCAGACCCATCAACATAGGAATCGCCCCACTTTAGGCACCATCTCTTCACTACTGGGCCCATACTTGCCCTGCAGCCAAGAGTCCCTGGCTCCGCTGCCAGCCAGATTCCTGCTGGGCCAAGAGTCCCATTTTGGCTGCAGATGTTGCCAATCTGGCACCGCCATCTTGATTAGGCCAGTGCCACCGTCCCTGGTTTTTGGAGGAGCTTTGCTGCCACTGGTCCCAAACACCAGGAAAATGACCTTGCTGTTGCTGCCACCGGCCCCAAATGGCAGGAGAATGCACTCATCTGCCGCTGGCCACCTGTTGCTGGGAGAATGTCCATGCTGCCGCCACCTCCTGTCGCTGGGAGGGCGTCCTTGCTGTCTCTGCCTCTTATTGCCGGGAGAGTGTCCTCGCTAAATCCTCCTGTTGCCGGGGGAAGCCACATCCACCACCTTATGCATGGCCTGCTCTTGCTGCTGCGCCAGTGCTGCCAACCAACCCACCACAGAAAAGAAGAGAAAAAGACTCAAAGAAAATGAAAATAAAACAAAAGAGCGGAAGCAAAAGTAAAATAAAGAAGGGAAGCAGATCGGCCCCTGGCAAAAACCCACATGCAGCCCTGTTACTCAACCGCCATCTTACACCTGAAGGATTGCAGACACAGTGATGTCAGGTTATGCCCTAAGTTTAATGAATTCCATCGAAAACCTTTCTGCCTCTCTACTTCTCTCTCCTTTATTAAGACATTCCTCGAAAACTACCTTTGATCAAACTTTTAGTTATCTGTGCTCATGTCTTAAGTTATTTGATGTTGAGTTTTGTTTGTTAATGCTCCAGTGAAGTACCTTCGGATATTTCATTATTTTAAAAGTGGTATGTAACGGCAATTGTTGTTGATTGCAGAAAAATATATCCTACTATTTGTGGATTGTTTCTGGTTCTGTATAAACAGTTTGACTATGAAAGGCCAATGGTAGTAGAGTAGGAAGAGCAGCAAAGAAGATAATAGAGAATGGGAACACCTGTGAAAGCAGGACAAAGGCAAGTACTGCACAAGAGGCCTTACTCATAACAGGCAGTGAAGGAGCATCTTAAGCATGCGTCATGTATAAAATGGTGAAGAATTATCCCTGAACTCTATCATCCACTGCAGCTGCACCTCAACTCTCAGGACAATAACAACATCCTGAGGGTTACCATAGACTAAAACTGAACTTGAAAAGCCATATGAATACTTTGGCTACAAGAGCCGGTTAGAGGCTTGGAATCATGCAATGGGCAACGTAACTTCTGACCCCGCTAAAGCCTGGCCACAAGGCACAAATCAAGAGTGTGATGTTATGCTCCCTACATGGATGGGTGCAGCCCCAACAACACTCAAAAAACTTGATACCATCTATGACAAAGCAATCTGTGTGATTTGCACCACATCCACACACATTCACTCCCTCCCACTGGAGCAACAGCTTGTATCATTTGCAAGATGCACAGCAAAAAAACTTTACCAAAGCTCCTTAGGCTGCACTTACCAAACCTGCGACTAGTACCATCTAGATGGTAAAGGCAACAGGTACATGAAAACACCAAATTGCCTTCAAGCCACTTATTTTCTTGACTTGAAAATATATCACTGTTCCGACAGTATTGCTGGGTCAAAATCTCCTAGAACTCACTTGTTAACAGCGATGTGGGTGTACCTACAACAAAGAAACTGTAGGAGTTAAAGAATGCAGCTGACCAACAGCTCAAGAGCAACTAGGGATGGGCAAGAAATACTGGCCTAGCCAGCGATGCTCATCTCCCCTGAATGAATTAAAAAAAGACATTTCTACCTTTGCAGTTGTCTTTGACTTTTATGCTACAGTTCCTTTCAGGCTTTTTTTTCCTTCATTCACTGGATGAGGGTGTCGCTGGCTAGGCCAGCATTTATTGCCCATCCCTAATTGCCCAGAGGGCAGTTAAGAGTCAAACACATTGCTGTGGGTCTGGAGTCACGTGTAGGCCAGACCAGGTAAGGATGGCAGTTTCCTTCTCTAAAGGACATTAATTAACCAGAAGGGTTTTTTCGACAATTGACAATGGATTCACAGTCCTCATTAGATTCTTACTTCCAGATAGTTATTAAATTCCAATTCTACCATCTGCCATGGCGGGATTCGAACCTGGGTACCTGGGTCTCTGGATTAACAGTCCAGCGATAATACTACTAGGCCATTGCCTCTCCTAGGGACAAAATAATTTGTAGCTGATCACTATATTAAAACGGAGATCAAGACTAACTACATCAAGAGATATATGTACATCTTACTCACAGAAAGCCGAAAGAAGATTGAGAGAGTAGTACATCATTCATCTACATGGCAGGTTTCCCCAGCATGCAAGATGCCAATAACTGTTCCCCATTATCGCTGTGGCATTTATCAATTGATTTCAGTGCCTGAGAACAACGATGGCTCATCTTATTATCAGTCCTCTCTGCCACCTTTTATTTGTATAATTTGTTGGAAGTGAGTTTCGCTGGCTGTGCTCACATTTATTGCCCACTCCTGGCTGCCCTTGAGAAGGGCTGCCCTCTTGAACCACTGAAGTCCGTGTGCCTACAATGCTGCTAGGGAGAGAATTCCAGGATATTGACCCTGAAGCAGCAGTGATATATTTCCAAGTCAGGATCAATGTTTCATCTAATTTTCTCACCACTGCACAGGTCTCTGATGCCTGTGTGTGGCAGCGACTTTTGGAATTGGGTATCAGTACTGTGATCAGCATGCAGCTTAGAAAGAACATTGGTCAGAATGGTGAGTGGCTTGGTGGTATTCCCATGTATTTACTGCCCTTGTCTTTCTAAATGATAGAGTTCATTTGGAAGGTGCTGTCTAAGGATCTTTGGTGATTACTGCACTGCATCTTGTAGATTGTGCACACTGCTGCTATTGAGCATTGGTGAGGGTGTGAATGTTGTGCCAATCAAGCAGACTTCTTTGTTCTGGATGGTGTCAAACTTCTTGAATGTTGTTGGATCTGCATACATCCTGGCAAATGGACAGTTTGCCATCACACTCCTGACTTGTTCATTTTAGGTAGTGGACAGGCCATGGGGAATCAGGAAGTAAGTTACTCTGCAAGATTTCTAGCCTGTGACCTGCTCCTGCACCCACTGAATTCATATGCCTAGTCCAGTTCAGTTTCTGGTGAATAGTAACCCCCAGGATGTTGATTTTTTTTTGGGCGATTTAGGGATAGTAACATTGAAGGGGCAGTTCTTAGATTGTCTCTTATTGGAGATGGTCATTGCTATCATTTGTGTGGCATCAATTTTGCTTGCCATTTTTCAGCTCAAGCTTGGTTATCATCCAGGTATAGCTTTATTTGTGCATGGGCTACTTCATTATCTGAAGAATTGTGCTGAACATTAAACAATCATTGATTAACTCCTTATAGTGAAGGAAAGGTTATTGATAAAGCAGCTGAAGATGTTTGGGCCGAGGACACTAATCAGAGGACTGCAAAGCTTGGATCTGATTTATTTCAGTCAAACCATCAAGTGTCAGGCTGGCTACAGGTTGAGAAAGACTCTTCCCAACATTTATAGCTCATGAATTCCTGCCAGGAACCTAGGGATGGCTAGTTTGCATTTGGAAACATTAACAAGCAAAACATTGTTGTGCTTCCATAAGATAACAAGGTGTAGAGCTGGATGAACACAGCAGGCCAGGCAGCATCAGAGGAGCAGGAAAGCTGACATTTCGGGTCTGGACCCTTCTTCATAAAATCTGACCCAAAATGTCAGCTTTCCTGCTCCTCTGATGCAGCCTGGCTTGTTGTGTTCATCCAGCTCTACACCTTGTTATCTCAGACTGCAGCATCGGCCGTTCCTACTATCTCATTGTTGTGCTTCTATTGCCTAAATCATTATAGAAGAACTTTGCCTTACAGCATATCCATCGTACTGCACATCCATCTTACTGGTATGTGTAAGTAAATACCTATTTTCTTAAAAGCAGTTTGAAAATCTGCAATGGTAGTGTTCTTATCTCTGGAGCAGGTGAGACTTGAACCTGGGCCTGCCGGCTCAGAGATGTGTAATATAGGTAGATTAGAAAATATCTAAAGCCTGTCAATGATAACATTGTGGGCAGTCTCGGCAGCGAGTTAAATGTGAATAAGATTATTTAATTCTGTGTTGCTGTAATAACTCAGGAAGTCTGACTGGAACGGAAGATCGTTTATTGCTGAACACTAAAATAGAGCCACTACTCGTGCTATACATGTGCTAGTTCCAGCCTAGGATAGATAGTTCTACAGATCCATCACTGGATCTGCTTCAATGCTTTTTTTTTCCATTAAATCAGCCTATACAAGGGCCCTAAACTAAGTCTGCTTCATTTTTATCACCTATTATCTAAACAACCTGTTCAACGAGGTTATAACACATCTCTCGAACAGGTGGGACTTGAACACGGGCCTCCTAGCTCAGAGGTAGGTATACTGCCATTTTATCACAAAAGTGCTCCCCCTCCCCCCCGGAACCACCCCCATCCCCAGGTCTGCTTAATTTTATTTTAGCAAGGCTACTCACCCCACTGAAATAGTTGCAACCCCGATTGATGGCACAAAGTGTCCTCTCTCTGGCACAAGGGATTTTTGGAAACAAATTTGATGGCATGTTCAATAAGACTTCTTTCATTATCACTTTCTCCCTGACTCTGCTGTTCTGAATGTTTTGATGCTCTCCTGAATGTATTGATTCCTCCACCAATGGATAGTCTATAGACACCTTATGTCCTTCAATCCTTTGACCAAGTGATCTTCTTCACTTTTAAATCAGTACAGAAATTGTCCACGATCTTGCCGTGAGAGGCTTCAGATATTTTCTAATCAACCTGTTCAGAGAGGTTATTGCACACCTCTGGAGCCTCCTGATCGAAGGGTAGGAAAATTACCGTCACAAGAGGGCCCAATAATTACAATTACAATTGAATGCGCATGCATCTGACAGTGTAGCACAAAGGGTTCAGATGATTAGATCCAGTTGGCAGGGACAGTGACATTAAAGAAATTTGGGGATTTACATATACATATTAATCAATTAAAACATTCTATCTGATTAAAGATTTAACAGCATCTTAGGTTTGTTTAGTACATTCTCAGCACTGGTGTGACCCTTTGATCTTTTACTTATAAATTCTGTGTGGGATACAACCTCTCTCACTAATACCTGAAGAAGGAGTAAGACTCCGCAAGCTTGTGTTTTCAAATAAACCTGTTGGACTATAACCTGGTGTAGTGTGATTTCTGACCTTGTCTACCCCAGTCCAAAACTGGCATCTCCATATCATGTTACCAAGGGAACTCATACTCAATGAAATCTCCACAGGGAGATTAATTAGGAATTCTCCTTGGGCCTTATAATTTTAATGGGGATCACATAATTGAGAACTGCTAAGCTATTTCTTACCCCCCTGCTCTTCATGCTGTACAAATGATGTTATCAGAAACTAGTGCCCCTATTATCATCATGAGAGTTCTCAAGAACAATCATTACCATTGTTCTTAATACTACCATCCGTTGATTTTCTTCAGTCTGGCCTCACGAGTCATGCATTCGTATTAAACTTCTAAGGAGGATTCTTCAGATGACCATTGTAGGTCACCTTGAATAGTTTTGGGGGGAAAACTCTGTCTCTGTACTGACTGAAAAAGTATAACCCAGCTGCCTGTCTGCACTAAAGTATGGAATGTCTGTAGCTGAAATCTGAAAAACTACAAGTGCTTTTCTGATAGAATCAAGACAATCTCTCAAGGAGCTGCATCTCAGCATTCCTATAACTCAGGATGAATATGCACGGGGATGTAACATGTCTTATAAAGAAAGTAGGGAGATTGAAAGTCAGTCTAAACTTTATCATTGGGAAAATACTGGAATCCATTATTAAAGGTGTAGTAGCATGACATCTAGAAAATCATAATGCAATTTGTCAAATTTAGTATACTTTTTTGAAAGTTAAGTTGTGCTTGACTAATGTAAAGAGCATATCAAGACGTAACAAGCAGGGTGGGTAAAGAGGAACCGGTAGATGTGGTATATTTGGATTAGCAAAGGCATCCAATAAGATGCCACGCAAAAGGTTACTACAGAAGACAAGATGATGGTGATATATTGACATGGATAGAAGATTGGCTAAAGAGCATGAAACAGAGTTTGAGTGGATGGATCATTTTTAGGTCAGCAAACTAACACAAAGATTAATACTGGGACTTCAGTTATTTGCAGCCTGTATTTAGTGATGTAGAAGAAGGCCCCAATTTTGTATGGTAGCTAGGTTTGCTGAAGATACAAAGATAGGCAGGGAAACAGGTGTGATGGGGTCAGCGAGGCGATATAGATTAGGCAAATGGACAAAAAATTACCACCTGGAATGTAATGTGAGAAAATTATTGTCCACTTGGGCAAGAAGTACAGGAAAGCACAGTGTTATTTTAGTGGAAAAGAAACTGCAGAATTCTGAAGTACAGAGGAATCTGTGTCCTTGTACATGAATTAGAAAAAGTCAGCATGTAGGTATGACAAGTAGTTACATAAGAACATAAGAAATTGGAACAGGTGTAGACCACCTGGTGCGTCAAGCCTGCTCCACCATTCAATAAAATCATAGCTGACGTTTTCTTGGATAACTTATTCAAGTCAGTAATAACTGATGTGAATAATTCAGGCCCTAACACAGATCCATGTGGGAAACCACTAGTCACTTCCTGCCAATTTGTGTACCTACCCATTAAAAACATGCCACATGACACCAGGTTATAGTCCAACAGGTTTATTTAAAATGACAAGCTTTTGGAGCGCTGCTCCTTCATCAGGTGAAGTGGAGGGAGGCATACAGGCACAGAATACATAGGTAGAGAGATAATGGCATACGCCGGTTTTATGTATGTAGAATGTGTATAACCTGGTGTTGTGTGATTTCTGACTTTGTCCACCCCAATCCAACACTGGCATCTCCACATCTTCATAAGATGCAACAAGGTAGCCTCAACTGCTTCACTGGGTAGGGGATTTCATGGATTCATAACCTTTGGGCAAAGAAGTTTCCCCTCAACTCTGCTTCCCCTTATTTTGAGGCTATGCCCTCTCGTTTTAGTTTCACCCACAGTGGAAACAACTACCCTGCTTCTATCTTATCTAATTCCTTCATAATTTTATATGTTTCTCCCAGCTCCCCCATTCATTCTTCTAAGTTCTGAACAAAGTCCCAGTCTATTCAGTCTCCTCATAAGCCAACCCTCTCAACTCCAGAAGCAACCTAGTGAACTTCCTTTGTACCCGCTCCAGGGCCAGTACATCCTTTCTCAAGTAGGGAGACCAAAACTATGCACAGTATTCCAGGTGTCGCCTCACCATCTCCCTGTACGGCTGGAGCATAACCTCCCTATTTTTAAACTCCATCCGTGTAGTAACGAAGGACAATATTCTATTTGCCATCTTAATTACCTGCTGCACGTGCAAACCATTTTTTTGTGATTTATGCTTGAAGAAGCCTGCCATCCCTTGAATTAATCCAAAAATTACCCACTAAAGAAAAATAAATCAAATTCTCACTAACACATACTAACAGTTAGCAAGTAAATATAGTAATTCTAACAGGTTATTTGATTAGACTAAGAAAAGTTAGAGTTATGCTCACCCATCAAAAAACCAATCACTTATCGGCTTGGTTGTGACGTCACTCTAGGATCTCGTGCTCTCTCTCACCAGAAGTTGATTAGCCCCTTTACCAGTTTCTGAGTTCCTGCGCCCCAACTGCTCCCGGCTCTGAAGAAAGTCCCTAGAAGACCAGGCCCAAAATCCACACCGCGCTAGATTTATAGCCCTTACCGGTTCCCAAGTCTCTCCCCTCTGACTGCTCCCAGCACCGAAGGAAATCCTTGTAAGATTAGTTGTACTCGCTCCAAGGTCAAAAAAGTGTTCCAAAGGACTGATGCCCAGATTTGCTCAGTACTCCAAATGGGGTCTAAGCAGGGTTTTGTATAACTGCAGCAAAACCTCTGCATCCATCTTTGTACTTCAGTCCCCTGGATGTAAAGGCCAGCATTCCATTCTTTTCATATCCAGAAGTGCTCTTACACATGACTAAACTGTTTTGCCCAATCACCAAATCACCCGTGGTTATTTTTTTAATCTATTTACCACCACCAGTAAGATCATAAGAAATAGAATTATCCCGTTTGCTCCCTCAAGCCTGTACCACCATTCACTAGGACAATGACTGATCCATCATTCCTTGCGTACACTTTCCTCCCCTTGCTCCCACTGATAAATAATCTATCTCAGCCTGAAGTATACACAAAGACACTGCCTCCACAGCTTCTTCAGCAAAGAGTTACAAAAACCTTTAATGCTCTGAGAAGGAATTCCTCCTTATATCGGTGCCCCTTTATTCTGAGACTATTACCTCTGGTCCTAACTCCCGTGGCGAGAAACATCATCTAAACATTTGCCCTGTCAAGCTCCTTAAGAATCCCATAAGTTTTAATAAAATCACCTCTCATTCTTCCGAACTCCAGTGAGTAGAGTCCCAATCTTTTTAGCCTTTGCTCATACAACAGTCCCTCCATACCATAAATCATCCCAATGAACCTTCTCTGAACGCCTCCAATGAAATGATACGTTTCCTAAATAAGGGAAACAAAACTCCTCACAGTACTCCAGATGTGGCCTGGCCAGCACCTTGTACAGCTGCAGAAAGACTTCCCTGCTCTGATATTCCAACCCTCTTGAAATAAAGGCCACCATTCCATTAACGTTCCTGATTACCAGCTGCATGAATGTGCTAGCTTTCTGTGTTTTGTGCACAAGTATCATAGCTTTCTGCAGTTTTTATCCAATTAAGTACTATTATTTTTTGTTCTTTCCAAAATGAACAACTTCGCATGTTCCCACATTATACTCCATTTGCCAACCGTCATTAATACATATAGTAAACAGTTGTGGATCCTGCATTGATCCCTGTAGAACTCCACTGGTCACGGGTCGCCAACCTGAAACCCACTGTTTCCTACTCATTAGCCATGAGTAAATTACACCTGTTTTCCAATTGATTCATTTACATGCAAAGCCCGTTAAGGGCAATGCATACCATGGGGGAGGGGGCTGCGGCAGTTTAATGAAAATGGATTCGACAGCATTCCATTATCTTTCTTGACTATTTTCTGCACCCGTTCACGACATTTTAAAGAACAATGCATCTGAACCCCCAAGTCTCTTTGGACATCCTCTGTATTTAACTTCATGCCATCCAGAAAGTATCCTGATCTATCCTTTATTTGGTTCAAAATGGATAATCTTAGACTTGCTTGCAGTGAACCACATCTGCCTCAGTTTTGCCCATTCACGGTCAATATCCCTTAGTAATTTTGTGCTATCGTCTACACCGTCTACAATGCTGTCTTACTTTGTATCATTAACAGATTTGAATATATGACTTTCAATGACTTTAAACAACTTATTCAACTCAGTAATAAATGATGTGAATAATTCAGGCCCTAACACCGATCCATGTGGGAAACCACTGGTCACTTCCTGCCAATTTAAGTATCTACCCATTAGCCCTGCTTTCTGTCAGTTGCCACTCAGCCAGTTTCCCAGCTGTGTTAGTTATTTGCCACAATTCCATGGGCTTCTACCTGAATTAATAGTCTCTTAAGGAGGACTTTATCAAATGCCTTCTGTAAGACCATGTAAACACATTCATAGACATTATCCTGTCAAATACCTTAATCACCCGTTCAAAAATTCAATGAGGTTTGTCAGACATGATCTGTTTGTCTTGATACATGCTGGCTCTCCCTGATTAACTAAAAATTTTCAAGGTGTTCAGTTATTCCACCCTTGATTATAGACACCAACAATTTCTCCACCACAGATGATTAGGCTAACTGGTTTGTAATGCCCTGGTTTTCCTCTTTCACCTCCTTAAAAAGCAGAGTGCTGTACAATTTTCCAATCCACAAGGGCAATTCCAATATCTAGGCAACTCTGAAAGATTATATGTTCCTAAAAAAGACCCGGAGCTTCCAATTGCCTGCCACTTCAACACGCCACCGTGTTCCCTGGCCAGCATCTCTGTCTCAGGTTTGCTGCAGTGCTCCAGCAAAGCTCAACGCAAGCTGGAAGAACAGCACCTCATTTTCTGCATGGAAACTCTGCAACCTTCTGGACTTAACCTTCTCCCATATCCTTACCCCAATGCCCACGCACCAGGCCTTGTCATCACATGAGCAAACACAACCTATTGTCAGCTAATAATAGTCCCCATTAGCACCTATCCATTCCCCAGACTGACCTTTACCCACTCCTTTGTCTGCCCAACTGTTTTTCCCTCTCTTTGGGCTCCATCTCCACCTATTCCCCACCCATCTGCTGCATAAATAGCAGCCTTTACCTAGATACCATCAGTTATGAAGATGGGTACTGGACCCCAAAACATTAACTCTGAATTCTCTCCACAGGTGCTGCCAGACTTGCTGAGTTTTTCCAGCAATTTCTGTTTTGTTTCTGAAAGATTGTATTTAGGACATCCATAATGTGCTCCCCCCAATTTCTTTTAACACCCTCTGATGGAAACTGTTAGGTCCCAGAGATTTGTCACTCTTTAATTCCATTAATTTCCTCATTACTGATATGTTATTTGTGTTAATTTTATTCAGCCCCTGTTCCCAATCCACCAGTAATTCCCTCAGGATTTCGGGGAAGCTATCTTTTTTCTTAATGTAAATTATGAGGCAGTTATTTTTCACTGTGTCTGTTGCTTTCCCATTGTGATTGATAATGTCACCACTTTCAGCCCTTTTTGGGCCAACATTCACCATGCCCTGCTTTCCTTTTATGTAACTACAAAACAAATAAGAAGACATTTTAATGTCTCCTTGCATGTTTCTGTCCATAATTCTTTTCAGTAGCTCTTATAAACTGCTTTATGGCGCTTTGCTGGTCTTTGTATCTTTTCTATTCAGCAGTATCTGTGCTTTTTTTGCATTTTTTTAAGTCCTCTTTAAGTTTTGTGCTGGAACTTTTTTCTCTGGAGGGTATAAACAGGATTTGTATTGCATTAAATGTTTCTTTAAACGTTCTCTACTGTTCCTCAGTTATTTTACCCATGAGCAGATTTTCCCAGGTTATTGTGGATGGTCTCTGTTTCATCTCACTTCACGTAAACCAAAAACTCCAGTAGGTGATTCATGCTTTTTGTTTTCAAATGCTACATTGAATTCGATCATGTTATGATAACTATTTGATGAAAGTTCATGCACAATTAGGTTACTAATTCAGTTCAACTTATTACTCATTACCAAATCCAATATTGCTTGTCCCGTTTTTACATCCCAGACATATTGCTATAGGAAACTATGCCAGACACACTGTAGAAACTTGCTGTCTTTCTGACAGGTCCTTGTCTGTCTCTCCCAATCCATTTTAAAGTTAAAATCCCCAATTATTACTGCTGTGGCATTGCTACACACTTGCCTAATTTCTGGGACTAACAGATACGTACCTGTCTAATTTCTGTGAGATTGCCCTCATTCTTCCAAACTCCAGTGAATATAGTCCTAACCGATCCAGACTGTCTTCATATGTCAGTGCTGCCATCCCAGCAATCAATCTGGTAAACATTTGTTGCATTCCCTCCATAGCCAGAACATCCTCCCTCAGATATGGAGACCAAAACGGCACACAGTACTCCAGTGTGGCCTCACCAAGGCCCTGAATAATTCCAGCAAGACATCTTATCAGAGTTTTTCGAGGAACCAGAGTGGATAGAGGGGAATCAGTAAATGTGTTGTATTTGGACTTCCAGAAGGCATTTGACAAGGTACCTCACAAAAGCCTTAATCATAAGACAAGAGGCCATGTGTTGGAGATAGTAATATGGTGTGGATAGAGAATTGGTTGATGGATGAGAAAGAACTAGTGGGGATAAGGGGATCTTTTTCAGGTTGGCAACTTGTAACCAGCACGATTCCACGGGGATCAGTGCTAAGACCATAATTGTTTTATATATTTGTGTGTGTATATATAAATATATATATATATAGTCAAATAACTTGGAGGAAGAAGGTGAATGTACTATCATTAAATTTGCGGATGACACAAAAATAAGTGGAAAGGCAAATTGTGAGAGAGATTTTGTAGGTTAAATAAGTCGGCAAAAACTTAACAAATGGAATGTAGTGTGGGAAAATGTGACGTTCATTTTGGAGGAGAGAACAAAAAAAAGTATTATTTAAATGGAGAAAAACTGCAGAAAGCTGTAACACAAAGGGACTTGGGGGTATTTGTGCATGAAACACCAAGAGCTACCACTCAGGTGCAGCAGGTAATGAGAAAGGCTAATGGAATGTTGCCCCTTATTTCAATTGGGTTGGAGTATAATAGTTGGGAAGTCTTACTGGAACTGTACAAGGCACTGGTGAGACCTCATCTCGAGTACTGTGAGCAGTTTTGGTCCCCTCGTCTGAGAAAAGATATTACATTATTGGAGGAAGTTTAGAGAAGGTTCACTTGGATGATATCTGGTATGGACAGACCAACTTTCATGCACAAATAGGTTGGGTCTGTACTCACTGGAGTTCAGAAAAATGAGAGGGGATCTCGTTGAAACATGTAGGATTCTTAAGGGGCTTGACAGGATAAATGCTGAGTTGATGTTACCGCTCATGGTAGAGGCTAAGAACAGAGGTCATTGTCTCAGAATAAAGGGATGCCAATTTAAGACTGAGATGAGGAATTTCTTCTCTTCACGAGTTTGAGAGTCTTTAGAACTCCTTGCCACAGAGAGCTTAGGGGGCAGATTTCTTGTGTATATTTAAGTCTGAGATAGATTCTTGATCAATAGGGGAATCAAGAATTACATCTGTGCCTATAATGGTAGGAGGGGTGTGCTGGCTTGTAATATTAATATAACTTTAAGTAATCATTGCCCCTAAACATCCCATCCATCACTTCCCAGTTAGCTGCAAAATTTCTTTCACTATATTTGTTACTACATGACTTATGTATTTGTATGTATTTAAGCTGATTGCTGTACTTCATCAATACATGATTTTGTTTTCAATGTATGCCACACTATAATTCAAGGTTGGAACTGTGAATGTGTTTCGTGAATAAAAAATCAATTACTTATAATGGACATTTGAACCATTGTACCAGACAGACTGATGGTTCAAATATGCCATCGTCGACAATTGTGTGCTTGCATCGTAGAATTGCGTCCATTAGATTAATAGTACTGTTCATTTGAACTGGCTGGGTGAGATATTGTTTTTCAGTGTTGTAATCAAGGGTTAGGGGGAAAGGGAAAGAATGTGGTCACAAGGAGTGAAGGATCAGCCATGATCCTATTGAACGACAGACCAGGCTGTACTCCTGTTCCTACTTATTATAGTTTTATGGTATTATTCAGTATTGTAAAAATGAAATATGATTTTTGTTGTAATTGCTGTGACAGGAGCTGTGGAACATGCAAAATGTTTTACTTCTCATTGCAGATTAGAAAAGGAAATTCAACTAAGAAAGGAGTCTGAAAAAGATTATGAAGAATTAAGGAAGGCAAGTTTGGTCCTTAAATCATTGGATTTGTTAACAACTTTATGTATGACAATAAGTGTTCAGTAATTTTGTCCTTCACATGTTGACAGTGCTCCATTTGTGGAAAATCGCTTGAGATGCTGCTTTATAGGTGATTTGAGATTGTGTATTTGAAATTATGACTCTGTAATTTTATATCCCCATATTTTAATTATGTGACTGAGTTGCCTGTAGAAAAAAATTGCTAATGGATGACTTGGCTTTATTTCAAAATGCTAATTTTTTTGTCAGGAAGGGGTGTACTCAGATGTAATATTAATATAACTTTAAGTAAGCAGTACCCCATAACATCCCATCCATCACTTCCCAGTTAGCTGCTGAATTTATTTCTCTATATTTGTTACAACATAATTTACATATATGTATGAGTTCAACAATACATGATTTTGTTTTCAATGTAAGTCACACTACAGTTCAAACTTTGAACTGTGAATGTGTTTCTTGAAAAAAAAGTTGTTTGTAATGAACATTTGATCCATTGTACTGGACAGATTGAAATGTTACCTGAAACAGACTCTCTTGGGCTTTGAACTATCGCAAAGAGAGTCACTATAGTCTACTCTGTCATTTTAGAGATATGACTGGTGATGAGTCTAACCTGAAGATCACCACACCTCAGGCTAAGGAGGTTGAGAAGGTACAGCCTTCATGATGACCTCACCGAGTAGAGGAATTGAATGCATGCTGTTGGTGTCAAGGTGCATCACAAATCAGCCATCTACCCAATGGAGCAAACCTTTTTCCACAGCATTTTCTGTCAACTGTAGTAACTAATTTCTCTGGCCCTTTCTGTTTTTGTTTCAGATTTCCAGCATCTACATTTCTTTGTTTTTTTCTTACTCCTGTTACCTTAGATATGCCATCATCTTGCCCCTATTCACTGTGTTTTCAAAGCTCTCTGACCATCCTGTGTTTAGCAACCTAGTATTTCAGTTCTTTTCCCTTTTCCTATACTTTGTGTCTCTTGTGTTTGCATCTTTTTCCACCTTATTGAAAAATAGTCTGACTCAACTTCTGCTGGGGGGGCATAGTTGTGTGGTAGTGATAATGCCACTAGCCTAGTAATCTAGAGCTCCAGGCTAATGTTCCAGGAGCATTGGTTTGAATCCCACCATAGCAGACAATCGATGAAATTTGAATTCAATAAGTCTGGAATTAAGTTTAGTTTTTTAGATGACCACGAAACCACTGTTGATTGTTGTGAAAACCCATCTGGTTCACTAATGTCTTTTAGGGAAGGAAACTATCAATTTTACAAATGACTCCAGGCCCACATCAATGTGGTCGACTCTTAACTATCCTCAAGACAACAACAAATGACTCCAGGCCCACATCAATGTGATTGCCTCTTAACTATCCTCAAGACAACAATTGTTAGCATAACTAGTGATGCCCCACACCTTGAACTTCAAAGCCAGCAAAGTCATTCTATCAATATTGATTAGATTTTACAATTGGTACCATCAATATTTGACTAGATTGAACCTCAGGCTCCAGCTGATATTCTGTCTAACTAAAAACAGAATACTGTGGATGCTGGAAACCTGAAAAAGAAACAGAAAACTCAACAGGTATTCCAACATTTGTGAGGAGAGAAACAGAACTGAAAGGGGCTGGGAAATGATGTCCTCTATGATTTTGAAAGAGAAGGAAGAGTAAGTGGAACAGAGGGTGAATGTGCCCAGAGCAAAAGACAAAAAGGAGTGTTAATGGTGGTAAAAGAGAGAGTGTGATGTAAAATTCATGCAAATGATAGGTTTGAAGAGGAGAAAATGGTTCAGCCATGCTGACAGCAAAATGTACGAGACTTTGGTTGTGGGGAAAGGGGGTGTGGTGGGAGAGATGCGCTGTTGTAATCAAAATTCAGAATAATGTTCATATTCTGAGTTGTTGAACTCACTGTTGAGTCCTGAATGCTGTCAACTGCCTAAGTGAAAAATGAGTTACTATTCCTCCAATGTGTATTGAGTTTTGCTGAAACATGGCACCATCACCGACAAGAGACAATCTAACCGTTGTCCCTTGACATTCAACGGGGTTACAATCACTGAATCCCCCACTATCAACATCCTGGGGGTTACCATTGACCAGAAACTCAACTGGACTCACCACATTAACATAGTGGCTACAAGAGCAGGCCAGAATCTGGGAATACTGCGGTGAGTAACTCATCTCCTAACTCCTCAAAGCCTGTCCAGCATCTACAAGGCACAAGTCAGGAGTGTGATGGAATACTCCCCACTTGCCTAGATGAGTGCAGCCCTAACAACACCCAAGAAACTTGATACCATCCAGGACAAAGCAGCCTGCTTGATTGCCACTACATCCACACACATCCACTCGCTCCACCACCGATGCTCAGTAGTAGCAGTGTGTACTATCTACAAGATGCACTGCAGAAATTCACCAAAGATCCTCAGACAGCACCTTCCAAACCCACGACCACTTCCATCTAGAAGGACAAGAGCAGCAAATATATGGGAACACGACCACCTCCAATTTCCCCTCCAAGTCAGTCAACATCCTGACTTGGAAATATATCACCGTTCCTTCACTGTCACTGGGTCAAAATCCTGGAATTCCCTCCCTAATAGCATTGTGGGTCAACCCACAGCAGGAGGAATGCAGCGGTTCAAGAAGGCAGCTCACCACCACCTTCTCAAGGCCAACTAGGGATGGGCAAGAAATGCTGGCCAGGGAGCGACGCCCACATCCCACAAAATGAATGAAAAAAAAACCACACCTCGGGCAGAAATGTTAGCATCAGAGCAAGATGATTTGTTAAAATAGGAAGGAACTGAAAGTTTGGAATCATTCTTATGAATAGAGTGGAAGTGTTCAGCAAAGCAGTTTGTTCTCATAACATTAAGGAGACCATGTTGTGAGCAGTGAAAATGGTGGACTCTTTTGAAAGAAATACAAGTAAACTACTGCTTCATCTGGATTCAATAAGTGTGGAGCTGGAAAAGCACAACAGGTTAGACAGCATCTGAGGAGCAGGAAAGTCAATGTTTTGGGCCGAGACCCTTCGTCAGGACCTGGGCGGAATCCAGAAATAAATAGAGGGAGGGGTTTGGGGCTTGGGTAGGTGAGATCCTTTATTCATTAATAGGATGAGGGCATCACTGGTTAGGCAGCATTTATTGCCCATCCCTAATTGCCCAGAGGGCAGTTCAGAGTCAACTGCATTGCTGTGGACTGGAGTCACATGTAGGCCAGACCAGGTAATGATGGCAGCTTCCTTCCCTAAAGGACATTAGTGAACCAGATGGGTTTTTCTGACAATCAGCAGTGGGATTCATGATCATCATTAGATTCTTAATTCCTGATACTTTATTGAATGCAAATTCCACCATCTGTCATGGTGGAATTTGAACCCGGGTTGCCAGAATGTTATCTGGGTCTCTGGATTAACAGTCCAATGTTAATACCATTAGGCCATTACCTAGATGGAGATAGGTAGATGCAGGTAGGGGGTTATTGTGATTGGTCAGTGGAAAGGGTGGAGCAGTTAGATGAGTAGGAAGATGGACAGGTTGGAGCTGGAGATATTTTGAAGCTAGTAGTGCAGGTAGGGGGTTATTGTGGTTGGTCAGTGGGAAGGGTGTAGCAGATAGGTGTGTCGGAAGACGGACAGGTTGGACGAAGAGAGATTTTGAAGCTGGTGAAATCAATATTCAGGCCTTTGGGCTGTAAACTCCCAAGGCAAAATATGAGGTGTTGTTCCTCGAGTTTATATTTGGCCTCACTCTGACATCGGAGGAGGCAAAGGATGGGCATGTCACCAGGGGAGTGAGGGGGAGTTAAAGTGCATGGCAACTGGAAGGTCAAGTTGGTTGGTGCGTGCAGAGCGCACATGCTCCTCAAATCGGTCCATGAATCTGCGTTTGATCTCTCTGATATGGAGGAGATCACATCGGGAGCAATGGATACAGTGGATGAGGTTAGATGAAGTGAATCTCTGCCGGATTTGGAAGAATTATTTGAGGCCTTGGACGGAGGTGGGATAAAAGGTGTGAGGACAGGTGTTGCACTTCCTGCGGTTGCAGGGAAAGGTACCGGGTGGTGGAGGAGTTGGTGGGGAGTATGGAGCTGACGAGGGAGTTGCGGAGTGAACAACCCCTTGCGGAAAGCAAACAGAGATGGTGAGGGAAATATCTTTTTGCTGGTGCGGTCTGATTGTAGGTGGCGGAAATGTCAGAGGATGATGCATTGTATTCGGAAGTTGGTGCGCTGGTATGTAAGGACTAAGGAGATTCTATCCTTCTTGTTGTGGGGAGAGGGTTTGAGGGCAGAAGTGCAGGAAATTGAGGAGATGCGGTTGAGGGCATCCTTAATAACAGAGGAGAGGAAACTACGGTCTCTAAAGTAGACAGACATCTGGGAAGTCCTAGAATATCTCTCCTCCCCCAACCTGTTGACTCCCTTGTCAGCTCCACACTTGGGGGGAGGAGGTAGGGGAGTGAATCTTAGGCCAAGGAAGAAAGAAATTTTTCTCCATTTTAATTACAACCCAGTCAGTGGAGATGACCTACTTTCTCCTCTTCAAGCCTGTCAGTAACTCCTGTTTTATATCTTAGTCTCTCCTTTGTCACTGTCAGCACTCATGTCTTATTTTGCTTCACCATCTGTTCCACTTCCCCCTCTTCTCCTTTTTTAACAGAATAACAACCATAACTTTTCAGCCTGAGAAAAACACAAAAAGAATTGTAGTTGCTTTTAATCTGGAACAAAAACAGAAATTGTCTGAGAAACTCAGCAGGCCTGTCAGCATCTGTGGAAGGAAAGCAGAGTTAATGTGACTTTCCTTCAGAGCAAAAGAAATATTGTGTCTGTTTCTTTCTCTGCAAATGCTATCAGGTGTTTCTGAGTTTCTCCAATATTTTCTGTTTTTATTTTGGATATCCTCCATATGTTTAACAGGTCTAAAGAAACTCAATTCTCGACAAATAAGTCAAAAGTAAGAACCACAGAGAAACTGCAGTCAGTGCAAGCAGTATCTGGCAGCATCCCAGTGGCAGAAGTGTTTCTACCTGCACCAAATTCAGGTCACTTTTAAATTTAACATTTCCTGTGACAGACATGGTACCAGAATTGCCGAGTCATCACCATTTTTAAACCATGTTTCTTCCTTTGGCACCACATTGTACTATCAAATCGCTTTTTGTGCTTTTATCTCATAAACCTTGTTTACCAGACTTTGAGCATTTAGATTTATGTACTGTCACCAGATTCCTTTTCGTCCTTCGTGGTCTGCTGATATGGTCATCTGATATGGTGCTACCTGATTATCCAAAATTGTCAATCCTTTACTACTACTATTTGTTCATTCTCAATCCCCTGTCAAATTAGTTTAGACCCTTCTCAGGTACACCTGTATACTTGCTGGAAGCAATTTGGTCACCAAACTTTTGAAATGCAGAACCTCCATTTCGAATTGGTACCTCCTGCCCCAGAACAGGTCCCAAGAATCTGGAAATCATCCTTTCTGGATCATCCATCAAGCCAAACATTGATCCATCCTATCTTCTACTCTCAGTAGCACATGGCACTGGGAATCAGAATTGCAGAATGGTATGGTGTTTACTAATTTTGAATTCATACTTTTTACCTTCCTTGCCAGCTTCTGAATTTCTTTATACTTCTTTCATAGCATATGGGCTTTGTTCACATTTGTTGCTAATCCTTAATTGTGATGAAGTTGATTGTCCAGCAGGGGCCAAAAGAGCTATGGGTCTGGAGTCACATGTAGATAGAATAAGGATGATAGATCCCTAAAAGGGCAATAGTAAAACAAATGGGTTTTTATAATGATTGACGATGATTATTTATGGTCACCATTACTGAAACTAGCTTTAAATTCCAGATTTATTAAATGAATTAAGAAACAAGAGCAGGTCAGAGACTAGGAACCTGGTAACTCACCTCTTGACTCCCCAAAATCAGTCTACAATAATGAATGAGTGTAGCTGCAATAACCCTGAAGAAATTTGATACCATCCAGGACAAAGTAGCCTACTTGATTGGCACCTCACGCATAAACATCCACTCTGTCCACCTCGGACACTCAGTAGCAACGGTTTGTACCACTTACAAGATATACCACAGAAATTCACCAATGCTCCTTAAATAGCATCTTACAAGTTCGTGACCACTACCACCTAGAAAGGCAGGGGCAGCAAATACATAGGAACACCTATGTTCCACTCCAAGCTACTCGCCATTCTGACTTGTAAATATCGTGGTTCTTTCACTGTTGCTGCATCAACGTCCTGGAATTCTCTCCCTAATGCCATTCTGGGTCTAACTCTAGCAACTGAACTGCAGCAGTTCAAGAAGGCAGTGCACCACTACCCATTTGAGGACAGTGTGGGACAGGCAATAAATGCTGGTCCAGCCAGAGATACTCACATCTCATGAATGAATTTTTAAAAATTCAGATTCCACCAGTTGCCATGGTGGATTTAAACTAGTGTCCCAGACCATTAGCCTGGCCCTCTGGAATTCTGGTCCAATGACCTCACCACTATGCCAGCATTGCCACTGAGAGAATCTCTCTGTAGGTCTTCAATTTAGATAGACACATGTGCAGGCAGGAAGTAGAGATATGGACAATGTGCAGGCAGATGGAATTAGTTTAGATCTAATTAGCATTACAGTCTGCATAGGCATAGAATCTCTCCAGTGCGGAAGTAGGCCATTCGGCCCATCAAGTCGACACCAACCTTCCAAAGAGCATCCCACCCAGAACTATCCTCTCCTTACCCTATCCCTGTAACCTTGCATTTCCCATAGCTAATCCACTTAGCCTGCACTTCCCTGGACACTACAGACAATTTACCATGGCCAGTCCACCTAACCTGCCCATCTTTGGACTGTGGCAAGCAATCAGAAAAGGGGAGAATGTACAAACTCCACACAGGCTAGATTTGAACCAAAGTCCCTAGGACTGTAAGGCAGTAGTGCTAACCATGGAGCCAAGGGGGCTGTTCCTGTGCTGTACTGTTCTAATACCTGATGCCTCTGACATTAGTATCATTGTATACCACAAATTCTACCTTTTTCCTTGCTGCAGAATATTCTGCGCTGTTTTTCTGATACCCTTTGCCTGGAAGGCATCACACTATGCAGGT
>NC_063338.1:96065286-96126444 GCF_021869965.1 Rhincodon typus
ATTTCACAAGTTTCAAAATCTCCCCTCCCCCTACCGCATCCCAAAACCAGTCCAGCTCGTCCCTGCCTCCCTAACCTGTTCTTCCTCCCACCTATCCCCTCCTCCCACCTCAAGTCGCACCTCCATCTCCTACCGACTAACCTCATCCCACCCCCTTGACCTGTCCATCCTCCCTGGACTGACCAATCCCCTCCCTAACTCCCCACCTACACTGACCTTTACTGGCCCCATCCCCGCCTCTTCGACCTGTTTGTTTCCTCTCCACCTATCCTCTCCTCTATCCATCTTCTATCCGCCTCCCACTCTCTCCCTATTTATTTCAGAACCCCCTTCCCCTCCCCCTTTTCTGATGAAGGGTCTAGGCCCGAAACGTCAGCCTCTCTGCTCCTATGATGCTGCTTGGCCTGCTGTGTTCATCCAGCCCTGCACCTTGTTGTCATTAATCATGTCCTGCCTGTTTGGGCAGCATGGTGGCTCAGTGGTTAACACTGCTACCTCACAGCACCAGGGACCTGGGTTCAATTCCCACTCGGGCAGTTGTCAGTGTGGAGTTTGCACATTCTCCCCATGTCTGCGTGGGTTTCCTCCAGGTGCTCTGGTTTCCTCTCTCAGTCCAAAGATGTGGAGGCTAGGTGGATTGGCCATGCTAAATTGCCCATAGTGTTCAGGGATGAGTGTGTTATGGGGAATGGATCTGGGTGGGATTCTCTGAGGGTTGGTGTGGACTTGTTGGGCTGAAGGGCCTGTTTCCACATTCTATGAATTAAAATAAATTTACCTATTATTCCAACACTCTGTTTCCTGCCACTCAACCAGTTCCTTATCAATGCCAGTAATTTGCCCTGAATTTCACAGGCTTCCACCTTAACTAACAATCTCTCGGGTGGGACTTTATCACAAGCCTTTTGGAAGTCCATATAAACAACATTAATCAACTTACCTCTGTCCACCACCTTTGTCACATTTTTAAAATACTTTATGATATTTTGTCAGGCATGACCTACCCTTCATGAATCCATGCTGACTCTTCCTGATTAACTGAAAATTTTCAAGGCAATCAGTTACCCTATTCTTGATTATACACTCCAACATTTTCCCCACCACAGATGTTAGGTCCCTGGTTTCTCTCTGTAACCCTTTTTAAAGAATGGATGATATAAGAAAATTTTTAATCCAGAGGTACAACTCCTGAATCCAGGAACTCTGAAAGATTATGATTAGGGCATTGGCAATGTGCTATACTATCTGCTTAACACATGTGGATGGAAACTATCAGGGCCCAGGAACTTGTCACGTTTCAGTTCCATTAATTTCCCCATTAGTCATGATTTACTTAAAGCTAATTTGTTCCTTAGATCCCATACATTTGTATAAGGAACTGTAATTTTGGCTGCACACTGTTTCAGCTTTTTGTTATTGGTCCCTCCTCAATATACTTCTTAATAGTCCCACCTTGTTCATTAAACTGGCCCTCCTTGTTCATCCTATTGATACCTTCTCCTCACATGCTGACGTCCTTTTTGACAGGGTCTCACCTACCCTCGAAGAGATTGCAACGATCCAGATATCTGAATCCTCCCTCTGATAACAGCTCTTTAGCCACCTATTCAGCTGTATCTTCCTATTTCTGTCCTCACTGGATCCAAATCTGCAGAGGTATTTTGGAAGTGTTGTAGGCTGAAATGAAAAGCAAACAAGTACACAATAACATAAAGCACACTAACAAAAACAGAAGTTGCTGGAAAAGCTCAGCAGGTCTGGCAGCATCTGTGAAGAGAAATCAGACTTAACATTTTGGATCCGGTGACTCTTCCTCAGAACTATTTATTTTTACGGCGAATGAGCCAGAGGATAAAGTGGAACTGCAGAGTGGTGCAGCCCTGAGCCAGCGTTATGTGACGCTGTTGGAGGAAGAGCTCAAGAGTGTGCATGTGAGGCCACATGGCACGGAGTGCAGATCTCAGAATGCAGTGAGAGCAGCTGTCTGTGGAATGTTGAACATCACAGAGGTACATGTGATCTTGTATAGATTCAAAGCACGAGGGATGAAACTTCAGTTGGAATCCATGTGGGGTGAGTCTGAGCCAGAGGCAGTCACTAAGAATGTGATGTGGCTTTGGCAGATCTGAGGAAGGGTCACTGGGCCCGAAATGTTAACTCTAATTTCTCTTCACCGATGCTGCTGGACTGCTGGCCTTTTCCAGCAACTTCTGTTTCAGTTTCTGATTTACGGCATCCACAGTTCTTTCGGTTTTATAAAGCACACTAAATTTTTTCACCCACGCTCAAGACTCATCACATCACCTTGTTGGAGAACCAACTCTGTAAGCTTCTCCCTGTGCACCTGCAAGTCCTCAGCTTGGCCGTACATGGAAACAGCATCCCTCAAAGTCTTATGTTAGAGATTCAGAGGATCTTGAAGGATGTTTGGCTCCAATATTTGCATTATGACAACACGTCAGCATATTGTGGCATTGGTGAAACAAACTCCCAACCGTTGGCTTAGAGCACCATTGCTCCGTTTGAAGTCTATTAACCCTGACAAAAAAAGACTGAATGGAGTAGTCCAAAGGCAGTCTGATCTCTGAATATGCTATCTTTTTGTAATTTCCTTCAACCAACTGGTGCCAAATGTAGTGCTTTGCGTTCCATTGGACTCATCTACATAAATCAAGAGTGAGACCCTGAAGTTGGGCTGAGCAGGTCTCCATAATTTTTCCCAGACCTGTACCCTGGACAATTGTTCAATTTCACTCCAGTTTTGCTGCAGAGAGTGTGCACAGCACAGGGGACAGCCTTATCACCAAATTGAGCACCTCACCTTAAAATTACCTTATGAGTCAGAAGATGCTACGATGAGAAATTACAAGTTGGAGTGGGACGGAAATTACCTTTTATGCTTGTGATGAATTTTTAAAATCCTGTTAAATTATTCTTAATTTTCCTCGTTGAATTTCCTTTGTCACATGAAATAAACTGTGAATTAAATATCTGAAATTTATGTTGTGATATAGTTGTGAAATGGGTGAAGCTTTAAGTTGTTAGATTGATACATATTGTTTGGTTGTTTTCACGAGTCTGTAGTTCTGACAAAGCTTGTGAAGTGGTTTATGCAATGCTTGTCTCTGCAATGATTCTCAAAGCATGAAAATAATTATTAAGGTGTAATATTAGTTCAGTCGCTGTTTCCATATTTGCCCTTGAAATATATTAATTCTGTAAAATTGAACTTACAGAAAAGTGATGAAACCAATGTTGCAGTAGATAAACTTCAACGTAAGGTTAAAATGATGGAAATACAACTCTCACAACTGGAGGATATACGTGATCAAGTGAGTACAAGAAGAAAAGGGCAGCTGTATGTTGTGCATCTGTAGGGACCAATATTGCGTGATAGAAAGTACTCATTCCCCTGTAATAATTGAATAAGGATTAGGTGAACATTTAATACTTTTTAACATTTTTCTAATGATTTTTCAGCAGTAAAGAGTCACAACTGTCTACATTAACAAACAGTGTACTGGCTAATCATCAATGTTTCTTTAACTTAAACTGGGATTTTAACTAAGGCTGGGATTTTATGGTCTCACTGTTTTACAGCATCTTTTATATCCTTTTTTAAGGACTGCATCTTTAATGTTATATTAAAAGGGTTCCATTGACCTATTAAAATTACTTTTAACATAAAATATTGAATTAAATGTCCCACTTGTTGTCTCGAAGTCTACTTTAAGTTTCCTTATCTCTCTGTTTCCCATTGCCAGATCCTCAGTCTCCATGCCTCATTACAAAAGGGCCCTTGCTCATAGCTGCCATTATCAGAGTTTATACTGCTAATCAGACTATTGAAACATGAGCATTTTACTGCAGCCTCAGAATTGGCTGAGATCAGACAGGATTATTGGCTAGACTTCTTTTAATTGCTGAAAAAAAACGATTCTGCAAAGACATAGTGCCACACATAATGCTGCCGCTGGTGTGGATAGACTCTGCTGAAACCTTGTTTGCAGGACTGATGTCTTCTTTGGAACTTCAGAAACCACACTGCAGTGGCGAATTCCTACCCACAGCTAGTGTCATCATTTGTCACTAACTTAAGTTTCCTACATGTAGTGTTGAATTTGAGGATAGCAAATGGCTCACTGGTTAGCACTACAGCCTTACAGTGCTAGGGACCCAGGTTTGATTCTAGCCTTGGATGACTATCTATGTAGAGTTTACACATCAGAGAACTCCTTTAGTGAGGCAATATGGATAGAACACAGGAATAGGAAAGGTGAAATGATAATGCTGAGGGTATACTACAGGCCTCCTGACATCCAGTGGGAGAAAAAGGAGAGAATATGTAGATATCTTTTGGAAAGATATTAAAACAGCAGGGTTGTTGTGGTGGATGATTTTAACTTCCCCTATATTGACTGGGACTCACTTCGTGCTAGGGGCTTGGATGAGGCAGAATTTGTCAGGACCATTCAGGAGGGTTTCTTGACACAGTATGTAAACAGTCCTACCAGGGAAGGGGTTATACTGGACTTGGTTTTGAGAAATAAGCCCGGCCAGGTGAGTGAGGTCGCAGCGGGGGAGCATTTCAGAAATAGTGACCATACTACCGTGAGATTTGAGATACTCATAGATAGGGATAACAGCAGTCCTCAGGTGAAGATGTTAAATTGGAGGATAACAAACTATAACAGTATTCGGCAGGAATTGGAGAATGTTGATTGGAGCTGGCTGTTTGAGGGTAAATCCAGATCAGATATGTGGGAGCATTTCAAATGCAGCTGATAAGAGTTCAGGAGTGGCACATTCCTGTAAGAATGAAGGATAGGTATGGCAAGTTACATGAGCCTTGGATGACCAGGGATGCTATGACCTTGGTCAAAAAGAAAAAGGAAGCCTTCGTAAGGTCTAGGAGGATGGGAACTGACAAAGCCCTTGAAGTATATAAGGAAAGTAGGAAAGAATTTAAACAAAGAATTAGAAGGGCGAAAAGGGGTCACGAACTTAGGACATCGAACAGTACAGCACAGGAACAGGCCCTTCGGCCCATGATGTTATGCCGTACTTGATGCCAAATGAAACTAATCCCTTCTACCTGTCCTTGGTCCATAGTCCTCTATTCTTTGCTTATTCATATGCTTATCTAAAAGTTCCTTAAATGCCCTTATTGTATCTGCCTCAACCACACCCCTGGCAGTGCATTCAGACTCCTACCATTCCCTGTGTAAAAAGACTTCTCATGTCTCCTTTGAACTTCCCCTGTCTCACCTTAGATGCATGCCTCCTGGTTTTAGACATTTCAACTCTGGGAAAAAGATTCTGACTGTCAATCCTATATATGCATTTCATAGTTGTATAGACTTCTATCAAGTCTCCCCTCAGCCTCCACCGCTCCAGAGAAAACAGCCTGAGTTTGTAGAATAGGATATAGAATAGAATATCCTTTGGTGTCACTTGTACTCTGGTACAGAAGTACAGGAGTACAGTGAAAAGTTTTTGCATGCCTTTTAGGGCACCATCATAGGTACAAGTACCTAGGTAAAAGTTTAAAAAAAAGTGTTGTTATACAAATGAGGATTAAAAGGAAAGTACAAGCATCACTTACAGTGTCTAATAATGAGTTAGAAATGAGGTAGTTATAACTTTGTGAAAAGGATTTAAATCACAGTCCAGTAAAGAGTTCCAAACAGCAACAGCTCGACTCATGGTGTCAGGCAAAAGTCCAGCAACTGTCCCACTTTACTCCAGCCTCCAGACCTCTCCTCACCGGCACTTTGCAGCAACAAGTTAAGTCACGCTGTTCCGAAATTCGCTTCACCTCCTGCCACTCTGGAACTCGGATTCCCCATGTGCCGCTCCAGGACTCAGGATTCCCCACGTGCCGCTCCAGGAATCAGGATTCCCCACATGCTGATCTGGGACCCAGGGTTCCCCTGCTGCCACCGCTCTGGGACTCGGCCCCTCCATCGCTCTGGGACTTGGTCTGGCCCACGCTTGTTCTGCTGCTGTTGCTCTGGGAATTTGGTCTGCGACTCGGCCCGTGCTCACTCTGCTGCCACTGCAGAACACAGCCTGCGCACTCAGCTCTCACTCAGTCTCTGGTTGTGACGCATCTCCCTTGACTCCTTTCTCCAGGCAGGGGTAGTTAACCCACCCATCTACATTTTCAACTAAGTCATTTATATATATCACAAACAGCTGAGGTCCCAGTACAGATCCCTGCGGAACACCACTAGTCACGGACCTCTAGCTTGAAAACACCCTTCGACCACTACTCTCTGTCTTGTATTTCTTTGTTTTCTAGCCTGTCCTTTTAGTTCATATGCTCTAATCCAGGCAGCATCCTGCTAAACCTGTTCAGTACCCTCTTCCCCTCTTCAAAGCCTCCACATCATTCCTGTAACATGGAGACCAGAATTGACCGCAGCACTCTAAGTGTAGCCTAACCAAAGTCTTATAAAGCTGCAACATGACATGCTGACTTTTATACTCAATTCCCCGACCAATAACGGCAATCATGCCATTCGCCTTCTTTACCACCCTATCTACTTGCAAGACCACTTTCATGGAGCTATGGACTTGAACCCCAAGATCCGTTTGTACATCAATGCTGTTCAGGGTCCTGCCATTAATTGTATACTTTCCCTTAACATTTGACCTCCCAAAGTGCAACACTCACTCTTAGCAGATTAAATTCCATCTGCCATTTCTCCACCCATATCTGCAACTGATCTGTATTCCTCTGTATCCTTTGACAACTTTCTACACTACCCACAACTCCACCGATCTTTGTATCATTTGCAAACTTACTAGCCCACCCATCTACTTTTTCATCTAAGTCGTTTATATATGTCACAAACAGCAGAGGTCCTAGTACAGATCCCTGCGGAACACCACTAGTCACAGACCTCCAGGCTGAAAAGCACTCTTCCACCCACTACCCTCTGTCTTCTCCAAGCAAGCCAATTCTGAAGCCACATGGCAATGTCACCGTGGATCCCATGCGTCTTAATCTTCTGGATGGGTCTACCTTGAGGGACTTTGTCAAAAGCCTTTCTAAAATCTAGGTAAACAGCAACCACTGCTCTACCCTCATCGATCACTTTTGTCACCTCATCGAAAAGTTCAATCAAGTTCGTAAGACATGACCTGCTCTGCGCAAAGCCATGCTGACTGTCCCTAATTAGGCCATGCTTTTCCCAATTGCTTTAGCAGATTAACATGCTCCACACAAATCTCCCTATCCTCGATATCCTTCTCCTGGGTAAATACTGATGTAAAAGTACTCATTTACTTGGAGAGACAATGGCCTAGTGGTATTATCGTTGGACTGTTAATCCAGAGACCCAGATAACGTTCTAGGGACCTGGGTTTGAATTCCAGCACGGCAGATGGTGGATTTAGAATTCAACAAATATCTGGAATTAAGAGTTTAATGATGACTGTGAATCCATTGTCGATTGCTGGAAAAACCCATCCGGTTCACTAATGTCCTTTAGGGAAGGAAACTGCCATCCTTACCTGGTCTGGCCTACATGTGACTCCAGACCCACAGCAATGTGGTTGACTCATAACTGCCCTCTGGGCAATTAGGGATGGGCAATAAATGCTGGCCTAGCTAGCGCACCATCATCCCATGAATGAATAAAAAATTAGGAATCCTGGGGTATGTGGGTTCAAACATCACCACATCCCCAGTGAAATTTTAATTCACTTCATTAAAAATCTGGAGCTGGAAGTTAGTCTGAGTGATTATGACCGTCAAGCTTTCATTGATTGTTGTAATAATCTGTCTGGTTCACTTTAGGCTTGTCTGCCTACACATGACTCCAGACCCACAGCAATGTGGTTGACTCTGAGCAATTAGGGATGGGCAATAAATGCTGCCTTGTCAGCAATGCTTTTATCCCGTGAATGAATATAAAATAAATTTAGGATCTCAGCCATATCCTTGCCTCCAGGCACAAGTTCCCTCCTTAATCCTTGTGGTGGTTCTACCTTCTCCCTAGTTATCCACTTGTTTTTAATGTATCTATGGAATGCCTTGGGATTCTCTTTAACTGTACTTGCCAAGGTCATTTCATGGTCCCTTCTTGCTCTTCTAATTCCCTGCTTGAGTACTTTTCTGCTTTCCTTATATTCCTCACAGGCCTTGTCCGATTTTAGCTTCCTAAACTTTACATATGCTTTTTTTTCCTTTTGACTAAATTAACAACCTCCCTCATTATACAGGGTCCCTTTATCTTGCCATCCTTGTCCTTCCTCGTCCTTCCTCCTTACTGGAACATGGGTCATGAAAAGTCATTAGCAAACAGGATTACGGAGAATCCCAAAGCTTTTTATACATATATAAAAAGCAAGAGGGTAGCTAGGAAAAGCGTTGACTCACTCAAGGATAAAAGAGGGAATCTCTGTGTGGAGCCGGAAGAGGTAGGTGAGGTCCTAAACGAATATTTTGTGTCAGTATTTACCAAAGAGAAGGAATTGCTGGAGGATAAACTCAGGCAAGTGAGCATTGAATTTCTAAACCAAATTGCTATTAAAATGGAAGAGGTATTGTGTGTCTTAAGAAGTATTAAGGTAGATAAGTCCCTGGATCCTGATGGGATCTATCTCAGAGTATTGAGGGAGTCAAGAAAACAAATTGCTGGAGCACTGACAGACATCTTTGTATCCAATTTGGCCGCAGGTGACGTCCCAGAGGACTGGAGAATAGCCAATGTTGTCCCGTTGTTCAAGAAGGGTAACGGGGATAATTCAGGAAATTACAGGCCTGTGAGCCTCACGCTGCTGGTAGGGAACTGATTGGAAAAGATTCTCAGGGACAAGATATATGTGCATTTAGAAGCAAATGGATTTATTAGTGATAGACAGTATGGTTTTGTGTGGGGGAGGTCGTGCCTCACTAACTTGATCGAGTTTTTTGAGCAGGTTACAAAGGTGAATGAGGGAAAAGCGGTAGATGTTGTCTACATGGACTTCAGTAAAGTCTTTGACAAGGTCCCTGATGGCAGACTGGTACAAAAAGTGAAGTCACATGGTTTCGGAGTGAGCTGGCAAGATGGATACAGAACTGGCTTAGTCATAGAAGACAGAGGGTAGTAGTAGAAGGATGTTTTTCGGAATGGAGGGTTGTGACTAGTTGTGTTCCACAGGGATCAGTGCTGGTACCTCTACTGTTTGTGGCGTACATAAATGATTTGGAGGAAAATGTGGCTGGCCTAATTACTAAGTTTGCAGACGGTACAAAGGTTGATGGAGTTGCGGATAGTGAGGAGGATTGTCAGAGGATACATCAAAATATAGATCAGTTGGAGGCATGGGCAGAAAAATGGCAGATGGAGTTTAATCCAGACAAATATGAGGTGATGCATTTTAGAAAGTCTAGTAAGGTGGAAATTATACAGTGATTGGCAGAATCCTTAGGACTAATGATATGCAGAGGTATCTGGGTGTGCAGGTCCACAGATCACTGAAGGTGGCAGTGCAGGTAGATAATGTAGTAAAAAAGCCTATGGCGTGCTTGCCTCCATTGGAAGGGACATTGAGTATAAGGATAGACAAGTTATGGTGCAGCTTTATCGAACTTTAGTTAGGCTAAACTTGGAATACTGCGTACAGCTCTGGTCACCACACTACCAGAAGGATGCGATAGTAGGAACTGGCAATGCTGGAGTCTGAGATAACGAGGTGTACAGCTGGATGAACACAGCAGGTCAGGCAGCATCAGAGGAGCAGGAAAGCTGATGTTTGGGGTCTGGACTCTTCTTCTGGGTCCAGACCCGAAACATCAGCTTTCCTGCTCCTCTGATGCTGCCTGACCAGAAGGATGTGGATACTTTGGAGAGGGTACAGAAAAGGTTTACCAGGATTTTTTTTCCTTTATTCATTCACAGGATGAGGGCTTCACTAGCTAGGGCAGCATTTATTGCCCATCTCTAATTGCCCAGAGGGCAGTTGAGAGTCAGCCACATTGCTGTGGGTTTGGAGTCACATGTAGGCCAGACCAAGTAATGATGGTAGTTTCCTTCCCTAAAGGAGATTAGTGAACCAGATGGGATTTTCCGACAATAGACGACGGATTCACGGTCATCATTAGATGTTAATTCCAGATATTTATTGAATTCAAATTCCATCATCTGCCATGGCGGGATTTGAACCCGTGTCCCCAGAACATTTTCTGGGTCTCCGGATTAACAGTCCAGCGATAATACCACTAGGCCATCACCTCCCCCTGGTATGGGGGATTTTAGCTATGAAGAAAGGTTGGATAGACTGTGTTTGTTTTCTTTAGAATGCAGGAGGCTGAAGGGTGCCCTGATAGAAGTTGATAAGATAATGGATGGCATGGATAGAGTGGAAAGTATGAGGCTTTTTCCCAGGGGTGGGGGGTCACTTACTAGGGGGCACAGGTTCAAGATGTGTGAGGTAGGGAGTTTAAAAGAGAAGTGTGAGGCATGTTTTTCACAAAAAGGATGGTGAGTGCTTGGAACACGCTGCCAGAAGAGGTGGTGGAGGCAGACATAATAGCAGCATTGAGGAAGCACCTGGATGAATACATGAATAGGAAGGTAATAGAGAGATACGGATCCTGTAAGTGAAGACAGTTTTAGTATGGAAGGGCAAAATGTGTCGGCACAGGTTCGGAGGGCCAAAGGGCCTGTTCTTGTGCTGTATTATTCTTCATTCTTGTCATTGACTTCCACCTAGAAATTAAAGTCACGAGAACACTTATCCATCATCCTCAAGAAATTAGCAGGGGTATTACAGAGCTCAAATAGCATCCTTGTGTATTCATAAAGTCCCCTGGTTCCTATTTGGAATGATGTCCTTTCAGTAGTCTGCAGAACACTTTGCAGCTTTGAGAACATTATTAATTCTTCCTCAGTCCTAGGTAGAGTGTAAATGCTGTTATGAGTCGTTGTATTAAGTGCCCAATAATTGATACAGATCCCTCAGATTTCCATCTTTTCCCATACAAGGACTATGGAGACTTGAGGAATTTCAGATTACACCTGACTGAGGACTTTTGCAGTTTTTTTCCCAGATTTCCTCTCAATCATGTGGTGGCATATTTGGATGGTAATCTTTAGACACAATCCAGTGGCTTACATATCACAAAAACCCAATGTCTTGTCATCTTTACTGCAAGTTGTCCTGCACTTGGGTTTTTGCCCAAGCAAGAAAAAAAGAAGTCCTGATTCTTCTAAACTGAAAGTTGGCTTTCCCATTTTTGTTTTCTGCAATCGTAAATCTCTCACCATACAAGCAAATTCTCATCGTCACTCCGGGGGCTTCTCTGCAAATGCCTCCACCTCCTGTGATACTCAGACTGCTTCAGCCTTTCATGTTCATAATGACCTGATGCCAATGGAATAAAGAATCCCTGCTTTATGATCGCCAGTTTCAATTCCTCCAACATTCACTTAAACTTGACCAGGACCCTTTCAAGCTTACTTGATGCCTGTGCTGTGAAATCCTGACATCCTGATACGTAGTATGAGACTTGAACACATGGATGATCGAAAGATCATAAAACAGGGATTCTTTATTCCATTGGCATCAGGTCATTATGAACATGGAGGGAAATCAAGTATCAATAAGAAACTGTGTTTTACATCCGATTGAGGAAATCCTACAGCTGACTTGTCCTCCTCTTTATTAAGCCTCCTCTCCCAGAGATATCCTTTCCCCCAGAGAAGATTTATTTAACTGTAGCCAACTGCCCTGCTCAGTGCCCACCTTCACCATTATCACCACCTGCTGCTGGCTGTCCTTGGCATTACTGCTCTACCTGCCCTACTCAGTGCCCTGCTTCACCATTGCTTACATATTGTTGGATGTTCCATTACCCCATATTATACCTCATTTACCAGATGTTTGTCCATGCTCTTAACCTATCTATATCCCTTTGAAACTTTCTTCTGTCCTCTTCTTGACTTAGTTTACTACCTAATTAGAAATTTAGCAATTTCAGTGTTCCTTCATCGAAGTCATTTATGTAAGTTCTAAAATGTTGAGGCCCCAAGACTAATCCCTTGGCAACCACATCTTGTCAGTCAGAAAATGACTCATTAATGCCTACTCTGCTTCTTGTTAGCCACCCAATCTTCTAACTATGCTGATATGTTACCTCCTACACCATGAGCTTGTATTTTTCTTAATAACTTTTGATGTAGAATCTTATCAAATCATTTCTGGAACTCTCAAACAGTACAGCCACTCATTCCTCTCTATTCAGAGCACATTATTTCTATAAATACCTCAATAAATAGGTTAAACTCTGTTTTTCTTTTGCAAGACTGTACTTAATTACCTTAAATTTTTCAAAAGGCTAATCAATAACACCTTTGATAACGTTAAGTTAACATAGAACATTACAGCGCAGTCCAGCCCTTCGGCCCTCGATGTTGCGCCGACTAACTGCATATAGTTTCCTGATTTCTGTCTTTGTTTTTGATCAAAAGATTTATATTCAATATATTTCAATCTAATGGAACCTTCTGTAATTCTACAGAATTTTGAAAAAATAAAACCAATGCATCAAGCATCTCTCTAGCCACTTATTTTGATAACCTAGGATGAAATCCATCAAGATCTGGGAACTTGTCAGCCTGTTGCCTGAACAACTTGATCAGTGTCATTTTCCTGGTGGCTGTAATTTTGATGAGTCCTAACCTCCCTATCATTTTATTTTTAACTTCTTGGTTCCTGAGGCAGCTCTGCAATTCGGGAAATTACTCGAGAGATTCCCCAACTGGTGGGATCTTTACTGCTTGGGGTGTGGTGGCGGCCTCCACCCAGATTTTGTTCATTTTTAGACCCTCACAACTCACACCCAATCACCCACTTCCAGCCAGTCCTATGCCACTTTAATATCAGTCCATGCCCCATACCTATTGCCATGATACTCATGCCAATTGACACCCCAGCTTATTGCATGCAATCCCATGCACCATACTAAAACACATTGTCCTTAAGGTTCTTGCGAAGATTTGTAGCTCGGGTTGTGAGTGAGGTTGTTGTCTTGCTCGCCGAGCTGGCTGGTTGAGGTTCAGGTGTTTTGTCACCATGCTAGGTAACATTATCAGTGCAGCCTCAGATGAAGCGATGTAGTACTACTCCACTTAGTATTTATATGATCCAGACCGGACTGATGATGTTACCTAGCATGGTGATGAAACGTTTGAACTACAGCCAGCCAGCTCAGCAAACAAGTCAACAACCTCACACCTTGTTCTGTTACAGGAACATAATGACAGGAGTAGGCCAGTTTGTCCTTCAAGCCTGACCTGCCAGTCGATTAGATCATGGCTGATCACCTCCTCAATGTCACTTTCCCACACTATCTCCATATCTCTTAGTGCCATTAGTCACTGCAAACCTGCCAATTTTTGTCTTGAACATGTTCAATGATGGAGCTTCCACAGCTGTCTGGGTTAGAGAATTCTGAAGATTCACCATGTTCTGTGTGTGATATCCTTCCCCATTTAAGTCTTAATTGTGAGATTATGTCCTCTGGTTCAAGACTCACCAGCTAGGTAAATATCATATGTATATCCACCCTGTTACACATAATAAGAATTTTATAAGTTACACTATCAACTTTCATTCTTCTAAACTCTAGGGAATACGGATCCAGTTCCCCAATGTCTCATCATTAGACAATCCTGCCATCACAGGATCAATCTGGGGAACGTCTGTTCAACTCCTAATTTGTAAATTATAACCTTCCTGAGATAAGGAGTTTAAAACTGGACAACTGCAGCAAGATATCTTTAGTTCTTATCATTCGTCACTCGGATATAAGGCTGAAAATCAAGCCACACTATTCCCAAGGTCACCTCAAAAGTTACAAGTTTTAAAACTATGTAGAACTCCCCAATTTGCCTGTCTTTTAGACCTAGGTTGACAAAAGACACCAACCACGTTTCTGTAATTAACAAGAATGACTATTTATGACAAATATATAGATTCTAACCACTGATAAACAATTATGAACTATCAATGTACAAAGCACCATAGCCCTACCAGACCTTAGGCCTGCTGTCTCATTGGAGAGAGAGACACACACATCTGGTGGCAGTTTAACTTGAAGGACACAACACTTCAGGAGAGGTCAAAAAGAAGAGTTTTTTGTGGTAATTGAACCAGCCGTCCAGCCAACTGAGATAATCAACCACCTGAGCCATCATAATTCTACCAGTTAAAATTCAGCACCCTCTGCCCCCCAGCCCTTTGTAAACTACTACTACAGATAGACACAGGCAGAAAGAGATTGGGTGTTATGAGCTGAGGGAAACACTGGAAAGATAGCCCATTTGACCCTGTCCCTGGAGTTTCCTGAGATGATCCTTCTGATTTGACAGAACATTGCACTTTGATATTACTTCTCCAGGTACTTTCACTTGTTTACATGGGCACGGGCAGCTAGTGCCCACTTGTAAAGTCTTTGACCTTCAGTTAAGTTTACAGCAACTGATGAGGAAAATATTAAGTGACTTTCTTCAGGCTAGAGGTGTTTTCTTTCAGCAGTGAAAAGGGATAGTGGATAGCTCGTTCCCTCTCAGATATCAATGGATCTAACATCCATAAGTTGTTCAACTACCTGGGAAACAGGCACATATTTGTTGGGAGGCAAAAGACATTTGTCGTCGATAACTGGTCACCATATCACAGACTGTCAGCAACTGTTGCCAGTTGAAGCTCAGTTCATGTACAGCCTTTGGCTTTAGCTCGTCTGCAACCAGATCTCCTGCACTGCTGGAACAAACAGCTGTGTAAACAGCATTTACAATGAGTGTGGGATAACTTGATTTTTACAAAAATCCTTCAACCATCCTTAGCTTTTAAAACAATCCTTTTGTTGTTCAGTCCACAAGCAAAAATACAGAAAAACAAAAAGATAAGGTCTTTATGTTATGAATTCAAGTTCGACTGAAGTGATTGCCTCAAATTCCTGGAAATGATTGCCAACATGCCATTCTCCTTCTGAATTACTTTCTGCACCTGCTTACTAGCTTTTATGTGATACGTGGTCAAGGACATTGAGAACGTTTTAGCACCATATCAACAGATGACAACTCATGCCAATGAAATCATCATCCCTATACACTTAAAGCCAATTCACCCAGTAGCTACCTTGAGTAGAACCCATTCTTCTGCCTTCTCCCCATAATCCTTGATCCCTTTACTCGTCAAGGACCTATATATCTGTCCTAAAGACACTCAATAACTTGGCCTCCACATCTTCTGCAGCAATGAGCCCTACCGATTCACTATTACCTGACTGAAGAAATTCCCCCTCATTGGGTTATTCTTCACTTTGAGTCTGCCCTTGGGTCCTAGTCTTATTAGTGGAAACATATTCTCCACATCCATTCTATCCAGGCCTCTCAGTATTCTGTAGTTTCTATGAGATCCTCCCTCATCCTTCTAAATTCTATCAATAAAGACCCAGAGTCCTCAACCACTCCTCATATGACAGGCCCCTTAGATACGGGATCCAGAACTGCTTACAATGTTCCAAACGCAGTCTGACCAGAGCCTTTTGCAGCCTCAGTAGTACATCCTCGCTCTTGCATTCTAGCCCTCTGGAAATGAATGCTGATTTTGCATTTGCTTTCCTTACTGCCAAGTGAACCTGCAAGTTAACCTTAAGAGGATCCTGAACTAGGACTTCTAAGTCCCTCTGTGCTTCAGATTTCCAAAGCCTTTACCCATTTAGGATATTGTGTACACCTCTATTCGTCCTACCAAAGTGCAAAACCTCATACTTTCTCAAATTGTATTCCATCTGCCACTTCATTGCCCACTCTCCTAGCCTGTCCAGGTCATTCTACAGTCTTCCTGCTTCCTCAATACTGTATGTCTCACCACCTATTTTTGTGTCATGTGTGAACTTAACAACAATGCCCTCAGTTCTTTCACCTGCATTATTAATGCCCCTTACATCATAGGCCCTTCCCTTATTTAGCAGCTTACTGTGCAGCCCTTTGAGGCCCTTTGGAAATCCAAATTGATCGCGTCCACCAGCTCTCCTTTGTCTAATTTGTTCCTTACCTCAGAGTGTTGTAACAGATTTGTCAGCCATGACCCCCAACCCCCTTGCCGTGCTGACTCAGCCCCATTTCACCAGGCACTTCCAAGTGCTCCATAATCTCTTCTATAATAATGGGTTCTAAAATCTTAAGAACCACCGAGGTTAGGCTAACCAGCCTAAAATTTCCAGTCTTCCACTTCCTTCCCTTCTTAAACCGGGATGTTACATTAGTTATTTTCCAGTCCTTTGGGACCCTCCCTGACTCTAGGGGATGTAGTCCATCTGGTCCAGGTAATTTATCCACTTTGAGACCTTTCAGCTTCCCCAGTACCTTCACCTTAGTGATGGCCACTACACTCACCTCTGCCCCCTGCTGTCTTTAAAGCTACTGGTTGCCCTGTCCTCCCTAGCGTGTTCCTTCTTGCTTCAGATGAATTTCTGCTGTCCTTCGTATATTACCTCCAAAAACCCAGGCTATTGCTGCTGTAGCATCAACTCTGAGCTCAAGTCCTTCAAGCTGCAGACACTGACTGCAGTTGTGGCTACTGTGGCTTGCACTGGGATTCACCAGCTCCCACACTATGCAAGAACAATGGTCACCCGTTTGGCCATTTCTAATATAGTTAAAAAATGTTATTCTTGGATCGTTCCTAAATTATTTTACTCCTTTCTGAATCCTATTCAGGGCTAGTCACTAATGTAGGTCCCTTACCAGCTAATCAGCTTCTCTGTGACATCATTTAATTTTTTAAAAATGTGAACTCCAAAATGTTCAAAATCCCCAGGTATAAGTCATACTCATCGCCACTGGTCCTCCGTTAGGTAGGCTTCAAAATCCCCAGGTTGAAGTCATTCTCACTGCCTCTGGCATTGCCCTTGCCCCACTTAGGTGAGTCTGGACATATTCTGCGCACTTTGTGTATTGACATCCATTCTAACTAATCATGACCTGTACACTGCAAGCTAAGACCCTTGACGACGTGAAATGGCATCTGTTTGAACTCAGCACTGAGTGGAAACGGGCCTGTTAAGTTTAGGTTTATCTGAATGATCCCCTGCTTCCTGTCACCTGCTATCAAAAATAGGATCTTTCAAAAATGGGGCAGCACTTCCAAATCTTTTAATTTATTTAGTTGCTCCCCGTAATATATATTTTAGGTTCCCTGTATGCTTGCTGTTTTTCCTTTTCTTCCATTGTGAAAATAGATGCAAAATTTTCATTTTATCCGTGTGCTATTGCTTGCATCTGGCTTTCATGGGCCCAAATTTTTCACTACGACTCTTTCTTAATATATTCAAAGAAACTCTGCTTTTTGCTTTGATTCCATTTGTAGTGATTCAAACATTGATGGAATGGTATATAGTGAGGAAGATTACAGGTGGATATGGACAGACTGGTCAGATGGGCAAATCAGTGGCAAATGGAATTTCATGAGACCATTAATCAAAAACAGGCAAAAATAAGAAGAATGGTCTCCTTCTGCAACATAATAACTCTGTGACTGATGAGGCACAGTACGTAAGAAGTTCTGAGTGGTATCTGCCACTTAATGTGCAGTTTAAACTCAACCACAATTTGTCTCTTAAATATTTAACCCATGTTAATTTTTAATTAACTGAGAGGAGACATGACTGAGATGTATAAAATTATAAGGGGTATAGATAGGGTAGACAGGAAGAAACTGTTCCACTTGCTAGAGGAATCAGTGACCATGAGGTATAGTTTTAAGATAAGAAGCACAAGGTTTTGAGGGGATGTGAGGAAATTTCACTCAGGATGGTGGGAATTTGGAACTCGCCTGTAAGTATGGTAGAGGCAAAAACCATCATCACATTAAGAAGTATTTAAATGTGCACTTGTGATGCCAATGTATACAAGGCAATGGGCCAAATGCCGGGATATGGGATTAGAATAGTTAGATAGTTGTTTGTGAATGGCACGGACGCAATGGGCCAAAGGGCTAGTTTCTGTACTGTACATCTCTATGACTCTATTATTGCATAATATGATCTCAGGAGAGAAACTCAAGTTATTAACAGAAAAAATAAGGCCAGAAGATTCCACTGTTTAAAACAGAAGGCTTTTTATTGCTGAGAGTAAACAGAGTGAACACTATATACATGCAGCGTACACTCCAACATTAAAAATTAACATTGGTTAAACATTTAAGAGGTAAATTGTGGTTGAGTCTAAACTGTAACTTGGACATTAAATGGCAGATACCACTCAGACACTCCTTACGTGCTGCGCTTCATCAGTCACAGAGTTATTACTTTGCAGAAGGAGACCATTCTTCTTATTTTTGCCTGTTCTGATTAGTGGTCTCATGAACTGCTACTATGCAGCTTGGACTGATCTGTGTAATTTTATATCTTTTGAAAAGGAACTGTTTTTATCCGAAGACATGGTTTCCACATCTCAGTTTGTTTCTTATCCTTAGAAGCTGATAGAGTCAGTTTCCTTTCTTAGTCTGTCTTTTCGTTTTAGTTTTAGTTAGGCTCTGCCTCAAAAGATACAAATTGAATTAAAATACACAGATTTTCTCAGTAATTTTTTTTTAATTCGCACGATATCAATAAATGCTGAAGGCACAGTTTACAGTAAAGTCTATGGAGCCAGACACCATCTTATGTGTAGTGAAGATTTGTGTTTTGTATTATAGTTGGTGCGTGTTATGCTGGGACAGCTTCCTTTTAAGAGGTGATTCACATAGCCACTGGTGAGTGATCAGCCAGGTATGCAGGTTTGTGTAGACTTGTCTTGTGCTTTTACAGAGTGCACAGCAACTGAATAAATCTCCCTATTCAACATAAATGACGACTTTGTATGTTCTTTTATTCTACTGGAGTCTAATAATTGCCCAATACAGAATAACTGATGGTGAGAAGAAGAGAGAAGAAAAGAAAACAGATTTTTTTTTCACTCACTGCGCATTCGAAATTGGACCAACAGCAGAGGACCAGGTAAGAAAGAGAGAGATGGGGGAAGGTCAACAGATTCCTTCCAGAAAGAAAGAAATAAGAAAATTCAAACTTAAATTGGAGGAAATCCGGATTGCCCAGGCAGCAGAGTCCTCCATGGTGGCTTTCGAGATACACAGCAATGCAGAATCACCGAGCAGAAACTGACAGCCAAATCCGTACCCTTGAAGATGGCCTCAACCGTGATCTTGGGATCATGTCGTGCTACATGTAACCCCACTACACTGTTTTGTATCTGTAAAATCTTCCTTACTGTCCTGTTTTGACACCATCACCTTGATAACTTGCTATGATCTCTCTATCTTAATTTGTTTGTACAGTTTTGGATCACTTGTTACTTTGGTTAGACCCTCAGCATGTGACTGTTATACATATCATGTTATTCCAGCCATTTGGTTTTTTCCCAGCACAGCCTTATTTTTAATTTTTTAAAATTATCTCTCTGCCTTAATTAATCAGATTATAGGTCATCCCTTCACTTGCTAGTCAGCTGTTGACACTTTACTCACACCGTCTTACACTTTTGGTCACCAGCAGAGACTTATTATTCAGCCTGTCAACACTCCACTCACACCATTTGTACAATCTTTTGATCCCTCTGCCTATAAATTTTGTGCCTGTGTGCTTTTCTTCACTCCACCTGATGAAGGAGCAGCACTTCAAAAGCTTGTGATTTCAAATAAATCTGTTAGACCACAACCTGGTATCGTGTGACTTCTGATCCATCGCCACAGGACCTCCAGAAGGAGCACACCATCCTGAAGGCAGCACACCATCCGCAGAGCAGCACACTGTCATGAGGATACTGTCCCTATGGAAGAAACTGGCTTTACGCACCCCAAGGACAACCCTTTATCTGAAGTTCTCAATGTGCCTAAGGTGAATCGTGCACCAGAAGTAAGAAGACACCCAGCACGAAACAGATGCCCACCAAATAGACTCTCTTATTAAATAGTGCCTCCTGTTTATTGTATCTAATGGAACTGTGTATCACATCCATGGAAATAGTTTTTCTGCTTCGACATGTATGTTGTATATAAATACTGGGGTTTGTTTGATAAAGGGAAAGTTTGAAAGTTAAGAGCAAGGGGTGTTATGTATTATAGTTGGTGTGCTGGGACAGTGTCCCATTTAAGAGGTGAGTCATGTGATCACTGGTGAGTGATCAGCCAGGTTTGCAGGTTGTTTATGTAGATTTGTCTTGTGCTTTTGCAGAATGCACAGCAACTGAATAAATTTCCTCATTGAATTGCAGTAAATGATAACCTTGTATGTTATGTTATTCTACTGGAGTGTAGTAACTGACCAGTACAGAATAACTTGTAGTCCAGAACTAGCCATATCTCTAGCCAAGCTGTTTCAGTGAATCTGAAAACAGAAACATTGTTTTTCTTGCTGTATAGGAATCAATTCTTCTTTTGGTCCCCAGTTTTTCTTTGAAACATCATGCCATAGCCTCACATTAGCCTCACAAGTCCCATCATCCTTTCCATGGATATCTAAGCTATGTGATGGGCTGGTTGTTCTTTCTCTGGAACCTGTTTGTGTACGTCCCAAGTTCTCTCCAGCATTGCTGTTTGTTGACTGCTTTTAAAAATACATTCATGAGAAGTGAGTATCAATGGATTGCCCAACATTTATTGCCCATCCTGTTTACCCTAGAGAAAGTGGTGGTGAACTGCCTTCTTAAGTCATTGCAGTCCATTTGCTCAAGGAAGACCCATGATGGCATTAGGGAGGGAGTTCTCAGATTTTGACTTACAGACCCTGAAAGAAAAGTGTTTTATGTTCCGAAGTCTGGATGGTGGAGTGGCTTGGTGGGGCACTTCCAAGTAGTGGTGTGGGGTAGTGTTCCCATGTATCTGCTTCTCTAGTCTTTCCAGATGGTTGTAGTTGTGGTTTTACATAGGACAGAACACCCACCTGCCTGCACATGAAGAGGCAAGAAAATACCCAAAGGAAACTAACTCCGGCTTTAACATTGGCAGGTTCTGTCTAAGGAGCCTTGGTGAATTTCTGCAATGCATCTTGTAGATAGCGCACAATGCTGCTCAGCGTCAGTGGTGGAGTGACTGAACATTTGTGGATGTGGTGCCAATCAAGCGGGCTGCTTTGTCCTGGTGCTGAGCTTCTTGAGTGTCGTTGGAGCTGCACTCATTCAGGCAAGTGGGGAGTATTCCATCACACTCCTGACTTGTATTTTGTAGATCGTGAACAAGCTTTGGGGATTCAAGAGGTGAGTTACTCACTGCAAGATTCCTAGCTTCTGACCTGCTCTTATAGCCACAAAATTTAAATGGCTAGTCCAGTTCAGTTTCTAGTCAGTGGTAACTCCAGGATAAAATCCGAAAGAACTGCATATGCTGCAAATCAGAAAGAAAAGTAGAAATTGCTAGAGAAACTCAACAGGTCTGGTAACATCTGTAGAGAGAAATCGGAGTTAATGTTTCAGATCGCGTGCTTCTGAGCAAGGGCACTTGACCCAAAACGTTAACTCTGATTTCTCTCTGCAGATGCTGCCAGATTTGGTGAGCTTTTCCAGCAATTTGTACTTTTGTAACTCCAAGGATGTTGATCGTGGGAAACAGACACTTCAGTCCAACTTGTCCATACCGACCAGCTATCCTAAAATAATCTAGTCCCATTTGCCAGCATTTGGCCCAAATCCCTCTAAACCTTTCCTATTCATATACCCATCCAGATGCCTTTTAAATGTTGTAAATGTACCAGCCTCCACCACTTTTTCTGGCAGCTCGTTCCATGCACGCACCACATTCTACATGAAAAGGTTGCCCCTTAGGTCCGTTTGAAATATTTCCCCTCTCACCTTAAACGAATGCCCTCTAGTTTTGAACTCCCCACCTTGGGGAAAAGACTTTGGCTATTCATCCTATCCATGCCCCTCGTGATTTTATTAACCTCTGGAAGGTCACCCCTCAGCCCCTGACGCTCCAGGGAAAATTAGTATCTTTCTTGTTTGACATGATCATTGCTTAGCAGTTGTGTTGCGTAAATGTCACTTAGCACAGGTCAGCCCAAGGAAGGGCATAAGTGAGTGGGGGAAGGTTGGTTAGCTAAAGGGGTTTGTGACAGGACAGGAGACAAACTGAGGGACATAGTACTGTTACATTGTGAGTTGCTGGTGTGGGATAAATGGCTTCACTGAATTTATGGAGAGTTTGGCTGAAATCTACATAAGTACAGAAAATACCATTCTTACAAGGTATTTTAGAAAATCAGATTTTCTTATCAGAATGAAGTGTTATTGTATCTATCTATAATGTGTGAACTTTAGTAATAGCATATCTATTGTTACAGTGCTATGTTACTGAAGTTTTTGTTGGCATTATGTTAATTTTCAAAAGTGATAGATATATTTGTTCGTGGGATATGAGCATGTGGCAAGGCCAGCCTTTGTCCCCCATCTCTAATTGCTGTTGAGATGTTGGTGTAGTTAAAACAGGGTCACTTATGAAAGTAGTTTTCAGAGCACTGCAACAGTCCTTTGTTTCGCTTTACATTTACATAATCCAACAAACTCATGTTCTCTTGTTAGTTTGAATTAACTTGTACTGAATGCCAAAATACTGAGGTCACTTCTAGTGATTTAATGATTTTAATTGATCCACAATCTTGATAGCAATAGGAGGTAAACCAAGGGAAAACATGGTTCTACCCATTTGAAATGGCCTGGAGGCATTTGCATTTCACTACATAAAAAGTGCTATTATTACTTTACACCTTCTCTCCAGAAGACTTTATCTTCAGGCACTGTCACCCATGTCAATCCTTTTCTCTCAGGTTGTGGAGAAGTCAAGTGACAGCACCTGTAGAAATGCATTGCTTTGTTTTTGACTGAATATATCATAGATGGCTGGAATGACAGCTAGTCTGTACTCTTTAGTGATGGCTGCTGGCTTTCCAGTTGTCATTTTCTCTATGCTGAAAATGTGTGGTTTTAATGTACCCCCAAATTTGTAAGAGACAAATTTTGCTCTTGTGCTTTCAATTTCCAAGTGAATGAGTTTATGTAAAAGGGGAACAACAGTGGTGTCACCTCTGATCTCTATGGAACACCACTCCCCATCTTGCAGCAGTCTGAGTAGCTGAACCCTGGGTAATGTGTCCAGAACTTAAGTAATTCAGGGCAAAGTAGCTGGAGAGGCTAAAGATCAAAATCCTGATCACGTACCTGCAGACATGAAAGTGAACGAGAATGTGTGCAGCAAAGCAACCAAAGGCCAGTGTGAGCAGTACTAGGAAAGGGGTTAAAAAAAAGCACAGAGAAAGTATTGATTAGTGAGTAGGTGGCACCTGTCTTTGTGTTTAGTTTACTATTATTAAGTTAATAATAAGGAGTTACATAAGTATAGACATGACAGACCACCTCATTGCTGTTCAGTATGTGTCCTATGCCATGTAACATACACGTCACAAATGCCAGGCAATGACCATCTCCAGTAAGAGACAATCTAACCACCACCCCTTGACATTCAGTGGTGTTATCATCACTGATAAACCCACTATTAACATCCTGGGGGTTACCTTTGACGAGAAACTCAATTTGACTTACCATATAAATATGGTGGCTCCAAGGGCAGATCAGAGGCTGGGAACACTGTGGAGAGTAACTCACCTCCTGACCCCTGTCTGCCAGGCACTTGAATCCTGTACAAATCACAAGTCAGGAGTGTAGTGGAATACTCCCCACTTGCCTGGATGGTTGCAGCTCCAACAACACTCAACAAGCTTGACACCATCCAGGACAAAGCAGACTGCTTGATCAGCACCATATCACAATCCACTGCTTGCATCACTGATCCTTACTAGCAGCGGTGTGTTCTTCCTACAATATGCACTGCAGAAATTCACCAGAAATCCTTAGACAGCGCCTTCCAAATCCACGACAACTTCCATCTAGAAGGACAAGGTCAGCAGATACAAGTGAACACTGCCCCGTGCAAGTTCCCTTCCAAGCCACTCACTATCCTGACTTGGAAATATATTGAGAGGAGCAGGAAGGCTGACGTTTCGAAGAAGGGTCTAGGCCCAAAACGTCAGCCTTCCTGATCCTCTGATGCTGCTTGGCCTGCTGTGTTCATCCAGCTCTACACCTTGTTATCTCAGATTCTCCAGCATCTGCAGTTCCTACTATCTTTGGAAATATATTGCTGTTCCTTCAGTGTCACTGGGTCAAAATCCTGGAATTTCCTTCCTAAGGGCATTGTAAGACCATAAGACATAGGAGCAGAACTTAGGCTATTCAGCCCATCGAGTCTGCTCCACCATTCAATCATGGCTGATAAGTTCCTGAACCCCATTCTCCTGCTTTCTCCCCGTAACCCTTGATCCCCTTCATAATCAAGAACCTATCTATCTCAGTCTTAAAAGTATTCAATGACCTGGCCTCCACAGCCTTCTGTGGCAGTGAATGCCATAGATTCACCACTCTCTGGCTGAAGAAGTTTCTACTTATCTCCGTTCTAAAAGGTCTTCCCTTTACTCTAAGGCTGTGCCCTCGGGTCCTAGTCTCTCCTACCAATGGAAGCATCTTCCCAACATCTGTCCAGGCCATTCAGTATTCTGTAAGTTTCAATTAGATCCCCCCTCATCCTTCTAAACTCCAATGAGTATGGTCCCAGAGTCCTGAAACATTCCTCATATGTTAAGCTTTCCATTCCTGGGACCATTCTCATGAACCTCCTCTGAACCTGCTCCAGGGCCAGTATATCCTTCCTGTGATATGGGGGCCAAAACTGCACACAATACTCCAAATGTGGCCTGATCAGAGCCCTATAAAGCCTCAATAGTACATCCCTGCTTCTATATTCAAGTCCTCTCAAAATAAATGCCAACATTGCATTTGCCTTCCTGACTACTGACTCAACCAGCAAGTTTACCTTGAGGGAATCCTGGACTAGAACTCCCAAGTCTCTTTGCACTTCAGACTTCTGAATTTTCTCCCCATTTAGAAAATAGTCCATGCTGTTATTCTTCTTACCAACGTGCATGACCTCACACTTTCCCACATTGTACTCCATCTGCCACTTCTTTGCCCACTCTCCTAACCTGTCCAAATCCTTCTGCAGCCTCCCCACCTCCTCAATACTACCTGCCCCTCCACCTATCTTTTTATCATCTGTAAATTTATCCAGAATGCCCACAGTTCCTTCATTTAGATCATTAATGTATAAAGTGAAAAGTTGTGGTCCCAATGATGACCCTTGTGGAACACCACTTGTCACCAGCTGCCATCCTGAGAAAGATCCTTTTACCCCCACTCTCTGCTTTCTGCCAGACATCCAATCTTCTATCCATGCAAGCATGTTGCCTCTAACACCATGGGCCCTTATCTTACTCAGCAGTCTCCTGTGCGGCACCTTGTCAAAAGCCTTCTGGAAGTCCAGGTAGATAACATCTGTTGGCTCTCCTTGGTCTACCCTGTTCGTTACTTCCTCAAAGAATTCTAGCAGATTTGTCAGGCATGACCTCCCCTTGATGAAACCATGCTGACTTTGCCCTACGTTACCATACACTTCCAAATATTCAGAAATCTCATCCTTTACAATGGAATCCAAAATCTTACCGACGACCGAGGTTAGGCTAATCGGCCTGTAATTTTCTGTCTTTTGCCTTACTCCCTTTTTAAACAGGGGTGTCACGTTAATGATTTTCCAGTCCTTTGGGACCCTCCCTGACTCTAGCGATTCCTGAAAGATCACCACTAACGCTTCCACTATCTCTTCAGCTGGCTCCTTTAGAACTCTAGGGTGTAGTCCATCTGGTCCAGGTGATTTGTCCACGTTCAGGCCAATCAGTTTTACTAGCACCTTTTCCTTGGTGATGGCCACCATACTCAGCTATGCCCCCGACTCTCTCGAATTTTTGGGAGATTATTCGTGCCTTCCACATTGTGGGTCTACCTACAATACATGGTCTGCAGCGGTTGAAGAGGGCAGCTGAGCAACACACTTTCAACGGCACCCTAGGGACAGGCAATAAATGTTGGCCCAGCCCAAATCCTACTAATGAATAAAAAAAATGTGGAAACCTAATGACAGTTGCCATGCCCTGGAGAACCACAAGTACAAAAAGTATCACCAAGTGGAGGAGCTTGCACTGAATTTTGAAGCTCATGAAGCTCGCATTGTTCCTTGTAGGGAAGAGGAGGCTCTCTTCTTACAGAGTGAGTGGGTATGATCTGATATATATGCTTGTTTTGGTGGTGGAGGCAGATTTAGTCTCTTAGAAGAGGGGAGAATGTCATCAGGCAATGGTAAAAGGTTCACTGGTGGTATAAGTGGATTGAATTTGCAGATAGTTGGTTGAGTGGCCCAAATTGCAAATGTAGTGCTGTAATCACTCTTTAATTCCATCTGCCTTTAACCATTGCTGTCTATCTTGTCGTCTAACCAGTGGAGGAATCCTTTTGCTAATTGTTGCCCAATTCCTAATGCTGTGAACTTAGACAAGAACCTACTGAGCCTTAGTATATTTTATAATTATGAAAAGGTTGAACTGTTACATGGTTTGATGAAAATAGTTTGAACTGTTTGCCTTGGAGAAGGAAAAAATTGAGAGGATATACTCAATAAATCAGGCAGCATCTGTGGAGAAAAACAGTTTTATTTCATGCTTTCACAGGATCTTGATGTCGCTAGCTGGGCCACCATTTATTCTATTATAAAGCAGAGGTTGCCCCCCTCTGAGAACTGAATCAAAACACCCAAAGAAGAGCACCTTGCCCTATGATCTATAAGGAGTGTGAAAAGTGGTGTAAGCTGCCTTTCAGCAACCTTTTGTGTTTAAATGAAATAAACCCCTGACACTCACTTTACAATCAACATGTAGTAATTTACTTATCTAACAGTGAATAACTTAACTAAACTATTAACAAACCAAATAAACCCCTTCTAATTTCTAACTATTCCCGAATAAATCAAGATTCTAGTAGCATGCTGTTCCAATAAATATAAGTCCCACTTATATAAAATAAAATTTTAAAAAGTAGAATTGAGTCTCTCGAAATTACAGTCAGATTATGTGTCTTCCGGAATGCTCTGTGCCTTCTCCGTCAATTCTTCTGCCAGGAAGGTCTTCTCCGTCGATTCTTCTGTCAGCAATATTCACTAATTGTGGCTTGGGTACCTTTGTTCATTCGATGGCCCTTCCTCTAAGACTTAGAGGAGTCTGTGAGAGCCAGCGATTCTCTGTTGAGAGCTAAGAGTTGTTAACTCTGGCAGGTGGTAGTTAGCTCTCCTGTCTTTGCCCGACTGCCCCTTCTTTTATACCCTTGATGACATATGAACTTCTTACAATAGGATTGGTCTTACGTTGTCAAATCCATCAGGTTTAAATTTAATTGGTTTTTGGTGTCTAAGTGCCTGGTTCAAATTGATTGGCTAAATTCAAAACTTGCTATCTTTGTAAAAACTGCTGCTTGGTCTGCTAACGGTATGGCCTTTTAATATGAATGTTTCAAATTGGGTGCTGTCTGTGTACTTGCAAACTTTCAAACTGCTGCTGACAGATTTTTTTTTTATAACTCTAAGCATACAAAAAGCTCATCATCTTTTAAAGGGACTGCGCAATGTTTTCCTCCCTAGAATTTTACAAACACCCCATTCTAACTTCCTGCTTCCCAATCCATAAGTACTCCACCCAATTTTGCAACACCTCCCCACTTAAGAAAAAATGAACCATCATTATGAAAAGAAGGCTTCATTTTTTTCCTTTAGATCTTAACTCCATTATATTACTAGATCCATAGCTCATTAATCTAGAGCTACATTTCGTACTAATTCTATATAAAACATTGAAAACTACCATTTCTATCTTACATAAACATTTTTCTTTTAAACCCGCGATAAAGCACCCGCGATAATATTTTCACAACCCGCAACATGTACTATCTGTAAATTAAATGCTTGTAATGTGAGACTCCAATGAAATAATCTAGTGTTCTTGTCCTTACATTTTTCCAGAAATGTTGAAGGATTGTGATCGGTATACACAATCGTCTCTGATGCATTGTTTGCAACATAAACATTAAAACGTTGGAAGACACTTACCAAACTGAATAACACTTTTGGTTGAATATTTTTTCTGGTGAATATTGAGTTATTTTGAAAAAATAACCGATTGGTATTTCAATTTCCCAATCATCCTCCTGTAACAATACAGCATCAACCCTTACATCGTTTGCGACGATGGTGACTTCGAAGTATTTCAAAAAATTTGGCATGGCTAAAACTGGCGGTGGTTAACACTGCTTATAAATTCTCAAATGCCTCTTTGGCATTGTTCTGACCACTGAAATGTTGTGTTCTTTTTTAACAAATCCGTCAGCAGTGCCATCACGCTGTTAAAGTTTGGTACAAATTTCCTGTAGAATCCACTCAGTCCTAAAAATTGTAGGATTTTCTTCTTCGAGGATGGTCTTGGAAATTCCTCGATGGCCTTCATCTTCATGCTCCTTGATGTCATCTGTCCATGTCCAATGTTGTGCCACTTCTATGTCACTTCTGCCTTCACAAATTCTGTTTCTGCAAGTTTATGACCAACTTTGCCTTCTGTAGTCTCACAAGGAGCTCTGCCGAATGCACCATGTGATCTTTCCACGAATGGCTAAAGATCACTAAGTCATCTATATAGTTACCACAATTAGTCAATCCTGCAACAACTCTGTTCATAATCCTTTGAAAAGTGGCTGGTGCATTTTCATTCCAAAGGGCATTACCTAAAATTGATGTAGGCCATTTGGGGTTACAAAAGCAAAATCTTCTTTTACTGTCTCTGGCAAAGGTACTTGCCAGTACTACGAAGTAAGTCCAACTTTGTGATGTAAGTGGCTTGTCCTACTTTTTCCACACAGTCTTTCAGCCTTGGAATTGGGTATTTGGTCATGGTGTTGACCTTCCAATAATCTGTGCAGAATCGTTGAGTATCATCAGGTTTGGGAACCAACACGATTGACGAACTCCAATCGCTTTGACTTGGCTCGGTGATATCTTCTTGGAGCATCGCTTCCACTTCCTTCTGAACCTGCATTGCTTTGAGATGATTAAGCTTGTAGGGGAGTTGTTTTATCAGAACAGCATTCCTTGCATCAACCTCATGTACTGTGGTGTTAGTACTCCCCATTCTATTTCTACATATGTCCTCATAGCACTGTAACAGTTCTCCATTCCTGGGACAGATAGCTCACTATCCCATCCCTTAACGACTTCCTCATTGTTCAATTTATTCTGAGGCCCATCAAAATAAATAATTTGGATTTGATTCCTAACCCTGAGTGGCAGTAACTAATACCTGTTTCTCCAGTTCCCTTTCCCTGTCATAGTAAGTTTCAGCATGTTCAAATGACATAACCAGTAAATTTTTTTCCTATCTGGCACCTTTACCAGATAATTCGCCTGACTTAATTTCTTCTCAATTTGATAGAGACTACTAAACCTTGCTTTGAAGGGATCTCCTACCACTGGTAACAGTACCAATACTTTATCCCCATGGAGAATTTTAGATTTCCTTATCTGCTTCTTGCTTCATATTGCTTTGCCACCTTCGAATGTTGTCTAGCTAATTCAACTACACTGTTTAATCTTTCTCTCACCTCAGATACACAATCCATCTGTGAGATCTCTGACTTCGGACCTATCAACACTTTCTTAATTAATTTTAAAAGCCCTCTTACTTCGTGTCCAAATATCAATTCAAATGGAGTTGATTAATTTGGAGAATCTCTAATAGCAAATAATATAAATGGGATACCTTTTCCCAATTACTTGGGTAGTCCTAGCAGTAAGCCTTCAGCATGGTTTTTAGGGTCTGATGCCACCTTTCCAACGCTTCCTGGGATTCAGGATGGTATGCACTGGATTTAAAGTGTATGAGGCCTAAACTATCCATGAGCTCCTTAAATGGTTTGGCAGTAAAATTGGACCCATGATCTGATTGAATCTCCCTGGCTAGTCCATAATGGCTAAAGAAAGCAAGCAACTCTTCCACAACCTTTTTTGCCTTGACATTTCATTTTGGAATTACCTCTGGAAACCTGATAGACATGTCTATTATGGTTAGCAAATACTGATTCCCACTTTTGGTTTTAGGGAGGATACCTACACAATCAATCATAACTCGCGTGAAAGATTCTTCAAATGCAGGAATTGGCACTAAAGGTGCGGGATTTGTTACTGCCTGTGGATTTCCTACCATCTGGCAATAATGATAGTTGCGGCAAAATTCAACCTCATCTTTACATAATCCAGGCCAATAGAAATGCTTCTGTATCTTAGCCTGAGTCTTCCTCACTCCTGGATGATTTCCTACTGGTAATTTGTGTGCTATCTGCAGTAAGTCCTGTCTGTATTCTATCAGCAACACAAACTGGTGAACTTTAGCCTATTTCCCCTTGCACTAACTTACCAAGGTCTCCATTTCCACCTTAAGATTTTATCCTTTGGATAATAGTGTTCTGGGATACCTTCTGATTTCTTTCAGAGTAGGCTTTATGATATAAATCTTTTATTGTCTCATCTTTTTGTTCTAACTTCATTAATCTTTCAAAACTAAACACCTCTGTCTGATCTTCTACCTGCGTAGGTTTTTCCTTTACCGTCTCATCAAACAAAGTGTCAGCTAACTGGACTCAACTCCTTCATCTTTCTCTTTTGTTTTCCTGTCTTGTTTTAATTTGTGGCTGTGGGATTTTGTCACCACACAGTCTAGAAAAATTCCAGGGTATTTTTCTTTTAACTCCTCAGTTCTCTGGATTTCTTTTGTCTTCCATTACAATGGGCATCACTCCCACCTATGATCCAGCTATATCATTTCCAAGAACAAGCTGTATTTTTGGAAAAGCTAATTTTTCCATTACTCCCACTGCCACTTATCCAGTTTTGATTGGATTTTCTAGCCTTATCTTTCACATGGGGAACACTAATTCACTCTCCCTTTATTCCACAGATTGTCATTGTCTCGGGCAATGTTTCAGAAGGAATGCAGATATTTTCATCTCTTACTATTAGAGACTGATCCGCTCCCGTATCTCTCATTATTTTAACTTCTTTACCTTCTCCCCTCTTGCTTCCTAAGTAAGTCTTTGAAGAGATCGGGCACGCTCTTACTATCCAGCTGGTGACTAGGCTGTGCGCTCTCCTGCAGCTCGTCGACTTCACTTGGGATTTCCTTCACTACGTTAACTTATCCCACTGGTTTAACCTCTTTTATCGGATCGTCTTTCCCAGACCCTTTCTTAAACCACCGGCACTGTGACTTTGTAAGTTCCACCTTATTGCAGTGAAAACATCTGAGGTCTTTCATCGTTTTTTCACCCTCTTGGGTTTCTTTTTTCACATGTGCTAAACTGTTCCCATTGTGATCTAAGTTTTGTTTTTCATTGAAGGATCTCCCTCTGTCCCAATTTCTATCCCTCACGGAATGAAATTGCTGTCGGAAGCTAGATTTCAATTTATGCTCTAATGCGTATTCATCCTCCATCCCAGCAGCTCTTCTCACTGTTTAAGCTCTCTGTTCCTCAAAATAAGTTCTTATCACTTCTGGAAGTGAGTTTTTAAACTCCTCCAGCAGAATAATATCTCTAAGAGCCTTGTATGTCTTTTCTATCTTTAATGCTCTCATCCATCTATCAAAGTTGTCCTGTTTAATTCTTTCAGACTCGATATAAGTGGTGTAATCTGCCTTTCAGTAACTTCTAGTGGTTAAATGAAATAAACCCCTGACGCTCACTTTACAATCAACAAGTAACAATTTATTGATCCAACTCTAACAGTGAACAAATTCACTAAACTATTAACAAACCGAATAAATCCCTTCTAACTACTAACAATTCCCAAATAAAACAAGATTCTAATAGTATGCTATTCCAATAAATACAAGGCCCAATTATACAAAATAAAATTTTAAAAATGTAGAATTGAGTCTCTTGAAATTACAGCCAGGTTACGTGTCTTCTGGAATGCTCTGTGCCTTCTCCGTTGATTCATTTGTCAGGAATATTCACTAATTGTGCAATGGGTGCCTTTGTTCTTTCAATGGCGCTTCCTCTAAGACTTAGGGAAGTCTGTGAGAGCCAGCGATTCTCTGTTCAGAGCTGAGGACTGTTAACTCTGGCAGGTGGCAGTTAGTTCTCCTGACTTTGCCCAACTGCACCTTCTTTTATACCCTTGATGACATATAAATTTCTTACAACAGGATTGTCCTATGTTGTCAAAACCATCAGATTTAAATTTAATTGGCTTTTGATATCTAAATGCCTGGTTCAAATTGATACGCTAAATTCAAAAATTTGTTGTCTTGGTAAAAACTGCTGTTTGGCCTGCTAACTGCACGGCCTTTTAATACAAATGTCTCAATTCAGGTGTTCTCTGTGTATTTGCAAACTTTAAGTTGCTGCTCGCAGACTTTGTTTTAAAAATCTCCAAGCATAGAAAAGGCATGTAATCATTTAAAGAGACCACGCAATGCTTTCCCCCCCTAGCACTTTACAAACACCAAATTCTAACTTGCTGCCTCCCAATCTACAAGTACTCTACAGAACTTTGCAACTATTCTCCATTGTTAATTTACCTTGAGAAGATGGAGATTCACTGTAGTACATTTCTGTAGAAGTTTGATTCAAATGATTAGCTTCCAAGCCACTCACCGTCCAGGTTTGGAAATATATTATTGTTCCTTCAGTGTCACTGGGTCAAAATCCTGGAATTCCCTCCCAAACAGCATTGTGGGTCAACCTACAGGACTTGGACTGCAGCAGTTCAAGAAGGCAGCTCTGCACCACCTTCTTAAGGGCAACTGGGGACAGGTGATAAATGCTGGCCAGCCAGAGATACCCACATCACACAAATGAATTAAATAAAAGTCTATTTCAGTGGGCATTAAAGAGTGAACCAAATTGCTGTGGGTCTGGAATCAAATGTAGGTCAGACAGGTGACCAGATGGGTTTTTACAGCAATCTACAATGGTTTTGTGATCAGCATTACTGAGCTTAGCTGTTAATTCCAGAATTATTAATTGAATTCAAATTCCATTAATTGCTGTGGTGTGATTTGAACCTGTGTTTCAGAGCATTAACCTGGGCCTCTGGACTGCTAGGCTAGTAATATTTCCACTGAATTGCCGGAAGGCATAGGAAATGTTTCCCGCTGACTGAAATATTTTCAGTATTTTTCTTTTATTTCATATTTCCAGCGTTCCTAGTGTTTTGCTCTTTTATTAAGATTGAAAGGAGGTAGAGAAGAACAGTTCACATTGGAAAAACGATTGAGAACAAAAGGGCACAGATTCAAAGTAATTGGCAAATGAGGCAATGCTAATATGAGTTAAAACTCTTTATGCAACAAGTGATTAAGGTCTGGAAAGCACTTTCTGAGATTGTGGCGGAAGCTGATACATTTGACGACTTCAAGAAGGAATTGGGTTATTATATGAAAGGGAAAACTGTGCAGGATAGAGGGAAAAGATGGACTGTGGCACAAGTGAATAACTCATTCAGAGATTTAACACAGGCATGACATGCAGTTTGAAGCTATCTAGAGGAAGCGTAATAGATTGATACCCAAACTGAGAAAGTTGTCTTATGAGGAAAAGCTGGACAGACTGGGCTTGTTTCCATTGCAGTTCAGAAGAGTGAGGGGTGATTTGATTAAAGCTTATTGAGTTCCAGAATAGTCTAAACAAGATGGATTTGGAAAGAATAAGTGAATAGGTGAATCCAGAACTAAGGGTCACTTTGAAAATTTAGGGTCATCCTTTTTAGGATAGAGGTGAGGAAAAAGATTTGCTGTCAGAAGTAAAATAACAACAAGAACTGCAAATACTGAAGATCTGAAACACAAACAGAAATTGCTGGAGAAACTCGTCCGGTCTGGCAGCATCTGTGGAGAGAAAAGCAGGGTTAATGTTTTGAGTCCATTAACCCTTCGTGAGAACCAACAGACCTGCTAAGTTTCTCCAGTAATTTCTGTTTGTATTTTCTCTCAGAGGTTGTGCAACTTTGGAACTCTACCTCAAAAGGGAGTGGAAGCAGCATTGTTGAATATATTTAAGTCAGAGAGATGGATTTTTGTTAGGCAAAGAAATCACCTGTTATCGGGATAAATGGAAATATGAAATTTGAAACATAATAAATCAGCCATAATCTGATTGAATGGTGCAGCCGACTCCTGGCTCTGAATGGAAAGTCCTGCTGCTAATTCATATTGTCGTATGATTAGCCTCCTTCTGTACTATAACAGTTCTTTGATTCTTTATCTCATTTTCAATTAATCTGGCTTTGCTCCATGTTTCCCTAAATGAAATAATCTACATAAAAATTTGGATATAGTTAAATCTAGAGAAACAAAGTTTTGTAAGGATGAAATTGTATCTATGGAAGAGTAATTGTGAAGTTCTTTCCCACAAAAGTACAATGAAAAGTCATAGGCGGTGAAATTATAATTTTCCAATAGAGACAGACAGCATTTCACTAAATTTACACTATGAAATATCAAAATAAAGGAAATATGGTGAATCCAGAACATGGTGTCAAGGTAGGTCAGACCAGTTAGAGCAGTGACATTAACTTAAATTAACGGAAAGTAAATTTAAAACAAATATTAGAAAATTTGAATTCAAAAATTGATGTGGTTAGAACAAGTCAAAGACGTTAGGAACATTCAAAATGCAACTGATTGTTAGACTGGGTGGATTAAGCTTAAAAATACATAATGTCTTATTGTATTTCAAAAGTCTCAAACTGCTTCACATAAAATAACTCAATGGAATGAGCTATGATGAACCAAGTGGCCTTTTATGGTCCTTGATTTTACAGACGTTTTGACTTACAGGAGCGCATTTACTGGCAGAAGAAAGTAGAGCACATACAGAACCTTGAGCAAGGAGATTCAAATAAATGCGAACTAGAACAGGTTCTGAAAGAAATTCATAGTGAATATGAACAGCTCGCTAAAAAGAATAAAGAGGATATGGAGAAATATAAGCAGAAGGTAGGTTTGGAAAATAGTGTCATACTCATTACATTTTAGAAAAATGTATGACTACACACCAGTTAATGGCTGTCATTTATGAATGAATCAAATAGACATATGGGCAGAATTTTACAGCTCCCTGGCAGGAGTGGTTAAATAAAATTCTTACTCCTCTCTGCCCAAACTGTTACAGTTTTACAGGCCCTATGGTAGCCCACACCCTCACTGCATTTGAGGTCATTAAGTGCCTAATAATTGATGAAAGGTTTTCAGAGATCAGGGAGTTGGGGGGCCAGTCTAGCAGATCACACTGCTCAGGCTTGGGTGAGGGGAGGAAATGCCTTAATTGTTTCCTTTTAATTACCTTCCTTTGTAGATTGGGTCAACTCTCCTCTGCCTCCCCCAATGTCTGCCCCTTCGTAACATTGATGCCACACAAGTGCTGGATAATTACCATTTCCAACAAAAGACAATCTAACTGTCAGCTCTTGACCTTCAGTGGCGTTTCCATTACTACCTCAGCCTTAAATATATACAAGAACTCCACCTCAACATTTCTGGAGCAAGGAATTCCAAAGACTGACAAAACTTTTAAAGAAGAAATTCCTTCTCATCTCAGTCTTTATTCTGCAACAATGTTCCCTGGTCCTAGGCCTTTCCATCAGGGGAAACATCTTCTCGGCATTTACCGTTAAGCTTCTTAAGAATCCACTATGTTTAAATGAGATCATCTCTCATTCTTCTGAACTCCAGTGAGTAGAGTCCCAACCTCTTCACCCTTTGCTTGTAAGACATCAATATCAGGGATCATGACAGGGAGCAAGGAATGCCTGTTGGATTAAATTGCATCTGTTTCAGTGCAAGAGGACTGACAGGTAAGGCCAATGAACTCAGGGCATGGATATCTATGTGGGACAGTGATATTATAGCCATTACAGAAATATGGCTAAGGGAGGGATAGGACTGCCAGCTTAATGTGCCAGGGTACAGGTGCTTCAGGCAGGACAGAGATGGAGGAAAGAGGGAAGGGGGAGTTACATTTTTGATTAAGGACAGTATAACAGCAGTAGTCAGAGATGAAATAACTGAGGGAACATTCAGTGAGACTTTGTAGGTGGAGCTAAGAAATAAGCAGGGGATAGTGACGTTATTGAGGTTGTGATATACGTCCCCCCATTAGTCAATGGGAACTAGAAGAACAAATATGCAGGGAGATTGGGGAGATTTGCAGGAGCAGTAGGGTTGTCATAGTGGGGGATTTTAATTTTCCTAAATAAACTGGGACTTTTTTTTCCCATTCAGTTGTGGGATGTGGACATCGCTGGCTGGCCAGCATTTCTTGCCCATCCCTAGTTGACCTTGAGAAGGTGGTGGTGAGCTGCCTTCTTGAACCGCTGCAGTTCACCAGCTGTAGGTTGACCTACAATGCCATTAGGGAGGTCTAGGATTTTGACCTAACGACAGTGAAGAACGGCGATATATTTCCAAGTCTGGTGAATGGCTTGGAGGGGAACTTGGAGGTGGTAATTTTATTCCCATATGTCTGCTGCCCTTGTCCTTCTAGATGAAAGTGGTTGTGCGTTTGGAAGGTGCTGTCTGAGGAGCTTTGGTGAATTTCTACAGTGCATCTTGTAGATAGTACACACTGCTGCTACTGACTGTCGATGGTGGAAGGAGTGGATGTAGTGCCATCAAGCGGGCTGCTTTGTCCTGGATGGCGTCAAGCTTCTTGAGTGTTGTTGGGGCTGCACTCATCCAGGCAAGTGGGGAGTATTCCATCACGGTCCTGACTTGTGCCAAGTAGAAGGTGGACAGGCTCTGAGGAGTCAGGAGGTGAGTTACTCATCGCAGTATTCCTAGCTTCTGACCTGCTGTTGTAGCTATTGTGTTTATGTGGTGAGTCCAGTTGAGTTTCTGGTCAATGATAAGCTCCAGGATGTTGATAGTAGTGGATTCAGTGGTGGTAACACCATTGAATGTCAAAGGGTGGTGGTTAGATTGTCCCTTATTGGTGATGGTCATAGCCTGGCATTTGTGTGGTACGAATGTCACTTGCCACTTGTCAGCCCAAGCCTGGATATTGTCCAGATCTTGTTCCTTTTCAACATGGACTGCTTCAGTATCTGAGGAGGCAAGAATGGTGCTGAATATCGTACAATCATTGATGATTGTATGATGGAGGTAAGGTCATTGATGAAGCAGCTAAAGATGGATGGGCCAAGGACACTACCCTGAGGAATTCCTGCAGAGATGTCCTGGAGCTGATATAACTGACCTCCAGCAACCATGACCATCTTCCTCTGTGTAAAGTATGACTCCAACCACTGAGAAGATTCTGAGGGATAAGATATACATACATTTAGAAAGACAGTGTTTGATTAGGAGTAGTCAGCACTGCTTCGTGCGTGGGAGATCATGCCTAACAAGTTTGTTAAAGTTCCTTGATGAAGTGACCAGGAAGGTTGATGAGGGCAGGGCGGTAGACGTAGTCTACTTCATCATAGAATTCCTACAGTGTGGAAACAGGCTATTCAACCCAAAAAGTCCACACCACCCCTCCGAAGAGCATCCCACCCAGACTCACCCCCCTACCCCGCATGTCTCATGTCTAATCCACCTTACTTGCACACCCTGGAAACTACAGGCAATTTAGCATGGCCAATCCACCTAACCTGCACATCTTTGGACTGTGGGAGGAAACCGGAGATCCCAGAGGGAACCGACACAGACACAGAGAATATGCAAACTCCACACAGACAGTCACCTGAGGGTGGAATCAGACCCGGATTCCTGGCGCTGTGAGGCAGCAGTGCTAACCACTGAGCCACCGTGCTGCCTCACAAATTTGTTAGAGTTCTTTGATGAAGTGATTAGGAAGCTTGATGAGGACAGGGCGATAGACCTAGTCTATTTGGATACCAGTAAGGCCTTTGGTAAGATTCCACATGGTCGGCTGCTCGGAAGGTTAGACCTCATGGAATCCAGGGAGAGCTGGCAGATTGGATACACAATTGGCTTGATGGTAGGAAACAGAATAATAGTGGAAGGATGCTCGTCGGACTGGAGGCCTGTGACAAGTGGTGTGCCTTAGAGGTCAGTGCTGGGCCCATTGCTGTTTGTTATCTACATCAATGATTTGGATGAGAATGTCAACACAGTGTGGAGCTGGAGGAACACAGCAGGTCAGGCAGCATCAGAGGAACATGAGTTGACGTTTCGGGTCAGGACTCTGATGTGTTGACTCTGACTCCAGCATTTGCAGTTCTTGCTATCTCTGAATGAGAATGTACAAGGCATGATCAGTAAGTTTGCAGATGACAATAAAATTAGTGATATCCTGGACTGTGAGGAAGGTTATCAGAAATTGCAGCAAGATCTTGATCAGCTGGGAAAGTGGGCCGAGAAATAGGAAATGGAGTTTAATATAGGTAAATGTGAGGTGTTGCATTTTGGAAAGTCAAATCAAGTAGGAGTTTCATGGTGAATGGTAGGGCCTTAAGGAGTGCAATGGAACAGAGGGATCTTGGAGTTCAGGTGCATGGTTCTCTGAAAGTGCAGTCACAGGTAGACAGGGCAGTGAAAAAGGCTTTTGGCACACTGGCCTTCATCATTCAGGGCATTGAGTTTAGAAGTTGGGAAGTTATATTGCAGTTGTACAGAATGTTGGTAAGGCTGCACTTGGAATACTGTGTTCAGTTTTCATTACTTTACTACAGGAAGGATGTTATTAAACTGGAAAGAGTGCAGAGGAGATTTACAAGGATGATGCCAGACCTCAAGGGAATGAGTTATAGGGAGAGATTGGACAAGCTAGAACTTTGTTCTTTAGGCCGTAGGAGACTGAGGGGGGATCTTACAGAAGTGTATATGATCTTGAGAGGCACGGATAGGGTGAATGCACTCAGTCTTTTTCCCAGGGTTGGGGAATTGAGGACTAGAGGGCATCGGATTAAGGTAAGAAAGGAAAAAAAATATGGGAACCTGAGGAGAAACTTTTTTACACAGAGGATGGTACTCACCTTTCAAGGCGAGAGGGGAAAAGTTTAAGGGAGATATGCATGGTAAGTTCTTTACACAGAGGTGGTGGGTGCCTGGAACGCGTTGCCAGCAGAGGTGGTAGAGACGGGCACGATAGCGTCATTTAAGATGTATCTAGACAGATACATGAATGGGCAGAGAGCAGAGGGATACAGATCCTTGGAAAATAGGCAACAGGTTTAGATAGAGGATCTGGATCGGCGCAGGCTTGGAGGACCGAAGGGCCTGTTCCTGTGCTGTAATTTTCTTTGTTCTTTGCATATGGAATAAGCTGCCAGCAGAAGTGGTTGAGTTGGGTACGTTAACAACATTTAAAATGCATTTGGATGAGTACATGTATAGGAAAGGTTTAGAAGGATATGGGCCAAGTCAGGGAAATGGAGTCAGCGTAGATGGACATTTTTGGTCGGCATGGACCAGTTTGGGCCAAAGGGCCCATCTCCATGCAGTAGGACTCTATGACTGTATCAATTCTCTGAATTGCCTCCAATGAAATGATTGTTTTCCTTAAATGAGGAAAGCAAAGCTCCTTACAGTACTCCAGAGATAACAAGGTGTAGAGCTGGATGAACACAGCAGGCCAAGCAGCATCAGAGGAGCAGGAAGGCTGATGTTTCGGGCCTAGACCCTTCTTCAGAAAATCTCCCCAGTACCTTGAACAGTTGCAGTAAGCATTCATCCACCAAACCCCTTAAAAGAACAGCGAACATTCCATTAGCCTTCCTGATTACCTGCTGCTCCTGTGCTAGCTTTCTGTGTTTCATGCACAAGCCACTCCACCGCGCCCCCCCCCCCCCCCCCCCCCCCCCCCCCCTGTGTTACAGTTTTCCACAGTTTTTCTCCATTTAAATAATATCCTGTTCTTTTACTCTTCCTTCCATTCCTCATTAGCTGGTATTTAAAGAGGTCTTCATTTCCTCATCAACACTCCTTTTTCAATGTATTGTTTCCGATTTTCAAAAGTTGCATCTAAGAACTGCATTTCCAAATCATCTCTCGTTTTATAGATTCTTTTTCTTCCGGTCTAATTCAGTTAAAATACAGTCTTGAAATAATGCAGGGTGTTCTTCCTGCAATATTTCAGTTTCTTTTACCTCCACTGGTCGTTGCACCAACATTGGTGAGGCCATTATTCCAAAATAAAACCCATTCTTCCTGTGGGTATTTGTTTCACTTCTGCCACTACAGATTCTTAATTTAAAATGGAAGCATGTTAACTTATTTATATCATTGTAATTGTTCCATCCTTTCTTCTTTATTATTTTGGTGTCTCTATGTCTATTCTATAAGCCTAGCACACCTTCCAAACGCAAGTTTTCTGTTTTCTTGTGATATAGCATTGGTATCTGCTAGAACTGCTGCTTCTCCGATCTTTAATACATCTAAATAAGTTTTAAATGTGCAGAAATGCTATTTCTGAATTCTTCCATGAGTATAATTTCCTTCACATTCTCAACATTTTTCTGCAGGTTTAATGATCTAAACCACTGATTCCATAGCATTTCTTTCTCTCTTGCACTTTCTACAGATGTCCGGTTAGTTTGTTTCTTTTCCTAAATTTAAACTGATAAGCCTTAGAGCATTGAATATTGTCTCTTTGACCTCTTTTTACTCTGCAGGTTGTCCTTCTGCCAAATTGAGGTGCACAGTTATAGCTATATGACCGTCTTTATCAAAGAGGGAGCTACTGCTTAGGCCATGGTGATAAAGGAGGAAACTCTGTCACGAGAAGCATTCAAATTTGATGCTTAAGTAGTGTTGCATAGAGTGTTGATACTTAAAGTCGACGGGCACGTGTCTAGATGAGATGCAAGTAAGGGTATTGAAGGAAGTGAGAGTCAAATTTTCAGAGGCACTGTCCACACTCTTTCAGTTTTCTGTAGACTCGGGGAGGTCCCAAAAGACTGAAGAATTGAAAACATTACAACCTTGTTCAAGAAAGGTTGTAAAGATAAGCCCGACAATTACAGGCCGGTCAATTTAACTTCAGTTGCGGGAAAGCTCCCAGAAACAATCTATCGGGATAGAATTAGTAGGAATAATGGAAATAGATGGATTGATTAGGAAGAATCAACATGGATACCTGAAAGGGAAATCATGCTTGACGAGCATGCTGGAGCTTTTTGAGGAGGTAACAGACTTGATAAGGGTAACACTGTTGATGTGATGTACATGGGATTCGAGAAGACATTTGATATAGTGCCACACAACAAACTTATAATAGAACATAGAACAGTACAGCACAGTACAGGCCCTTCAGCCCACGATGTTGTGCCGAACTTTTACCCGAAACCTAAGGTCTATCTAACCTCCACCACTACCTTATACTATCATCCATATGCCTATCTAATAGCCGCTTAAATGCCCCTAATGAGGCCGACTCCACTACCCTCTCTGGCAATGCATTCCACGCCCCTACCACTCTCTGAGTAAAGAACCTACCTCTGACGTCTACCCAATATCTACCTCCTTTCACTTTAAAACTATGTCCCCTCATAAAAGCCACCTCCACCCGAGGAAAAAGTCTCTGGCTGTCTACTCTATCTGTACCTCTGATCATTTTGTACACCTCTATCAAGTCACCTCTCATCCTTCGTCGTTCTGAAGAGAAAAGCCCTAGCTCTCTCAACCTTTCCTCGTAAGACCTTCCCTCCATTCCAGGCAACATCCTGGTAAATCTCCTCTGCACCTTTTCTAACGCTTCCACATCTTTCCTGTAATGAGGTGACCAGAACTGGACACAATACTCCAGATGTGGCCGAACCAGGCTTTTGTATAGCTGGAGCATAACTTCACGGCTCTTGAACTCAATCCCTCTATTAATGAAAGCTAACACACCATACGACTTCTTAACAACTCTATCCACCTGGGTGGCAGCTCTCAGAGAACTGTGAACATGAACCCCAAGATCCCTCTGCTCCTCCACACTGCCAAGAATCTTTCCGTTAACCCTGTATTCTGCTTTCAAGTTTGTCCTTCCAAAATGAATCACCTCACACTTTTCAGGGTTAAACCCCACCTGCCACTTCTCAGCCCAGCTCTGCATTCTATCAATGTCCCTTTGTAACCTAGAACAGCCCTCTGCACTGTCCACAACTCGACCCACCTTCGTATCGTCCGTGAACTTGCTAATCCACCCTTCCACTCCTTCATCCAAATCATTTACAAAAATCACAAATAGAAGAGGACCCAGAACAGATCCTTGTTGTACACCACTCGTAACTGAGCACCATGTTGAATATTTTCCATCCACTACCACCCTCTGTCTTCTAAGTGTCAGCCAACTCTGAATCCAATCTTCCACATTTCCCCCTATCCCAAGCCTCTTTACCTTCTGCATGAGCCTACCATGGGGAACCTTATCAAACGCCTTACTTAAATCCATGTATACCACATCCACTGCTCCACCTTCATCTACATGTTTGGTCACCTCTTCAAAGAATTCAATAAGGTTTGTGAGGCATGATCTACCCCTCACAAATCCATGCTGACTATCACGAATCAAACTGTGCCTTTCCAAGTGATCATAAATCCTGCCTCTCAGAGCCCTTTCCAATAATTTGCCCACCACTGACGTAAGACTAACTGGCTTGTAATTTCCGGGGTTATCCCTGTTCCCTTTTTTGAACAAGGGAATGATGTTTGCCTCTTTCCAATCTTCCGGCACTATACCCATGGACAGCGAGGATGAAAAGATCATCGCCATAGGCCCTGCGATCTCGTCCCTCACTTCCCATAGAATCCTTGGATAAATCCCGTCAGGCCCGGGGGACGTATCTATCTTCAACTTCCTCAGAATTCCTAGCAAATCTTTACTAACATCAACCTCCTCTAGCCTACCTGCCTGTTTCACAACGCCCTCCTCTACAACTAGGTCCCTCTCAGTTGTGAATACTGAAAGAAATGTATTCATTAAGGACTTCTCCTATCTCTTTAGGCACTGTGCACAAATTCCCTTTACAATCCTTGATCGGCCCTACCCTTTCTCTGGTCATTCTCTTGTTCTGCACATTTGTGTAAAAAGCCTTGGAGTTTTCCTTGATCCTATCCACCAAGGTTTTCTCATGCCCCCTTATAGCTCTCCTAAGCCCTTTCTTCAACTCCTTCCTGGCTAACTTGTATCCTTCTAGAGCCTTTTCCGTTCCTCTTTTCCTAAACCTTACATAAGTCTCCTTCTTCCTCTTAGCCAGTCGTTCAACCTCTCTCGAGAACCATGGCTCCCTCACTGGACCACATCTTCTCTGCCTGCTAGGGACAAATATATCGAGCGCATGCAATATGCATTCCTTAAACAATCTCCACATTTCTGTGGTGCTCTTCCCTGACAGCATCTGTTCCCAATTTATGTTACCCAGTTCTTGCCTAACTGAATTGTAATTACCCTTCCCCCAATTATAAACTTTACCCTGCCGTATGTACCTATCCTTATCCATGACTATCGTGAAAGAAACAGAGTTGTGATCACTACCGCCAAAATGCTCTCCTACCAACAGGTCTAACACTTGGCCTGGTTCGTTGCCAAGCACCAAATCCAAAGTGGCCTCTCCTCGTCTTGGTCTATCTACATACTGTGTCAGGAATCCTTCCTGAACGCACTGGACAAAATCTGCTCCATCTAAACTATTACAACTAAAATGTTTCCAATCAATATTTGGAAAGTTGAAGTCATCCATGGTACAACCCTGTGACTTCTGCACCTTTCCAGTATCTGCCTCCCAATCCGGTCCTCTACTTCTCTGCAACTATTAGGGGGTCTGTAAAAAACCCCCAACAAGGTGACTGCTCCTTTCTTGTTCCTGACTTCAACCCAAGCTGACTGTGTAGACATATCATTCTCGAACTGCCTTTCAGTAGCTGCTATACTCTCCCTGACTAGCAATGCCACTCCCCCACGTCTTTTTCCACCCTCCCTATTTCTTTTAAAGCATCTAAATCCCAGAACTTCCAATAACCATTCCTCTCCCTGAGCTACCAAGTTTCTGTAATGGCCACAACATCGTAGTTCCAGGTACCAACCCATGCTCTAAGTTCATCCGCTTTATTTCTGATACTTCTAGCATTGAAGTATACACACCTCAAACCATCTCGGTGTCCGCAATTACGCTCCATTGACCGCATTTCTTTGTAAACCACCTCACTCCCTGTTGTGTCTGTTGGAAGGCCGAATACCTCATCCTCTGAATTATAAATCCGGTTCCCCACCCCCTGCCAAACTAGTTTAAACCATCCCGTACAGCTCTAGCAAACCTCCCTCCCAGGATATTTGTGCCCTTCCGGTTCAGATGCAACCTGTCCTTACTGTACAGGTCCCACCTTCACCAGAATGTGCTCCAGTTATCCACATAATGGAAGCCCTCCCTCCTACACCAGCCCTGTAGCCACGTGTTTAGCTGCACTCTCTCCCTATTTCTTACCTTGTTATCATGTGGCACTGGTCGTAATCCAGAGATAACTACCCTGTTTGTCCTGGACTTCAGCTTCCAGCCTAACTCCCTGTACTCGTTTTTCACATTCTCAGTCCTTTTTCTACCCAGGTCATTGGTACCGATGTGTACCATGACTGCTGGTTGCTCACCCTCCCCCTTAAGGATCTTGAAGACACGATCCGAGACATCACAGACCCTGGCACCCAGGAGGCAACATACCATCCTTTCATCTCATTCGCGTCAACAGAACCGCCTGTCTGTGCCTCTTACTATCGAATCCCCCACGACAATTGCTTTCCTATTCTCCCCCCTTCCCTTCTGTGCCACAGGGCCAGGATCAGTGCCAGAGACCTGTCTGCTATGGCCTTCCCCTGGTAGGGGAAAGGGGAAATTATAGGCCATGGAAGAAAAGGGACAGTATCAATGTGGATACAAAAGTAATTGAGGGGCAGTAGACAGAGAGAATGGTCCAGTGATATATTTTGGGCTGAATGAAGGCTTGAAGTGGAGTTGCCCAGGGAGCATTGCTTTTACTGATAAATATCAATGATCTATATCTTAGGGACACTTTCAAAGTTTGTAGATAACAAGAAAAATCAGAAGAATTGTAAATTTTGGGCAGGATATAACCTCTGTATTAAAAAGGGAGCTGAGACAAACCTGGGAATCATAGACCAGTCAGCCTGACATTGATATTGGGATAAATGCGAGATAGAAAACAAAAACAGAAATTGCTGGAAAATCTCAGCAGATCTGGCAGCATCTGTGGAGAGAAATCAAAGTTAACATTTTGGGTCCGGTGACCTTTCTTCAGAACTATTAGATAGGAAGGCTAGATAGAGTCCATTATAAATGATGTAATAGCAGAATGCTTGGAAAACAGTGGCAGGATTGGACAGAGTCAGCATGGATTTACAAAAGGCAAATCCTACTTGACAAATCTGCTGGAAGTATTTACTTAATAGAGTTGATGAGGAGGAGTTTGTGAATGTGGTTTATTTGGACTTTCAGAAGCTTTAGACAAAAGCCCCACATAAGCAATTAATGCTTAAAAGTAAAACATTTGGGATTGGGGTAGTGCAGTGAGACGATCAGAAAACCGGTTGCCAGACAGGAAAGAAAGAATAGAAAAGAAGGGCAGGCAGTGACTTTGTATTAACGACTTAGATGAGGGATCTAAATGTGATACTTCCAAACATGCAAATGACACAAAACTGGGTGGGAGCCTGAGCTGTGAGGGGGATGTAGAGATGCTTCACCACAATTTGGACAAGTTGAGTGAGTGGGCAAATGCATGGCAGATGCAGTACAATGTGGATAAATGTGAGATTCTCCACTTTGGGAGTCAAAAAACAAAAACAGGAAGGCAGATTATTATCTGAGTGGCTATAAATTATGAGAGGGGAATATGCAATGAGACCTGGATGTACTTGTGTTGCTGAAGGTAAGCACACAGGTACAGAAGGCGGTCAAGGAGGTAAATGGTATGTGGCCTTCATCATGAGAGGATTTGAGTTACTGCAATTATCCAAGGCCTTGATGAGACCACATTGGAATAATGTGTGCAGATTTGGTCTCCTTAACTGAGGAAGGATATTCTTGCAGTAGAGGAAGTGCAGCAAAGATTTACAAAACTGATTCCTGGGGTGGCAAGACTAACATATGAGGAGCTGTTCTATGTCCAGAACAATCACATAATTTAGATTATAAAAAAACGCACTTATCCCTGTTACGTCCAGTAAATTTAAATCCTACAAGAGCCTACATTCGTTTTGACCCTGGCTTATGTTATTATGCAGCAAGCCAGAACCTAGAGAGAAATTTGATTTGATCAATTTTTTTTAATGTAATAAAGTGGTCTTTCACTGAAACACAAGTACACAATGCTGCAAATCTGTTATTAGCAATAAAATAGGCACTTAGTTTACAAAAGAAACTAAACCGAGCTATTGCATATAACACAGTGTGAAATATTACAAAACGCAATGTAAAAATACAATATTCTGCCTATCCAAAAGCTATTTCAGACACCAGACAGAATTCCCTTCTCTATCACATCTATATGTTTGACTTAACTGCTGCTTTGAATTCAGAGTCTTGAGAGTTTCATAGCCTCTTACTTGACAATTTACACAACTGTGCTTAAAATTTGTCAGCTTTGAATAAAAACTTCAAATATCTAACCAAACAGTTCTGGGCTGGAACTTTCAAACTGAAGTCCTTTCAGTGAGGTAACGCACTCGCTAACTTTTCTGAACTAACTGCTATCTCTACGAGAAATTGTTTCATACGTCTAACTCCGACCAAGACATTTGCAATCTTAAACCAAATGATTTTAAGTTGAGATTTCCCATAACAAATAAAGAATCAATTCTGATTCTTCCAGCTGAAAGTAATTTCATGCTCTTCAATGTGTACCTTATCCACTGGTAAAACTCTCCCGACACTAACAAATTCCCATTACCACCTCAGGATGTCTCTCGATAATAAACGGTATTAAAATACATATAGATCACACACCTTACATTTACAGCAGTAGCAATTATCATGTCAAATTTCCAAGTTGAATTTACACTTGTGGTGGATTCAGTTTGTAACTTACAAATAAGGAGCAGGAGGGAGACAATTGGCCCCTTGTATCTGCTCTGCCTTTTAATGAGATGGTGGTTGGTATGTTTGTATTCTGAATTCCACATCCATCCTATACCTGCTAGCCTTTGATACCCTTCCCTAACAACAATCTACCTCTACCTTAAAAATATTCAATGATCCTGCCTCCACTGCCTTATGAGGTGGGCGCTGTAAAGTCACACAACCCATCTGAGTGAAAAAAATTCTCATATCTGTCCTGAAAGGGCAACCACCCCTAATTTTTAAACTGTACAACTCTCCCACTTTGCGTCTTGTTACAAGGAATGCTTAGAGTTGAGACCTCACAGTCTAACATGTATTTCTATTGTACTGTATTATATGGTATTGCTTTCTGTCTCCTGGCTTACTTATTTAACATATTGTGGTTCTCCCTTCTAACATAGCCTGTAAAGCAAAATTTCTTCATCAATGGCCATTCCTTATCTCAAAATCTAAAGTGGGGCTAAAGTGATGATTTTGATGTCTTCAGCTCTATTTATAAATCAGATAATTAAGCAATATATGCCCACATCTTGCAAGACAGTAACAACATCCAGTCTGGAATTAAGTCCATAGGAATTGGGAAACTCTTCACTGCTGGAGTCATTTCTGCTACAGTTGAAGATAGCTGTGGTTAGTGAAGGCCAATTCTCTCATCCTCAGGAAATCACTGCAGGATTTCCTCAGAGCAATATCCTTGATCCAACTGATTGTTCGGTTGATTGAATTATTTATTGTCACGTTTACCAAAATACAGTGAAAAGCTTTGTTGTTTTTGCCTATTCATTTGTGGGATGTGGGCATCACTTGCTGGCCAGTATTACTTGCCCATCCGTAGTTGCCCTTGAGAAGATGGTGGTGAGCTGCCTTCTTGAACCGCTGCAGTCCACCTTCTGTGGGTTGATCTACAATGTCATGAGAGAGGGAATTCCAGGATTTTGACTCAGCGACAGTAAAGGAACAGCAATATATTTCCAAGTCAGGGTGGAGAGTGGCTTGGAGGGGAACTTGGAGGTGGTGTTGTTCCCATTTGTCTGATACCCTTGTCCTTCTAGATGGAAGTGGTTGTTCATTTGGAAGGTGCTGGCTGAGTATCTTTGGTGAATTTCTGCTATGCATCTTGTAGATAGTACACACTGCTGCTACTGACTATCGGTGGTGAAAGGAGTGGATGTTTGTGGATGTAGGGCCAATCAAGTGGGCTGCTTTGTCCTGGATTGTGTGAAGCTTCTTGAGTGTTATTGGGGCTGCACTCATCCAGGCAAGTGGGGAGTATTCCATCACACTCCTGACTTGTGCCTTGTAGATAGTGGACAGGCTCTGGGGAGACAGAAGGTGAGTTACTCGCTGCAGCATTCCTAGCCTCTGACCTGCTCTTGTAACCACTGTGTTTATTTGATTAGTCCTGTTGAGTTTCTGGTCAATGATAATTGCCAGGATGTTGATAGTACGGGGTTCAGTGATAGTAACACCATTTAATATCAAGGGGTGGTGGTTAGATTGTCCCTTATTGGTGATGGTCATAGCCTGGCATTTGTGTGGCACGAATGTCACTTGCCACTTGTCAGCCCAAGCCTGGATATTGTCCAGATTTGTTGCATTTGAACGCAGACTGCTTCAGTATCTGAGGAGTCCTGAATGGTGCTGAACATTGTTTGCTGATGATTGCACATCGCCACTTCTGACCATATCATGGTGGGAAGGTCATTGATGAAGCAACTGAAGATGTTTTGGCCGAGGACACTACCCTGAGGAACTCCTGCAGAGATGTCCTGGAGCTGAGATGATTGATGTCCAACAACCATCTTCCCATGTGTTTATTAGCAGTACAGGCAGATCACAGTAGGCAGAGGATGTATAGTACAAAAAGACATAGAGGTATACAGTTACGTTGCACAGGGAAGATCACAAGGGAAGATGCACAGGGAGGCACTGGCAAGATCAACATTAGCAAGATCACTATTATTTGAGGCTATGGGGTTCATTCATCAGTCTGATAACGACTGGGAAGAAGCTGTTCTTGAACCTGCTCATGCGTGTGTTCGCGTTTCTATATCTTCTGCTTGACGAAAGAAGTTGTAGGAGATCATTGCTGGGGTGCGATGGATCTTTGATGATGTTGGCAGCCTTTCTGCGGCAGCGAGCCAGGTAAATGGAATCTATGGATGGAAGGTTGGCTTCCATGATCTCTATTTTATTCACGGAATGAGGGCGTCGCTGACCAGGCAGCATTAATTGCCCATCCCTAATTGCCCTGAGGGTTTTTTTTAAACAGTCAACCACATTGCTGTGGGTCTGGAGTAACATGTAGGCCAGACTGAGTAAGGATGGCAGTTTCCTTCCCTAAAGGACATTAGTGAACCAGATGGGTTTTTCCAACAATCGACAATGAATTCATGATCATCATTAGATTCTTAATTCCAGATATCTTATTCAAATTCCACCATCTGCCATGGTGGGATTTGAACCTGGGTCCCCAGAACATTATCTAGGTCTCTGGATTAACAGTCCAGCGAAAATACCACGAGGCCAGTGGTCTGGGCTGTGCACACCACCTTCTGTAGTTTCACCGTCCTGGGCAGAGCAGTTGACATATGGACAGTACGCTTTCAAAAGTGCATCTGTAGAAGTTGGTGAGGGACCTTTATGGAGATCCCAAATTTCCTGAGCTGTCTGAGGAAGAAGAGGCATTGTTGTGCCTTCTTGACTGTCACATCTACGTAGGAAGTCCAGGACAGGTTGTCAGTTATTGTCACTCTGAGGAACTTGATGCTCTTCGCCCTCACAACCTCAGTTCAGCTGATGTAGGTGGGGGTGTGTTCTCCTCCTTTCTTTCTGAAGCCAATGATCATTTCTTTTGCCTTGCTGACGTGGAGAGACAGATTTTTTTAATTGCACCACGTCACCAAGCCCTCTGCCTCCCTTCTGTAGTCTGACTTGTCGTTGTTAGATATCTGTTCCACTACAGTGGTGTTGTCAGCAAACTTTTGGATGGTGTTCGTTCAGAATTTGGCTACACAGTCTTAGGTGTAAAAGGGAATATAGTAGGTGGCTGAGGACACATTCTTGGCGGAGGTGGGGTGGCTGGGCAGGCTCCAGTGTTCAGTGTTTTTGTGGAGAAAGTGCAGTTACTTTTCTTCACTAATTACTGCCTATGGGTCAGAAAGCAGAGAATCCAGTTCCAGAGGGCGGAGCCAAGACCTAGGTCTCAGAGTTTTGAGATCAGTCTGGAGGGGATAATGGTTTGAAGATGGAACTATAGTCAACGAGCAGGAGACTGACGTAGGTGTCTTTGATGTCCAGATGTTCCAGGGATGAGTGCAGGGCTAAGGATATGGCATCCTTTATGGATCTGTACGCTGTTTAGTCCTGTTAGAATGTTATATGTTTCATTTAGATCCCCTTGCATTCTCCTAAAATCCAGTCAATATAGACCCAGTCAAAACAATCTTTCCTCATACAACAGTTGTGCCATCCCTGGTATCAGCCTAGTGAAAGTTTGCTGAATTCCTTCTATGGCAAGCACATCTTTTCTTGGATAGGGAGACCAAAACTGCATGCAGTACTCCAGGTATGGTCTCACCAAGACCCTGTATAGCTTGCAATACGACATCCCTACTTCTGAACTCAATTCCTCTCGCAAGGAAAGCCAAGATACCATTTGCCTTCCTAATTGCTTGTTGCACTTGCTGCTTATGTCAAGGCCTAAACGACAATACAGGATTCAAAATGAAGCAGTGCAAGATAGTAGACAAAGGCCTATCCCTCCCTGATGCACCCAAAGCTTTCTATGCTCGGTTTGAGCAGAATGCCAACAGCGCGGTCATGCCTGCCCCAACAGCCCCAGACACATCTGTTCCTGCCATCACCACTTCTGACGCCAGATTGGTCTTCTTGGGAGTCAACCCAAGGAAAGCGGCGGGCCTGGACGGTGTCCCTGGCCGAGCACTCAGATCCTGTGCGGATCAGTTGGCAGAGGTATTCACCGACATCTTCAACCTCTCCTTCCTACAACCCAAATTCCCACCTACTTCAAGAAAACCCATCATCATCCCGAGTCACCTGACTTCATCATCACTGCTTCATCAGTGATCTTCTCTTCATCATATGCTCAAGAGCTTTGATGTCCAGATGTTCCAGGGATGAGTGCAGGGCTAAGGATATGGCATCCTTTATGGATCTGTACGCTGTTTAGTCCTGTTAGAATGTTATATGTTTCATTTAGATCCCCTTGCATTCTCCTAAAATCCAGTCAATATAGACAGATGAGTGCATTGTACTGTTGGTAACGTCTCAGATACTGAAGCTGTCCATTTTCATAATTCAGCCAGGCACAAGTGATACAAATGACCATCTCCAAAAGGAGAGTATCTAGCCACCTTCCCTCAAGATTCAGTTGTATTACCATTGTTGAGTTTTCCACCATCAGTGTTTTTGGGAGGTGTCACTATTCTGCAGAAACTCAATCAAGGTAGCCACAATAAGTAGCATAAGTCAAAGGCTTGTTATAACTAGCACAAGTTATAGGCTTGGTAGCAGACCAGAGTGATTCCCCTCTTGGCTTTCTAAAGGCACGAGTTTTTCTAAACACAAACTTGAAGTATTTTTCAGCATTTGGATGGATCCAGCTTCAGTAAGGCTCAAGAAGCTTGATACTATCCAAGATGCGTGATCAGAAGTTCCTCCACCAGTTTAAACATTCATCCCTTCCACCATCATTGTATAATGATGGCAATGTGTGTGACCTAAAGGATTCAACACAGCAGCACCTCCCAAACAAGTTGCTTGTACTACTGAGAAGCAAATAAATAAAACTCCAAATTCCTCTCTAAGTCATACAACATCCTAACGTGAACAGATTTTAATGTTCGTTCTTTATTGATGGATTAAGATCCTGGAATTTTCTAACAGTATCTTGTGTTAACCAGTAATGCATTTAGTAATGAGAGATAGTTAATCAGGCAGGAGCTCTGCCATCTTTCTGCTTGCACCTCAATAAAGTCTGCAGTAGGGAGGCCTCTGGATGCCATTCCTTCCTTGCTGCTCAGTCAGAAATGTAGACACTAGGAGCAGGATTTGGCTATTCAGCTCATCAAGCCTGATCCATCATGAAATATGATCATTGCTGATCCTTTGTGCCGTCACTATTTTTCAACTTTCTCTCCATTACCTCATGATGCCTTTACTGCCAAAAATTATCAGTCACTTTCATGAAGTGTTCAGTGACTGCCTGTGCCCGTATCCTTTGATAACCTGGCTTAATAAAAAAATTGTCCATTTCAGATTTAAATTTAACAATTAAATTAGCATTGACCGCTATTCGAGGAAGAGAGTTCTAAACCTTGACTATTGTTTGCATGTAGAAGTGCTTTGTAACACCTGTTCTAAATGTGAAGGCCCTAATTCTTCAACAATGCCCCTGCTGTTAGAATCTTCAACTAGTGGAAATAGTTTATCTTTGTCTTGTCTTTCCCTGTTATTATCTTGAAAACCTTGATTAGATCAGAATCAAGGACCAGAGCGCTGGCAATTCACATAACTAGGGCTGTGGATAGGGCTTTAAACTAAATAGTGCGAGGGTAAGTTCAGTTGCATAGAAAATTATGGAAGAAGTTAAAGGTGAGGGAGAGCTCAGCAAGTGTTACAAAAGTTTCCAGAACAAGTTACAGGACAGAGAGTATGGAAAGAGTCAGGAATCTAACTTCGTGCACAGCAGATAAGGGGACACCTATAAGAAGGGGTGGCAGCCAATGCAGGACTGGGGGTGTTGTACTTAAATGTATACGAAATAAGGTGAATGAGCTTGTCGTGCAGATTGAAATTAGCAGGTACAATATTGTGGATATTGCAGAAATGTGGCTGCAAACAGGGCTGGGAACTAAATATCCAAGGATGCACGTTCTATCAAAAGGACAGGCAGATGGACAGAGGGGGTGGGGTTGCTTGTTATTAAGAAATGAAATTAAACCAATAGCAAGAAGTGATATAGAGTCAGAGGACATAGAATCTGTGTGGGTAGAGTTGAGGAACCACAAAGTTAAAGAATACCCCGATGGGAGTTGTGTACAGGCCTTCCATCAGTAGCCAGGATGCGGGGAAGAAAATAAATCAGGAAATAGAAAAGGCGTGTAAGAAAGGCACTTTTCAATAATCATGGGGGATTTCAATATGTAGGTGGACTGGGAAAATCAGGTTGGTAGTGGATCTCAAGAGAAGGGTGACAAGGGAAGAAAAAGCATACAATATGCTGAAGATCAGTTGGAAGCCAGAGGATTGTAACGCCTTTAAAAACCAGCAAAGGATGACTAAAAAAGCAATCGGGGGAGAAGATGAAATATGAGAGTAAGCTAGTTAGTAATATAAAAGAAGATTGCAAGAGTTTTTTCAGATATCTGACCGGTCTTTTATATGAGTAGCTAGCTTACTGTTAACTTTCATAGAAAGTACCTTGGTAGGAAGACCAGAGGCATATAGTTTTCTAAATGGGGAAAGGCTTTGGAAATAGAAGCACAAATAGACTCGGGACTCCTAGTCCAAGATTCTCTTAAGGTTAACTAGGCAGTTAGGAAGGCACATGCAATGTTAGCATACATTTCAAGAAGGCAAGAATACAAGAGCAGAGGTATACTCCTGAGGCAGTATAAGGCTCTGGTCAGACTGCATTTGGAATATTGTGAGCAATTTTGGCCCCTGTATCTACAGAATGATGTGCTGGAATTAGAGGATGTCTCAAGGAGGTTTACAAGAATGATCTCTGGATGATGGGCTTGTCACATGAGCAATGATTGAGGACTCTGGGTCTGAACTCAGTGGAGTTTAGAAAGATGAGGGATGATCTGATTGAAACTCACAGAACACTGAGAGGCCTGGATAGAGTGGACATGGAGAAGATGTTTTTTACTAGTAGGAGATACTAGGAACAGCCTCAAAATGAAAGGATAACCATTTAGAATTGAGATGAGGAGGAATTTTTTTGGCCAGAGGGTGGTGAATCTGTGGAACTGATTGCTGCAGAGGGCTGTAGAAGCCAAGTCATTGAGGGCTTTTAAGATAGAGCTAGATGGTTTCTTGATTGATAGGAGGCTCAAGAGTTACGGGGTAGAGGCAGGAGAATGGGGTTGAGAAATATATCAGCCATGATCGAATGGCGGAGCAGACCCAGTGGGCCAAATGGCCTAATTCTGATGCTGTGGTCTTATAGTTCACCCCTTAACCTTCTAATTTCTAGAGATTTAAGTTGTCTAATCTCTCCTCATAACTTAACCCTGAAGTTCAGGTATTATCCTTGTAAACCCGCGTTGAACTCCAGGAACAAAAGGTCCTTCCTCAGATGTGGTGCCCAGATCTGCTCACAGTCCCTTAAGTGGGGTCTAATCAGGGTTTTGCATAACTGCAGCACAACATCTGCATCCCTATACTCCAATGCTTTAGATATGAAGGCCAGCATTCCATTCACCTTCTTGACTATTTTCTGCAAAATAAAGTCACCATACAGAGATAGCAAGAACTGCAGGTGCTGGAGTCAGAGACAACACAGTATGGAGCTGGTGGAACACAGCAGGACAGGCAGCATCAGAGGAGCAGGAAAGTTGATGTTTCGGGTCAGGACCCTTCTTCAGAAATGGGGAGGGGGATGGGGCAGGGAAATAAATAGAGAGGAGGGATGGGGCTGGGAAGGTAGGTGGGATGGTGATAGGTGAGTGCAGGGGATTGGTCAGTGGATGGGTGGGGTGGATTAGTGGGAGAGAAGATGGACAGATGGTGTCAGGTCAAGGAGGCGAGGATGAGAGGGAGGCTCGGACTTGGGATGAGGCCAGGGCTGGGGATATTTTAAAACTGGTGAATTCCATGTTTAGACCATTGGGCTGTAGGCTCCCAAGGGGGAATATGAGGTGTTGCTCCTCCGGTTTGTGGGTGGCGTCATTGTGACACCAGGGAGGTCCAGGATGGACATGTCACTCAGGGAGTGGGAGGGGGAGTTAAAATGGTTGGCGACTGGAAAGTGTTATCGTTTGTCACATACAGAGTGCTGATGCTCTACAAAATGGTCTCCGAGTCTATGCTTGGTCTCATCACTGTAGAGGAGGCCACGTCGGAAGCAGCGGATATAGTAGACCAAGTTAACGGATATGCAGGTGAACCTCTGTCTAATATGAAAGGTTTGTTTTGTGCCTTGATGAGAGGTGAGGGGGGTGGGGGACGTGTAGGGGCGGGTGTAGCACTTCCTGCGGTTGCAGGGAAAGGTGCCGGGGTTAGTGGGGAGTGTGGAGCAGATGAGGGAGTGACGGAGAGAGCGGTCCCTACGAAAGGCAGATAGGGGTGAGGAGGGAAATATCTGTTTGGTTGTGGGGTTGGATTGTAGGTGGAGGAAGTGGAGGAGAATGATACATTGGATGTGGAGGTTGGTGGAGTGATATATGAGGACAAGGGGGATTTTGTCTTTATTTTTTGTTGCGGGGAGGGGATGTGAGGGCAGAAGTGTGGGAAATGCATCTCTCTCACCAAATAGAGTTGACTTGTGGTGATTTAATCTAAGAGTTACCACATCTCAGGCAAGGGGAGAGATTGAGAAGGAGAGTCCTTCATGGTAACCACAGCTGGTGTAGGAATTGAACTGGGATCAGTTTGTATTGCGAACCAGCCATCCAGTCAACTGAGCTGTAGCTTCAGTACAACATATCAATTGGATAGAGGATTGGCTAACTAATAAAAAACAGAATTGGGATTCGGGGGGCATTTTCAAGATGGCGGCAACCTGTGGTGTGCCACAGGGATCATTGTTGTGGACACAATTACTTAAAATATTTTGTAATGACTCACATGAGGAATGTGAATTTCCTCTTGCTAAGTTTGCAAATGGCACAAAAATAGATGACACAAAGAGATGGCAGAGGGATATAGACAGGTTAAGCAAGTGGGCAGAAATTTGGCAGATGAAATGTGAGGTTATGCAATTTGGCAGAAGAATGTGGTACTGAATATTATTTAAATGGATAAAGATTGCAGAAAGCTACAGAACAGACAGTTGGGGGAGTCCTCGTCCATGAATCACAAAAAGCATTAGAATCCAAGTTCAGCAAGCAATAGAGAAGGCAGTTGGAATATTGGTTTTTAGTTCAAAGAATGGAGTATAAAGTTAGGGAGTTTTTGCTAAAACTATATGAGGTACTCATCAGACCACAGCAGGAATACTGTGAACAGTTGTAGTCCCCTTATCTAAGGAAAGATATTCTGGCAATGGAGGCAGTCCAGGGAAGGATCATTAGGCTCATAACAGGTATGGAGACTGTCTTATGTGGAAATATGAGTAGGATAAGCTTTTGCTCATTTGAATTTAGAAAAATGAGAAGACACCTGATAGAAACATACAAGTTCCTTAGGAGACAACAGGATAGATGTGGAAAGGTTATTTCCCCTTTTGACAGGGACTAGAACCAGAAGGCATAACTTCACAGTTAGAGGTCGTCCATTTAAGACAGCGATGAGGAATTTCTTTTCTCAGAGGTCTGAGTCTGCGGAGTTCTTTACTGCAGGGAGCTGTTGAGGCTAGGTCATTACGTATATTCAAGGTTGAGATAGACAGATGTTTAATCAGTAAAGTAATTCAGGGTTATGGGGAACAGACAGGAAAATGAAGTTGAGAATTGTCAAATCATCCATGATCTCATTGAATAATGGAGCAGGTTTGATAGACTGAATTGGCCTACTTTTGCTCCATGTCTTATGGTTTTAGAGTTAAGCACCTTTTTAATTACTTCATGATCTAGCAGAAGGGTGGTGGAATAATGTCACTAGATCTGTCATCCAGGGCTCCGACTAATGTTCCTGGGAGATTAGTTCAAATTCGGCCTTGGAGGATAGTGAAATTTGAATGCAGTAAAATTTATTATTAAAACCTAGCTTAATGTAACTACTTAAAAGAACTGCGAATGCTGGAAAACTAAATCAAAAACAGAAATTGCTGGAGAAACTCAGCAGATCTGGTAGCAGAGTTAACATTTTGGGTCCAGTGACCCTTCTTCTGTTCTTAAAGTACCCGGCACAGACATGGTGGGCCAAAGGGCCTGTTTCTGTGCTGTATTGTTCTATATTCTATAAGACATAATTCAAGGGCAGCTAGGGATAGGCAATAAATGTTGGCCTTGCCAGGAATATCTCCAGTCATACAAGAATGAAAAAAAACTCCTCTAAAGTGATATTATTTTTAGCTGTATATTTATCAATTCAAACATGTTTTTTAGTTTTTACTTATTGTTTGGTTCAAGAAAGTCTCAATTAAATTGTTATAAATTTTGTTGTGTTCAGTGTTGAATGCCTCCCAGCAGTAGATTTCACCAGTATTTCCCTTTGCTGTCCAATTTCTAATGAATATATCGATTAACAGTCATAGCTCAAATCCTTGTGAACATACAGGATCATTTTATGACATGAATACAGTTGTTACAATAAAATTCTATACTAGTACAGGAAAAGCAGCAAAGAAGTACTTTGCTAGGCAGAAACTATTTTCTGATTAGCTGAATTCATCCATTCACACCTCTTGGAGTCCTTATGTGTCTCTAGCTAGATAAAAAGAGAGTAATTCCTGTTATTCCTCCTTCATTCTGCAACAAAGAATCTATGTTGTCTTTTAATAAAGATTTCAGGCCCTTAATGTGGGAACTTGCATCACAAGATACAAAAATCTCCATTGGGGACAATTGAATAAAAACATTCTATCTCAAAACCAAATCTTAGAACTTTACTGTCTAAAACCAAACACAACATAAGGTCTTATGAGGAAAGGCTGAGGGTTTTGAGGCTGTTTCCGTTAGAGAGAAGAAGGTTAAGAGGTGACTTGATAGAGACATACAAGACCATCAGAGGATTAGATAGGGTGGACAGTGGGAGCCTTTTTCCTCGGATGGTGATGGCTAGCACAAGGGGACGTAGCTTTAAGTTGAGGGGTGATAGATATAGGACAGATGTCAGAGGTAGGTTCTTTACTCAGAGAGTAGTAAGGGCGTGGAATGCCCTGCCTGCAAAAATAGTAGACTCGTCCACTTTAAGGGCATTTAAATGGTCATTGGATAAACATATGGATGATAATGGAATAGTTTAGGTTAGATGGGCTTCAGATTGGTTTCACAGGTCGGCGCAACATCGAGGGCCGAAGGGCCTGTACTGCGCTGTAATGTTCTATGTTCTATGTACAACATGGAAAAGTAAATGGGTTGCCAGCTGATGGTCGGGTGTCCCACAAAATATTTATTCCATCGTGTAGGTGGAAAGTGCTATGGAATGTACTCAATGACTCATCTTAATTTTCCCATTTATATTTAAATGACAATAGAAATATTCTGGATTTCATGTCTATTGTCTGTCAACAATCAAAATTGCTAGATAGATTAATAAATTTAAGAAATGCTCCACCATCCCACCCCATCTCCAATTGAGGCCCTTAAGCATTCACTTAAGAGTCTATTGACTAAAAACGTAGAAGATAGGAGCAGGAGTAAGTTATTCAACCCCTCAAGCCTGTTCCACCATTCAATATGATGATGGTTCATCATCGAGCTGAATATCCTAATCCAGCCCTCCCCCCCATATCCTTGATCCTTTAGCCACATGGGTTATATCTACTCTCTTATTAATAAAAAATGTTTTGGCCTCAACCACTTTCTGTGGCAGTGAATTTCACTGATTCACTGCTCTCTGAGTGAAGAAATTTCTCCACATATCAGTCCTTAAAGGTCTACCCCTTATCCTTTAACTATGACCACTGTTCCCAACCATCCAACTTGCCTTAGTCTTGTTAGAATTTTATAGGTTTCTGTGATATCCCTCATTCTTCTAAACTTCAGTGGATACAGTCCTAACCAAATCAATCTTTCCTCAGTCTTACCATCCCAGGAACCAATCTCAGAAATCACACAAAACCATGTTATAGTCCACAGGTTTATTTGAAATTACAGCCTTTCGGAGTGCTGCTCCTTCGTGAAGTAAAGGGAAGCGCACAAGCATAGAATATTTAGGCTGAGAGACAGTGGCAAGATAAATCCAAGCAATTAAGACTCGATGGGCCAAATGGCCTAATTTCTGCTCCTATGTCTTAAAGTCTTATCTGTTGACACTCTTAATTATCTGGAATTACCTTGCCATTATCTCTCTGCCTATATATTCTATGCCTGTGCACTTCCCTCCACTTCACCTGATGAAGAAGCAGCTTTCCAAAAGGTTGTAATTTCAAATAAATCTGTTGGACTATAAGCATGTGACTTTGACTTTGTCCACCCGAGCCCAAAACCGGCCCCTCCACATTATAGGAACCAATTTGGTAAACCTTCACTGCACTCCCTCTATAGCAAGTACATTTTTCCTCAGATTAGGAGACCAAAACTGCGCACAATATTCCAGGTGTGCCCTGACCAAAGCCCTGTATAATTGCAGCAAGATATCCTTGTTCCTGTATTTGAATCCTCTCACTATGAAAGCCAACATACAGTTTGCCTTTTTTTTGCCTGCTGCATCTGCACACTTACTTTCAGTCTACAAAGACACCCAGGTCTTCTGAATATTCCCCTCTCTCAATTTACGACCATTCAAATAATAATAATATGCCTTCCTGTTTTTGCTATCAAAGTGGATAACCTCACATTTATCCAAATTACATTGCATCTGCCATGCATTTGCCCACTCACTCAGCCTGATAAAAATCATACTGCCATGTCTACATCCTCCACATAGCTCACCCTTTCACCCAGCTTTGTGCCACCTGCAAATTTTGAGACATTGCATTTAGTTCCCTCAACTAAATCACTAACATATATTGTGAATAGTTGGGATCCTAGACCCCTGAACTACCCCATATTCACTGTCTGGTCTTCATAAAAGGATCTGTTTATTCCTACTCTTAGTTGATTGTCTACGAGCTAATTTTCTACCATCTCAATACACAACCTCCAATCCCATACACTTAATTTTTACTTGTTAGTCTCTTAAGTGGGACTTTGTTGAAAGCCTTCTGAAAGGCAGCTCATTCCATACACGCACCACACTCTGCATGATAAAGATGCCCCTTAGGTCCCTTTTAAGTTTTTCCACTCTCACCTTAAACCTATGTTTTGGACTGCCCTACCCTGGGAAAAAAACCTTGGCTATTCACCCTATCCATGCCCCTCATGATGTTATAAACCTGTATAAGGTCACCCCTCAAGCTCTGACGCTCCAGGATAAATAGCCCCAGCCTATTCAGCTTCTTCCTGTACCTCAAACCTGGCATCATTGTTGTAAATCTTCTCTGAACCCTTTCAAGTTTAACAGTATCTTTCCTATAGCAGGCAGAATTGCATGCACTTTTTCAAAAGTGGCCTAACCAACATCCCGTACAGGTGCAACATGACATCCCAACTCCTATATTCAATGCGCTGACCAATAAAGGAAAGCATACCAAATGCCTTCTTCATTACCCTGTCTACTTGTGACTTCACTTTCAAGGAACTATGAACCTGCACCCCACGGTCTCTCTTCAGCAACACTCCCCAGGACCCTACTATTAAGTGAATAAGTCCTGCCCTGATTTGCCTTTCCAAAATTTTAAGGTAATTGGAGGAAGGTATAGGGGAGCTGTCAGAGGTAGGTTCTTTACACAGAGAGTGGTGGGCATGTGAAATGCGCTGCCAGTAGTGATAGTGGAGTCAGATAATTTAGAGATTTTTAAGCGACCCTTGGATAGGCACATAGAGGAGAGTAAAATGTAGGATATGCAGGGTAGATTGATCTTAGTAGGATAATAGGTCGGTACAACATCGTGGGCCAAAGGGCCTGTACTGAGCTGTACTGTTCTATGTTCTGTGTTGTAAAATGCAACACCTAACATTTAACTAAATTAAACTCCATCTGCCATTCCTCAGCCCATCTGATCAAGGCCGTGTTGTACTCTGAGATAACCTTATTCACTACAACAATGTGCAGGGCTGGATGAACACAGCAGGCCAAGCAGCATCATAGGAGCAGAGAGGCTGACGTTTCGGGCCTAGACCCTTCATCAGAAAACCCTTTTCTGATGAAGGG
>NC_063338.1:96126844-96137554 GCF_021869965.1 Rhincodon typus
TTTTCTGATGAAGGGTCTAGGCCCAAAACGTCAGCCTCTCTGCTCCTTTGATGCTGCTTGGCCTGCTGTGTTCATCCAGCCCTGCACCTTGTTGTCTCGGATTCTCCAGCATCTGCAGTTCCTACTATCTCTAACCTTATTCACTGTTCACTACACCATTAATTTTGGTGTCATTTACAAACTTACTAACCATTCCTTCTATATTCACGTCTAAATCATTTATATAAATGGCAAAAAGCAGTGGACCCTGAACCAATTCTTGCGGCATACCACTGCTGGTCAGAGACCTTCAGTTTGAAAAACAACCTTCCACCATCTGTCTCCTACTTTCAAGCCAACTTTGTATTCAAATAGCTAGCTCTCCCTGGATTCCATTTGATCTAATCTTGCTAACCAGTTTACCATGTGGAACCTAGTTACATCCTGAAAAAGTTCCATAGATTTTTCAAGCATGATTTCCCTGTTTTCTAGGTAGTCTGCCATAAAATCCATGAGAATGGACTCGAGCATCTTCCTTTCTACTGACGTCAGACACACTGGTGTATAATTCCAAACATTTCACTTCTAGGCAGGACAAAAAAAAAAGTTCGGTAGTCTGGATAGACAGACTGACACATCTGCACTAATCTGCACAATTGAGGGATTGGGCATAAGGGAGGGACAAAGACAGAAGTTGCTGGAAAAGCTCAGTGGGCCTGGCAGCATCTGTGAAGAAGAACCAGAGTTGATGTTTCAGGTCCAGTGACCCTTCCTCAGAACGGGCAGGGGGTCAGCAGTTCTTGATAGCCAGAATTTCTAATTTCCAATTCTTCATACCTGTCGAGAGCCCACCAGCCACCAATCAATTGCTTGATTACTGGAAATAGACTTTCACATCATGATTGGACATGTAATTCTGTCCTGCAATCCCTGCTGCATTCAAGTTTAGTCCAATAATTTTAAGATAATGCCCTTTTTCATCATTTATTGTATTACAATTTTAAAAATGCCTGAAGTTAAGAACAATTAATGTACTTTCAAGCTAATTTTAAAGGATAAGCAATAAATGCTGGCCAGCCATCTAAGCCCCCATCCCACAAGTGAATAAAAAGTTTCTACATACAATGCCTAACTTATTCGTTACATTTACAGTTTGAAGAAGCAAACAACACAGCACTACAAAATGCCAGGAAGGAACTTGAATGCTATCGCAAAGAGGCAAATGAGCTAAAATTAAAAGTAAGTGGACAATTGTTATTTCTGATGTACATCCGTTTTATTTTATTAATGTCAATGCTATATGCACCACCATGGAATGTCTGAATTCACGTAAACATTTTTACCTGATGAATCATGTTGTCTCTCTTGTGGCCTAATGGAATCTCCCACCTCCTATTCTTTTATTATTATTTACCAATATGTATGCCTGCTCAGCGTCCACTGCAATTCACAGCAGTAGCAATTTTAGCACTGTCAGAAATTTGTGGTTTTAATAACTTTCGCGCATTCCAGTGTTTCATGATCCTGATGGGAAGTATGTACCGGAATTCTTTGAGGAAGTTACAAGGTATACATGGACTTCAGTAAGGCGTTTGATAAGGTTCCCCATGGTAGGCTGGTGGAGAAAGTGAAGTCGCATGGGGTCCAGGGTGTACTAGCTAGATGGATAGAGAACTGGATTGGCAGCAGGAGACAGAGAGTTGTAGTGGAAGGGAGTTTCTCAAAATGGAGAACTGTGTTCCACAGGGATCCGTATTGGGACCAATGTTGTTTGTGATATACATAAATGATCTGGAGGAAGATATAGATGGTCTGATTAGCAAGTTTGCAGATGACACTAAGATTGGTGGAGTAGCAGATAGTGAAGGGGACTGTCAGAGAATGCAGCAGAATATAGATAGATTGGAGAGTTGGGCGGAGAAATGGCAGATGGAGTTCAATCCAGGCAAATGCGAGGTGATGCATTTTGGAAGATCCAATTCAAGAGTGAACTGTGTGGTAAATGGAAAAGCCCTGGGGAAAATTGATACACAGAGAGATCTGGGTGTTCAGGTCCATTGTACCCTGAAGGTGGCAACGCAGGTGGATAGAGTGGTCAAGAAGGCAGACGGCATGCTTTCATTCATCGGACGGGGTATTGAGTACAAGAGTTGGCAGGTCATGTTGCAGTTGTATAGGACTTTGGTTCGACCACATTTGGAATACTGCATACAGTTCTGGTCGCCACATTACCAAAAGGATGTGGATGCTCTGATGAGGGCGCAGAGGAGGTTCACCAGGATGTTGCCTGGTATGGAGGGCACTAGCTATGAAGAGAGGTTGAGTAGATTAGGATTATTTACATTAGAAAGACGGAGGTTGAGGGGGGACCTGATTGAGGCCTACAAAATCATGAGGGGTATAGACAGGGTGGATAGCAAGAAGCATTTTCCCCCCCAGAGTGGGGGTCTCAATTACTAGGGCTCACGATTTCAAGGTGAGAGGGGAAAAGTTTAAGGGAGATATGCGTGGAAAGTTCTTTACGCAGAGGGTGGTGGGTGCCTGGAATGCGTTGCCAGCGGAGGTGGTAGTGGCGGGCACAATAGCGTCATTTAAGATGTATCTAGACAGATACATGAATGGGCAGGGAGCAGAGGGATACAGATCCTTGGAAAATAGGCGACAGGTTTAGAAAGAGGATCTGGATCAGCGCAGGCTTGGAGGGCCGAAGGGCCTGTTCCTGTGCTGTAATTTTCTTTGTTCTTTGAAGTCAAGTGCCACTATTCAATAAGTCATCATAAATGCAAATGAAGGGTGGGTGGGAATGATGTAGTGCTAACATCAATAGATGATTAATCCAGAAACTCAGCTAACGGTCTTGAGACAGAACAGATGGTAGAATTTGAATTCAGTTTTTAAAAATCTGGAATTAAGACTATTGATGACCATTAAACAATTGTCTATTGTCGGGAAAACCTATCTGGCTCACTAATGTCTCCAGAGAAGGAAATCTGCCATCCTCTTATTGTTCTGGCGTACATGTGACTCCAGACCCGCAGCAATGTGGTTACCTCTCAACTGACTAGCCAAGCCACTCAGTTGTGTCAATCACTACAAAATCTCAATGAAGAAATGAGACCAGGCAGACCACCTGACATCGAACTAGGTGCCAGAAAAGACAGTGGCAGAAATGGCCCTGTCAACCCTGCAAAGTCCTCCTTACTAACATCTGGGGACTAGTCCCAAAATTGGGAGAACTGTCTCACAGACTAGTTAAGCAACAGCCTGATATAGTCATTCAGGGAATGATACCTTACAGACTATATTGCAGACACCACCATCACCACCCTGGATATAGAAGTAGAAATTGCTGGAAGAGTTCAGCAGGTCTGGCAGCATCTTTGGAGAGAAAATCAAGGTTAACGTTTCAGGTCAAGTGACCCTTCCTGAGAACTGTATATGTTCTATCCCACCGCAGGACAGATCTAGCAGAGGTGACGGCACAGTGGTACACAGTCGAGAGAAAGTTGTCCTGAGAGTCCTCAACATTGACTTCGGACTAATGAAGTCTCATGGCTTCAAGTTAAACATGGTCAAGGAATACTATCCTCCCTCAGCTGCTAAGTTAGTCTTCCTCCATGTTGACAACACTTGGAAGAAACATTAAGGTTGGCAAGGGTACAAAACGTACACAGGGTAGGAGATTTCAGTGTCGACCATCAAGAGTGGCTCGGCAGCAGTACTACTGATTAAGCTGATCAAGTCCCAAAGGACACTGGGTCTGCAGCAGATGGTGAGGGAACCAACGAGAGAGAAAAACATACTTGACCCCATCCTTACCAATTTGCCAGCTGCAAATGCATCTGACCATGACAGTATCAGTAAGAGTTACCATCGCACAGATCTTTTTGGAGAGAAAGTTCCACCTTTAAATTGAGAATACATTCCTCCATCGCGTTGTGTGGCATTGTCACTGTGCTAAATGGGACGGACACCGAACGAATGTAGCAACTCAAGCCTGAGCATCCATGAGCGGCTGTGGGCCATCAACAGCAGCAGAATTGTACTCCAAGACATTCTGCACCCTAATGGCCTGGCATACCCCCCATCCCATACCAGCATTACCATCAAGCCAGGGGATCAAACCTCATCCAATGGAGAGTGCAGGAAGGCATGCCTAAAAATGAGGTGTCAACCAAACAGAAGCTACCAAACAGGACGACTTGCATGCCAAACAACATCAGCAGCAAGTGATAAACAGAGCTAAGTGGTTTCACAACCAGTGGATCAGATCTAAGTTCTGCAATTTTCCGCATCTAGTAATGAATGGTAGCAGACAATTAAACAACTCACTGGAGGAGAAACCGAAAGAACTGCGAATGCTGGAAATCAGAAACAAAAACAACTTGCTGGAAAATCAGAACTATTCTTCACAACATCTTTCCTATAGCTGGGAGACCAGAATTGAATGCAGTATTCCAGAAGTGGTCTAACCAATGTCCTGTACAGCCGCAACATGACCACTCAACTCCCATATTCAATGCACTGATCAATTAAAGCAAATATACCAAACACCTTCTTCGTTATCCTGTCTACCTGTGACTCCACTTTCAAGGAAGTATGAACCTGCACTCCAAGGCCTCTTTGTTCGGCAGCATTGCCCAGGACCTTACCATTAAGTGTATGTGTCCTGACCTAATTTGCCTTACCGAAATGCAGCACTTCACAGGCCCTATGAAGACAAATCTTTTCAACTGTTCTGAGGAAGGGTCACTCGACCTGAAACGTTAACTCTGATTTCTCTCTACAGATGCTCCGAGCTGCTGAGATTTTTCAGCTTTTTCTGTTTTTGCAACTCACTGAGGGGAGGAGGATCCACAAATATTCACACCTCAATGATGGAAAGGCCCTACACATGAGTGCAAAAGATAAGACTGAAGCAATCACAGCAATCTTCAGCCAGAAATGCCAAATGGATGATCCATATTAGCCTTCTCCAGTGGTCCCCAGCATCACAGATACCAGTATTCAGCCAATTCGATTCACTCCACGTGATGTCTTGAAGCGGTTGGAGGCACTGGATCCTGCAAAGGCTGTGGGCCCTGACAGCATTCCAGCAATAGTACCGAAGACTTGTTCTCCAGAACTTACCATTCCCCCAGCCAAACTTTTCCAGTACAGTTACAACATCAGCATTTTTCCTACAACGTGGAAAATTGCCCAGGTACGTCCTGTACACAAAAACAGGACAAACCCAACCTGGCCAGCTACAGCACTATTAGTCTATACTCAATCATCATTAAATCAGTCCAAGATGGCGCAGCACAGTTGGTAGGTTTGAGGTCATCGTAGCCCGCTTGCTCCAGGCCAGCAGCATAGTTTTCTCTGCATACTTTTCGTCCTTTCTCCTTTTCTTCTTCATCTTCAAGGCCAGAGCAGTGTTGACCGGCGGTGGCTGCAGCGGCATGGATCGGGACTCCTGGTGGCAGTGGCGGTGCCCAGAGCCAGGACTCTTCGCGGTGATAGGCTGGAGCCCGGACTCCTGGCAACAGTAGGCCTGGAGCCTGGATTCTTGGTAGCAGTGGTGCCTGGACTCTCGGCAGTGTTGGTGAGGTTGGTGGCAGCAGAGCTGTGGTTTCCTGGGGCATCGACGTCATCATTGCTGTTCCCAGAGTGGGACTGCTTGAGGACCGGAACACCTTGCAGAGAGCTCTCAAAAGTCCTGAAGCTGTGCTTGAGACCCCAATTTGAACAAAAGAAGAACTGTTATTTCAGCAATTTATTTTATCATTATTGTAACTCAAAATTGTGCCAGATAATGGCAACAAAACACTTTTTGCTGTATCTTCAAGATATATGTGAAAATAAATCATTCATTAAAGTGAAGGAAGGTGTCAGCATCAGAGCTATCAAGCAACAGCTACTCAACCATAACTTGCTTAGTGACACCCAGTTTGGGTTCTGCCAGGGCGACTCAGCTCCTGACCTCATCACAGCTTCGGTCCTTGCATTGAAACAAATGCATTTCAGTCTACCAGATCCGCTTTGATCAGCAACCACACCCTGCCTGCTCTTCCTCTGAGTCTTACTGGCCCTATTCTCTAGTTCCCTTTCAGTCAGTTCACCTTTGCATTGGTTCCCACCACCCTACCAAGCTAGTTTAAATCCTCCCAAGTGACACCAGCAAACCTCCGAGCCAGAATATTTGTGCCCTTCCAGTTTAGATGCAACCCGTCCTTCTTGAACAGGTCCCACCTACCCCAGAAGAGATCCCAATGGTCCAGATTTCTGAACCCCTCCCTCCTACACCATCTGTTTAGCCATGTGTCGAGTTGTACTATCTTCCTATTTCTAGTCTCACTGGCATGTGGCACAGGGAATAATCCCAAGATTACAATCTCGGAGGTCCTGCTCTTTAACTTTCTACCTAACTCCCTGAACTACTGCTGCAGCACCTCGTCACTCATCCTACCTATGTCATTAGTACCAATATGTACCATGACCTCTGGCTGTTCACCCTCTCCCTTCAGAATGCTTTCTGCCCATTCAGAGACATCCTGGACCCTGGCGCAAGGGAAGCAATATACCATCCTGGAGTTTCTTTTACGTTCACAGAAGTGCCTATCTGTACCCCCAACTATAGATTCCCCTATAACTACTGCTCTAGTGCTCTTTGTCCTTCCCTTCTTAAGAACAGAGGCAGCCATGATACCACCAGTCTGGCTGCTGCTGCTATTACCCCCGATAGGTCATACCCCCAACAGTATCCAAAACGGTATACTTGTTAGAGAGGGGGATGACCACAGGGGATTCCCGCACTGACTGCCTGCCCCTTTCTAGTGGACACCGCCTATCTACCGCACCTTGGGTATCACCACATCTCAAAAATTCCTGGCTATGATGCTTTTCACCACCCTCATGCTCCTAAGTGCATCCAATTGCCACTCCAACCTGTGCATGTGGTCTGTGAGGAGCTGCAATTGGGTGCACTTCCTGCAGATGTAGTTGCCCGTGACACTGGAAGCATCGCAGATCTCCCACATCTCACAAGTGCAGTACTTAACCCCACTGACTGACATTTCTATGACCAATTAAGGTGTTTAAGAAAATTCATTAAACACTTACCCTTACTGATCACTGCAAATACCCAAGGTGGGTCTTCCCTCACTTTCCCAGGATGCTGTCTGGATCTCTCCCTTGCATGCTTCTGGTCCTTACACTGTGGGCATGGGCATGTTAGGGGTCAGGGGAACACCGAGGAAGTGTTCAGGGTTGAACTCACTTGACAACAGCCCCTCCACAAACCACTTCCAGGAAGCAGTGACTGTAATTTTTTTTTTTAATTTAAAAAAATATACTTTATTCGTACAAAATACAAAAAAAAACACATTTTCACCTACCCAGTCATGCTAGCCGCCCCGGTTTACCCTGGGGGTACGTACACCAACTAAATGGAAAAACAAAGGAAAAAGAAAAACTCCGGTGGTCATCTCTACCCGTAGTCATAGTCGGCCCCCTGACCAGTTGGAGGAGGCGCCAGCTGGGCCCAGTTTCTGAACAGGGCCCTGATACGGTACGGCCGAGGGGTCTTACACGGTGGTCTTTCCCCACAGCGCCTTGGCGGCGGCTGCCCCAAGCTTTAGTGCGTCCCTCAACACGTAGTCCTGAACTTTGGAGTGCGCCAGTCTGCAACACTCGGTCGGGGTTAGTTCTTTCAACTGGAAGACCAGCAAGTTGCGGGCAGACCAAAGAGCGTCTTTCACCGCATTGATGGTCCTCCAGGCGCACTTGATGTTGGTCTCGGTGTGCGTCCCGGGAAACAGCCCGTAGAGCACGGAGTCCTGTGTCACGGAGCTGCTCAGGACGAACCTCGACACAAACCACTGCATTCCCCTCCAGACCTCTTGCGCATAGGCGCACTCCAGAAGGAGGTGATAGACTGTCTCGTCACCCCCGCAGCCACCTCGAGGGCAGCGTGCAGTGGCGCAGAGAGCCCGGGCGTGCATGAATGATCTCACTGGCAGAGCCCCTCTCACCACCAGCCAAGCAATGTCCTGGTGCTTGTTAGAAAATTCTGGCGATGAGGCATTCTGCCAAACGACTTTGGCAGTCTGCGAGGGGAACCACCCGACGGGATCCACCCTCTCCTTTTCCCGAAGGGTCTCAAGGACGCTACGTGCCGACCACTGACTGACGGCCTTATGGTCAAAGGTGTTTCCCTTCAAAAATTTCTTCACGAAGGACAGGTGGTAGGACGGTCCAACTACTTGGAGCGTTCTGCGGCAGCGAGGCCAAGCCCATCCTTCGCAACACCGGGGACAGGTAGAACCTCAGTAAGTAGTGACACCTAGTGTTTGCGTACTGAGGATCTACGCACAGCTTGATGCAGCCGCACACAAAGGTAGCCATCAGGGCGAGGGTGGCGTTCGGCACGTCCTTCCCCCCGTTTTCTAGGTCTTTGTACCTGGTGTCCCTGCGGACCCGGTCCATCCTCGACCCCCCAAATAAAGTGGAAGATGGCCCGGGTGACCGCAGCGGCGCAGGTCCGGGGGGGATAGGCCAGGCCTGCGCCACGTACAACAGTACCGAAAGCCCCTCACACCTGACGACCAGGTTTTTACCCGCAATGGAGAGAGACTGGTGCACCCACCAGCCCAGCCTCTGCCGCAGCTTTGAGATGCGTTCCTCCCAAGTTTTAGTGCACGCCCCAGCTCCTCCAAACCAGACACCCAGCACCTTCAGGTAGTCTGTCCTGATGGTGAAGGGGATGAAGGAGCGGTCGCCCCAGTTGCCAAAGAACATGGCCTCGCTCTTGCCCCTATTGACTTTGGCACCCGAGGCCAGTTCGAACTGGCCGCAGATGTCCAACAGCCTACTCACGGACCATCGATCGGTGCAGAAGACGGCGACGTCGTCCATGTACAGGGAGGTCTTGAAGCAGTGACTGTAATGATGCAGTCATGATGTCACCACTCTGCTGCCCTCTTCCAGGTACTTGCCTTCACTTGAACATGGAGGGTGTCTTGCTGAAGTCCACCTTCTGGAAGCAGTGACTGCACTGATGCAAATATTCCCCATGTTAGCCAATCAGTGTCACCACTCTGCTACCCTCTTCCCAGATGAATCTATTGGATTAGCCGTTTCAAACTGATCTATGGACTTGAGCTAAATGTTTCAATAAAATTAACCAAGGCAAACCTTTTAAGACAAGAAGACAAATCTTAAATGCTTCATTTTGTGTCATGCTTCCAGGGAGACTCATTTAGTGCTTGGGGCACGGATGGGGCAGAGTTTGTAAGGAGCATCCAGAAGGGCTTCTTGAAACATGGTGTAGATAGTCCAACTAGGAAAGGGGCCGTACTAGACCAAGTATTGGGGAATAAGCCTGGCCAGGTGGTCGACATCTCAGTAGGGAGTAGCTCAGGAACAGTGATCACAATACAGTAAGCTTTAAGTTACTGATGGATAAAGATAAGTGCAGTCGTCAGGTGAACGTGCTAAACAGGGGGGGGAAGGCTAATTACAACAATATTAGGCAGGAACTGAAAAATGTAGATTGGAGGCAGATGTTTGAGGGCAAATCAACGTATGGTATCTGGGAGGCTTTCCAGTGTAAGTTGATAGGAACTCAGGACCAGCGCGTTCCTGTAAGGATGAAGGATAAGTATGGCAAGTTTAGGGAATCTTGGATAATGAGAGATATTGTGAGCCTAGTCAAAAAGAAAAAGGAAGCATTTGTCAAGGCTAGGAGGTGGGGAACACATGAAGCAAGGGTGGAATACAAGGAAAGTCGAAAGAATCTTAAGCAGGGAGTCAGGAGGGCTAAAAATCATGGCTAACAGGATTAAGGAAAATCTCAAGGCTTTTATACATATATAAAGAGCAAGAGGGTAGCCAGGGAGAGGGTTGGCCCACTCAAGGACAGGGAAGGGAATTTATGTGTGGAGCCAGAGGAAATGGGCGAGGTATTAAATGAGTACTTTGTGTCAGTATTCACCATAGAGAAGGATTTGGTGGATGATGAGTCTGGGGAAGGGTGTGTAGATAGTTTGGGTCATGTTGAGATCAAAAGCGAGGAGATATTGGGGGTCTTGAAAAACATTAAGGTAGACAAGTCCCCAGGGCCTGATGGGATGTACACCAGAATACTGAGAGAGGCAAGGGAGGAAATTGCTGGGGCCTTGAGGGAAATCTTTGTATCCTCACTGGCTACAGGGGAGGTCCCAGAGGATTGGAGAATAGCCAATTTGTTCCTTTGTTTAAAAAGAGTGGCAGGGATAATCCAGCTGATTGCAGGCTGATGAGCCTGATGTCAGTTGGAGGGAAATTATTGGAGAGGATTCTTCGAGAAACGATTTACTCCCACTTGGAAATAAGTGGGTGTATTAACGAGAGGCAACATGGTTTTGTGAAAGGGAGGTCATGTTTCACTAACTTGATTGAAATTTTTGAGGAAGTGACAATGAATGTAGGGCAGTGGATGTTGTCTACTTGGACTTCAGTAAGGCCTTTGACAAGGTCCCTCATGGCAGACTGATATAGAAGGTAAAGTCGCATGGGATCAGAAGTGAGCTTGCAAGATGGATAAAAAACTGGCTCTGTCATAGAAGACAGAGGGTAGCAGTGGAAGGGTGCATTTCTGAATGGAGAGCAGTGACTAGTGGCATTCCTCAGGGATCAGTGTTGGGACCTTTGCTATTTGTAATATATATAAAAGATTTGGAGGAAAATGTAACTGGTTTGATTAGTAAG
>NC_063338.1:96142554-96176065 GCF_021869965.1 Rhincodon typus
TATATATAAAAGATTTGGAGGAAAATGTAACTGGTTTGATTAGTAAGTTTGCGGATGACACAAAGGTTGGTGGAATTGTGGATAGTGATAAGGACAATCAGTGGATACAGCAGGATATAAGTCGGTTGGTGATGTGGGCAGAGAGATGGCAGATGGAGTTTAATACGGAAAAATGTGAGGTAATGCATTTTGGAAGGTCTAATCCAGATGGAAAATATACAGTAAATGGCAGAACCCTTAAGAGTACTGATAGGCAGAGGGATCTGGGTGTACAGATACACTGATCACTGAAAGTGGCAACGTGGGTGGAGAAGGTAGTCAACAAGGCATACAGCATGCTTGCCTTCATCGGCCAGGGCATTGAGTTTAAAAATTGGCGGGTAATGTTGCAGCTTTATAGAATCTTAGTTAGGCCGCATTTGGAATATTGTGTTCAATTCTGGTCGCCACACTACCAGAAAGATGTGGTGGCTTTGGAGTGGGTACAGAAAAGACTTACCAGGATGTTGCCTGGAATTGAGACATTAGCTATCAGGAGATGTTGGAGAAACTTGGGTTGTTCTCAGTGGAACGACAGAGGTTGAGGGGTGACCTGACAGAGGTCTACAAGATTATGAAGAGCATCGACAGAGTAGACAGTCAGAAGCTTTCTCCCAGGGTGGAATTTACTAGGGGGCATAGGTTTAAGGTGCTAGGGGCAAGGATCAAAGTTGATGTACGAGGCAAGTTTTTTACCCAGAGGGTGATAGATGCTGGAACTCGCTGCCGAGGGAGGTAGTGGAAGCAGATACAATGGTGACTTTTAAAGGCCGTCTTGACAAATACATGAATAGGATGGGAATAGAGGGATATGGTCCCCGGAAGGATAGGGGGTTTTAGTTGTGACGGAAGCAATGTCAGTGCAGGCTTGGAGGGCCGAAGGGTCTGTTCCTGTACTGGAATTTTCTTTGTTTGAAATGCGTTGTGAGACCATGGAGGAATTTGAAAATAAGGATGAGAATTTAAAATTAATACATTGCTTGATCAGGAACGAGTACAGCTCAATGAGCACTAGGGCGATAGGTAAGTACACGTTAAACCCCAGTGCTGCACCTTTGGATGACCTGAATTTTATGGAAAGTAGGATGTGGGAGATCAGCTGAGAGTGTGTTCACATCGTTGAGTTTAGAGGTAGCTAAGGTAGAAATGAGGATGTTTATTTGATTTAGTTGTTAACTAAGGTGATAGATTGTTTATTCTTAATCAGATTACCTAGGTTTTGCTGTTCCTCCCTCTGCTTTGATCATTTGTCATTTCCAAATTTTCTCTCCAATTTTTTTAGGCTCTGTAGCTCTTCCCTCTGCTGTGTTCTATTAAAATGTGACAGTCCTCCCAGTGATTTACTTCAGGCATTCTTAACAAAATGTTCCAGTTCTCCTGCAATGTCTGCTTCTTCCTCCAATTCCCGCCAATGCTGTATCTCAGCTGCACTCCATTCAAACTTTTCAATTCTGCTGTAATACCTGCAGATCATTTGAGTGGAAATGTTGTTCAAAACACTGAAAAAGCACACAATTGACAGGATCTTGGTTCAACATTTCCAACAAGGGTAATGGCCTAGTGGTATTATCACTGAACTGTTAATCCAGAGACCCAGGTACTGTTCTGTGGGCCTGGGTTCAGATCCTGCCATGGTAGATGGTGGAATTTTGAATTCAATAGAAAAAAAATCTGGGATTAAGTGTCTAATGATGACCATGAATCCATTGTGGATTGTCAAAAAAACCCACCTGGTTCACAACGGTCCTTTAGGGAAGGAAACTGCCATCCTTACCTGGTCTGGCCTACATGTGACTCCAGATCACATAGCAATGTGGTTGCCTCTCTGGGCTTACCAGTGATGTTTGCATGAATAAAAAGAATAAAAATACTTACGATCATGAGGCAGTCCAACAGCATTGGACTAGAGTGCCTTGATTTATTGGAATCCTATGGTCCATGTTGGGAGAAAGTATTTTGTTGATATAATTGAAGATAAGTATGCTCAACTACCAGCAGTCTTCAGCACTGCCTGTCCTGATATTTAGAGATAAATCTGAATTTCTCCACACAACGTTTTTCGCAGAAACAAATACAACACCTAACTTCTGGTTTCTTTTCATCATTGATATTCTGTGTACAAACCCATTTAGTGAAATGTATTTAGTTAGATGTTGCAAATGCAAAGTTTTCTAAAATACATTACACATGTTTTATTTGAAATCTGTTTCTCAAAGGATGAATTAATGAAGAACTCACTGTTAGAAAAGGACAAAGATATATACAAACAGAGAGAATGCACTAAAGTCCTAGAAAAGAGGATTGTACGTCACACAAGTGAATATCAAGAGTTGTTAAACATGAAGACACAGCTTGAGCAAGAGATTGCTGCTTACAAAAACTTACTGGGTCAAGTGGAAAAGAAAGCAAGGTTAGTATTGATTTATCCTAAATTGACGAAAGACATCATTCAAACCTTATTTATGGCATTTAAAAATGATTTTTTTCCTTTGAAAACATGAGAGTAAACTGTTTCAGTGGTATGAAACAGAAATGGAGCCACAGAGACACACAACGCAGAAACAGATCCTTCAGTCCAACTTCTCCATGCCGACCAGGTTTCCCAAACTGAACTAGTCCCACTTGCCTGTGCTTGGCCTATTTCCCTCCAAACCTTTCTTATTCATGTACCTATCCAAATGTCTTTTAAATGTTTTAATTCTACCTGCATCCACCACTTTCTTGGGATATTCATTCTACATATGAACCACCCTCTGAATGAAAAAGTTGCCCCATCAGGTCCCTTTTAAATTTTTCTCCTCTCACCTTAAAAATATGCCCCCTAGTTTTGAACTTCCCCACACTAGGGAGAAGGCCTTTGCTATTCACCTTATTTATGCCCCTTATGATTTTATAAATCTCAATAAGGTCACCCCTCAACCTCCTCTGCTCCAGTGAAAAACGTCCCAGCCTATCTAACCTCTCCTGGTAACTCAAACCCTCCAGTCTCGGCAACATTTTGGTAAATCTTTTCTGAACCCTCTCCAATTTAGTGATATCCTTCCTATAGCAGGCCAACCAGAACTTACACAGTACCCCAAAAGTGGCCTCACCAATGTCATGTACAAACTCAACGTGACATCCCAACACCTATACTCAATGCTCTGAGCAATGAAGGGAAGTGTGCCAAACGCCTTTTTAACCACCCTGTCTACCTGTGACGCAACTATCAAAGAACTATGTACCCGAACCCCTAGGTCTCTCTATTCAAAACTACCCATGGCCCTACCATTAACCACTAGGAACATCCTGGAGTTACAGATACGACAGTTCTCCCCACAGTGCTGCCTTAGCCAAATTCTGTTTAAATATTGTGGTTTTCTCCTCCATGCACAACTGAAAGCCCTTCGAATGAATATAGCACATAACTGAGTGTGAGAACCCCTACAGTCACTGACTGGCACCATAGCTGGCACAAAGGAAGATGTGGTTGTGGTGGTGGTTGTGGTTGAACTCAAGGATATTACTACAAGAGTTTCTCAAGGTTACATCCTAGCTCCAACTATCTTCCCTTGTTTCATCTGATATCAAGACTTAATGGAAGTAGGGAATATGTGATGGGTATATGTTAAGTAATGGATTATTGGGTGAGATTGGGTGTATAAATATGGGGAGCAAGTAATCAGAATGGTTGGAATTTAGATTGTGTGAATAGAAATAAAGTGCTGCCTAGAAAAGCGTATGACTGGACTCAATCGAAACCTCATTTTTACCTCTGGTATTTAACATTGATGTAAAAGGATGGTTAGCTGTTTGTAATTGAAGGAATGAGAATAAAGCATTATTCTAACCAAAGAGTATTTTGTAGAAAACTTGAAAATTATGGTTGGATCTAAATCAAAAGTACTGGGATATGATTACTCACTCCTTACCATTAAATAATGGTAATGAAAGAATAAGATGGTCATGTGAACCATGCTACTGCTTTACCAAAGAAGGAACAAGGAATGGCCTTGACACTACCGTTAAGAGATAATGTCAAGATAATTAACAATTTTTCAGAATTGTAGCCTGATGGCTTTTAAGTTCAGCAGACTGTAAGACTGCAGAAATTCTAGCCAGAAATTACTCAATCTGTGTAGGCATTTATTACACAATGCAAAAATAAAAGACAAAAATAGATTTCTAGTTTTGACCAGAGTTAAGTTTGCAAAAAGACAGAAAGTGCTTGAACACTCCTGGAAAGGAATTCAGTACTCATTCTTTGCCCGGTGGTCAGAATCAATCATTTCATTACCACGGATATTAAATCTAATGAAATACCGTTGTTATTAAGTAGGCCATCGATGAAAAAATGCACAGGTGAAACTGGATATGGGATAACGACAACATTATTGTGTTTGAAAAATCTGTGAATTTACAGTTTCAACAGTCTGGACACTTGCATTTCTTTAGTGGGATATAACCACTACAATAAAGAAATTAAAGAAATATCACTAACGTCAAGGGGCAGAAGTTTAGAAGACAAAAAGTTTTTTGTTTAAAAAAACACATAATCAGTTGGTCCATCTGTCAGTAATAAGGTTAAAAAGTTTTGTGAAGGATGCAAGAATAAGGATTGAGGAATACAATAAGCTACAGAAGAAATGTGATTGATGTCAGATTTCTAATAAGTATTGAAGTGTCACAGCCTATAGTGAGTCTGCCCTCAATGAGGGATATGAGATTAAAAGTGTGTGATAAAGATAAAAAAAGCATATAGCATTTTGTAAATTTGGCAACCAGATTTATTCAGTCGACTATTATACATAATAATGATATGAAAATAATTGTGGATATGATAATAGAGAAGTGGATCAGGACTGGACATGTACAATTGGCAAAAATTCTTAACGGTTCATATAATTTTGGCAGATCAACCAAATTGCAAATTCTCATCTGCTGTCCATGCTAAGAATTTGCTGTGGACAATAGGAGGATATAGTCCATATCAGTGTTTGGTAGAAATCCTAGAGTTCTATATATAATAAACAACCAGCCTCCAGCTCGAGAAGGGACTACAATTAACTCTACCATTGAGAATCATTTGAATGCACTGCATACAAGCAGAAAGGCTTTTGCTAAAGCTGAAGTCAGCAAGCCTTACGACAAAGTTGTGAGGCTGTTGGAAACCAGTTTCAATCAGGGAGAGGGATTAAAGCGTTTGGTCCCCTAAAGGACTATAGGTAAAGATGGAAAAATAATAATTGTGCAACATTGGAACTAGATGATTCAGGTACACTATCCAAGATTGCAGGGTAAAGGATTACTAGCTTCAAGATGCTAGAAGAGTTAGGGAAGAGAAATCAGGAACCTCTCTTGACCATATGTCACACAGCTATAAGGATTAGACTGTTGCAATTAACAATTTGTCAAATGAAGGCGTATCAGTTCTGAAGATTATGCGGAGGCCATCAGTCTCAAAGGGCAACTAGCAAAAGGCAGGAACTACACCACCGCAGCCCCTCTCCAACAAGACCAGACCAGCCCAGGCCTGAACTCCAGCCTCGCAGCATCCCGCCCCAGGGAAGGCCCAGCCCGACTGGACCCGACTCATTTGCCTGCAGGAGCAGCAGACTGACATCACCGACTCCCCAGACCATCAAGTTGCAGGAAGCCTACAAGGAAATGGGGAAAACGCGCTGGCCTGAGGTTGAAACAACGTGGTTTCAAGACTCCCCTCCTCAGCATCCTCCTAGCAAATGTCCAAAGTATCGAAAATAAAATGGATGAACTTAGATCTAGACTTACCTACCGGAGGGAACTGAGAGACCGTTGTGTGCTCTGCTTCACGGAGACTTGGCTCACCCTGCCATTCCTGATTGTGCCCTACAAGCTGATGGGTTCTCCAAACACTGCATGGACCACATGGCATCCTTGGGAAAGGCAAAGGGTGGTGGGAAATGCTTCCTGATCAACACATCCTGGTCCTCAGACGTAGCGACCCTGGCAAGACACTGCTAAGAGTACCTTACAGTAAAATGCCATCCCTACTACCTACCACGAGAGTTCACCTCCGCCATCCTGACAGTAGTCTACATACCACCCCATGCGGATGAGAAGAATGCTCTAGACGAGATTTACACCGCCACAAACATTCAGAGACAAAATTCCCTGAGGCCCTGTTCATTGTGGCCAGCGACTTCAACCAAGCCAACCTCAAGCAGGTGATGCCAAAGTACCACCAACACATCTCCTGCCCCACTACAGGACCAAACATTCTGAACCACTGCTGCACAACCATCAAAGACGCCTACCACTCAATCCCCTGCCCACACTTTGGAAAATCTGACCACAGCACTGTGTTCCTCCCCCCAGCTTACAATCAGAAGCTGAAATGGGAGAATCCTTCATGAAACGAAGTACAGCGCTGGTCCGAGGCAGTGGAAGCCCGTCACTGACACTGCTTGTTCTCGGTGAACACTGTTCAAGTGTTCAGTGGAAAACCTAGGGTACACCACCACCGTAATGGACTTCATTAGCAAATGCGTGGAGGACTGTGTACCAAAGAAGTCAATCCGGGTGTTCTCCAACCGTAAACCATGGATAAAACAGGAAATCCACTCCTTACTGAAGACCAGGCTTGCAGCACTCAAGTCGGGTGACCCGGACCAAGACAGAAAATCCAGATATAGAACATAGAACAGTACAGCGCAGTACAGGGCCTTCGGCCCACGATGTTGTGCCGACCTATTATCTGACCCTCAGATCAAACTACCATACATACCCTACATTTTACTATCATCCATGTGCCTATCCAAGAGTTGCTTAAATGTCTCTAAGGTATCTGACTCCACTATCACCGCTGGCAGTGCATTCCACGCACCCACCACTCTGTGTAAAGAACCTACCTCTGACATCTCCCCTATACCTTCCTCCAATCACCTTAAAATTATGCCTCCTCGTAATAGTCATTTCCATCCTGGGAAAAAGTCTCTGGCTATCCACTCTACCTATGCTTCTCATCATCTTGTACAACTCTATCAAGTCACCTCTTATCCTTCTTCGCTCCAATGAGAAAAGCCCTAGCTCCCTCAACCTTTCCTCATTATACCTGCGCTCCGGTCCAGGCAGCATCCTCGTAAATCTCCTCTGCACCCTGTCTAAAACTTCCACATCCTTCCTATAATGAGGCGACCAAAACTGAACACAATATTCTAAGTGTGGTCTAACCAGGGTTTTATAGAGCTGCAGCATAACGTCGCAGCTCTTAAACTTAATTCCCCTGCCGATGAAAGCCAACACACCATACGCCTTCTTTACAACCCTATCAACTTGGGTAGCAACTTTGAGGGATCTATGGACGTAGACCCCAAGATCCCTCTGTTCTTCCACACTGCCAAGAATCCTGCCATTAACCCTGTATTCTGCATTCAAATTCAACCTTCCAAAATGAATCACTTCACACTTTTCTGGGTTGAATTCCATCTGCCACTTCTTTGCCCAGTTCTGCAACCTGTCAATGTCCCGTTGCAACCTACAGCAGCCCTCCACACTGTCCACAACTCCACCAACCTTCGTGTCATCGGCAAACTTACTAACCCACCCTTCCACTTCCTCATCCAAGTCATTTATAAAGATCACAAAGAGCTGAGGTCCCAGAACAGATCCCTGCGGAACACCACTGGTCGCCGAGCTCCACTTTCCATCTACTACCACCCTCTCTCTTCTATTGGACAGCCAATTCTGTATTCAGACAGCCAACTTCCCCTGAATCCCATGCCTCCTTACTTTCTGAATGAGTTTACCATGGGGAACCTTATCAAATGCCTTGCTAAAATCCATATACACCACATCCACTGCTCTACCTTCATCAATGTGTTTTGTCACATCCTCAATGAATTCAACAAGGCTTGTGAGGCATGACCTGCCCCTCACAAAGCCATGCTGACTATTTCTAATCAAACTGTGCTTTTCCAAAAAATCAAAAATACTATCTCTCAGAATCCTTTCCAATAATTTGCCCACCACAGAAGTAAGACTGACTGGTCGATAATTCCCAGGATTATCCCTATTCCCTTTCTTGAACAAGGGAATAACAAGTGCCACTCTCTGATCATCTGGTACTACTCCAGTGGACAGTGAGGACGCAAGATCATTGCCAAAGGGGCAACAATCTCTTCCCTTGCTTCCCGGACAACCTTGGGTATATCCCGTCTGGCCCAAGGGACTTATCTATCCTCACGTTTTTCAAAATTTCTTGCACATCCTCCTTCCTAACATCAACCTGTTCAAGCATATCAGCCTGTTTCACGCTGTCCTCGCAAACGTCAAGGTCCCTCTCACTGATGAATACTGAAGCAAAGTATTCATTAAGAACCTCCCCTACCTCCCCTGACTCCGCGGACAAGTTCCCTCCACTATCCCTGATCGGCCGTACCCTCACTCTGGCCATTCTCTTGTTCCTCACATAAGTATAGAAGCCTTGGGTTTTTCCTTAATCCTACCCGCCAAGGCTTTTTCATACCCTTTTCTAGCTCTCCTAAGTCCATTCTTCAGTTCTTTCCTGGCTACCTTGTAGCCCTCTAGAGCCCTGTCCGATCCTTGCTTCCCCAACCTTAACTAAGCTTCCTTCTTCCTCTTGACTACATGTTCCACATGTCTTGCCATCCAAGGTTCCTTCACCTTACCATCCCTTCCTTGCCTCAGTGGGCCAAACCTATTCAGTACTCGTAGCAAACGCTCCCGAAACAACCTCCACATTTCTGTCATGCATTTGCCTGAGAACATCTATTACCAATTTATGCTCCACAGTTCTTGCCTAATAGCATTGTAATTACCCTTCCCTGCTTAAACACTTTCCCATACCATCTGCTCCTATCCCTCTCCATGACTATAGTAAAGGCCAGGGAGTTATGATCACTATCACCAAAATGCTGTCCCACCAAGAGATCAGACATCTGAACTGGTTCATTACCAAGCATCAAATCCAATATGGCCTTCCCTCTAGTCAGCCTATCTACATATTGAGTCAGAAATCCTTTCTGGACACACCTGACAAAATCTGCTCCATCCAAACTATTTGCCCTTAGGAGGTTCCAGTTGATATTAGGGAAGTTGAAGTCACCCATGACGACAACCCTATTACTTCTGCACCTTTCCAAAATCTGCCTCCCAATCTGTTCCTCAGTGTCTCTGTTGCTATTGGAGGATCTGTAGAAAACTCCCAATAAAGTGACTGCTCCTTTCCTGTTTCTGACTTCCACCCATACTGACTCAGTGGACAAACCCTCCTCCAAGACCTCCCTTTCTGCAGCTGTGGTACCATCCCTGACTAGCAATGCCACTCCCCAACCTCTTTTACCTCTCTCCCTATTTCTTTTGAAACATCTAAACCCTGGAACATCCAACAACCATTCCTGCCCCTGTGTTATCCAAGTCTTCGTAATGGCCACAACATCGTAGCTCCAAGTACTGATCCATATGCTCTAAGTTTGTCATTCTTATTCCTGACACTTCTTGTGTTAAATTTGACTTCCTGATAATATGGCCAGATATGACCTCCACAAAATCTTCAGGGAGGCCAAGAAGCAGTACCAGACCAAGTTAGAGGCTCAGACCTACCAAACAGACTCCTGCCATCTATAACAAGGGCTAAATGACATTATGGGATACAAAATGAAACAGTGTAGGATGGCCGACAATTACACATCTCTCCATTTCACAATCAATGCTTTCTTTGCTTGGTTTGAGCAGAATACCACCAGCGAGGTAATGCCTGCCCCAACAGCCCCAGACACACTTGTTCCCTCGGTCAGCGCTTCAGAAGTCAGATCAGTCTTCCTGGGAGTCAACCCAAGGAAAGCAACGGGCCTGGACAGTGTTCCCAGCCAAGCACTCAGATCCTGTGTGGACCAACTGGCAGAGGTATTCACCGACATCTTCAACTTTTCCCTCCTTCCAGCAGAAGACCCCACCAGCTTCAGGAAGGCCACCATCATGTCTGTACGCAAGAAGACACATGCAGTGTGCCGTAATGACCACTGCCTAATAGCTCTGACTTCAATAATCATGAATTGCTTTGAGAGGCACGTCATGGCCCACATCAACTCCAGTCTCCCAACCTGCCCCGAGCCCCTACAGTTTGCCTACTGACGTAACAGATCCATAAAGGATGCCATGTCACTAGCCCTGCACTCATCCCTGGAGCATCTGGACATCAAAGACACCTATGTCAGACTCCTGCTCATTGACTACAGCTCTGCCTTCAACACCATTATCTCCTCCAGACTGATCTCAAAACTCCGAGACCTAGGTCTCTGCTCTGCCCTCTTCAACTGGATCTTCAGCTTTCTGACCCATAGGCCTCAATCAGTGAAGATAGGTAACTGCACCTCCTCCACAGTAATACTCAACACTGGAGACCCCAAGGATACATCCTCAGCCCCCTACTGTACTGCTTGTACACCTATGACTGTGTTGCCAAATTCCGAACGAACGCTATCTACAAATTCGCTGATGACACCACAGTAGTGCGACAGATATCTAACAACGACGAGTCAAACTACAGAAGGGAAATAAAGGGCTTGGTGACGTGGTGCAATTAAAACAATCTGCCTCTCAATGTCGGCAAAACTAAAGAACTGATCATCAGCTTCAGAATGAAAGGAGGAGAACATGCCCCCATCTACATCAACAGAACTGAGATTGAAAGGGTGGAGAGCATCAAGTTCCTCGGAGTCACAATAACCGACGACCTGTCCTGGACTTCCGATGTATATGCGACAGTCAAGAAGGTGCAACAACCCTCTCCTTCTTCAGGCGGCTCAGGAAATTTGGCATGTCCATAAGGCCCCTGGTCACTTCTACAGATGCACCATTGGAAAATTACTGTCCAGGTGCATAACGGGCTGGTATGGCAACTGTTCTGCCCAGAACAGTAAGAAACTATAGAAGGTTGTGTGCACAGCACAGACCATCACTGAAGCCAACCTTCCATCCATGGACTCCATTTACACAGCTCGCTGCTGCAGAAAGGCTGCCAACATCATCAAAGACCCATCACACCCCGGTAATCATCTCCTACACCCTCTTCTGTCAGGCAGTACATACAGAAGCCTGAACACACACACGAACAGGTTCAGGAACAGCTTTTTTCCAGCCATTATTGGACCGTTGAATAGACTCTAGCCTCAAATAATGTAACCTGCTATGTAACCTGTAGGCCTCTAAGTCTTTTTGACCTATACATCCTTTGTTTGCTGTGATCTGCCTGTACCACTCATAAACAAAGCTTTTCTTTGTACTTCAGTACACATGACAATAAAATCAATCAATCAATCAATCAAACTCAGCAATTTACCAGAGGTGCTTGTTGGTGGAGAAATGCAACCATTGACTGAGCAGGGAAGGCCACTGGAAAATAAAACAACAGAATAAGACCATAAGATATAGCAACAGAAGTAGGTTATCTGGCCCATTGGGTCTGTTTCATCATTTAATGTGTTAATGGCTGCGCTGATAATCCTCAACATCACTTTACTGCCTTATCTCCAAACCATTGATTCCCTTACTGATTAAAAATCTATCTCAATCTTGAATATATTTGATGATCTAGCCTCAAAAACCCTCTGCAGTAAAGAATTCCTGAATTTGCTAGTGTCTGAGAGGGGAAATACATCCTCATCTGTGTTAAATTGGAGACCACTTGCTCTGAGATTATACCCTTTGAGAAATTGGCAGGTGGGATATAATGTGGGACAATGTGAGGTTATGCATTTTGGCAGGAAGACTAGGAGAGCTGAATACCATTTAATTGGAGAAAGATTGAAGAAAGCTACAAAAAAGTGCGGGAGTCCTTGTGCATCCAAGTTCAGTGGGTAATAGGGAAGGCAGATTGAATGTTAGCCTTTATTTCACAGTGAGTTGTAGTGAGTGGAACAATGTCAGCCAGGCAGATCTCCTAGAATATGATTTCCCTGATTGGGCTGTTAACCTGGTCCAATCAGGAGGTCCTGGCTAACAATTAGAAACTGGGATATCAGGGGTTCAGCTGTGCTGCCTGGGTCAGTGTCATGTACTTTGCACGTGTAAATAAAGGGTGACTTGGTCACGGGATACCGGTCTTCGTGGAATTATTTCAGGAGTGTGGTATAAAAAATAGGGAGGAATTGCTAAAATATAAAAGGTACTAGTCAGACCCAGCTGGAATACCGAGAACAGAATTTTGGGCCCCTTATCTTTAATAAATCCAGAGAAGGTTCAAAAGGCTGATCCTGGGTATGGATAGTCTGAATTATGAGGAGAGATTGCATACATTGGTTCTGTACTCATTAGAATTAAGAAGGACGAGGGGAAATCTTATTGAAACATACGAGATTCTTAAGGGATTTGACATGGTAGTTGCAGAAAGATTGTTTTCCCTTGTGGGAGAGTCTCGGACCAGAGGGCATCATCTCACAATAGGGGGTCATCCATTTAAGACAAAGATGAGGTGGTATAACTTCTTTGAGAGAGTAATGAATCTGTGAAATTCTTTACCGCACAGGCCTATTGAGCCTGGGTCATTACGTCTATTCAAGGTTGAGATTAGATTTTTAATCAGGAAGAGAGTCAAGGGTTTTGGCAAAAAGGCAGGAAAGTGGACTTGAGGATTACCAGGTCAGCAACAATCTCCTTAAATGGGGGAGAAAATTTGATGGGCTGAATCCCCCATCGACACCATCCTTAGAGTTTCCATTGACCAGAAACTGAATTGGACTAACCATACTGTGACTACAAGAGGCTAGGAATCCTGCAAAGAGTAACTGAAGAATTTAAACAAGGCTCATTCGAAATCTATGAACATAAGCATCTAGAAGGACAAGGGCAGTGGATACATGGGAACATAAACATCTGCAAGTTACTCTCTAAGCCACTCGCTATCCTGACTTGGAAATATATCACTGTTCGTTCACTGTCATTGGGTTAAAGTCTTAGAACTCTCTCCCCAACAGCATCTGTGAATTCATCATTGAACATCTGTACTTCTGACCTTATGATGGAAATAAAGTCATTGGAGAAGCAACTTAAGATGATTAGGCCTAAAACATTCCTTAAGGCACACCTGCAGTAATGCTTGGGGCTAAGATGGCCTACTTCTGCTCCTTATTATGGTCTTAAGATTCAATGGCATCGCCATCACTGAATCCCACATCGACACCATCCTTGGGGTTTCCTGATTGCCTGTGACACAACTTTCAAGGAACTGTGTACCTGCACCCCTAAGTCTCTCTGTTCAACAACACTTCCCAGGTCCCTGCCCTTAAATGTGTGAATCCTGGCCTGGTTTGTCTTAACAAAATGCAACACCTCGTGTTTATCTGAATTAAACTGTATAGGACGTTCCTCGGCCCAGTTGATCAAGATCCCGTTGTACTCTTAGAAACTTTCTTCACTGCCCACTATACCACCAAATTTCGTGTCATCCACAGACTGATTAACCATGTTTCCTATATTCGCATCCAAATCAATTATAAAGATGATGAACAACAGGGGACCCAGCACCGATACTTGCAGAACACCGCTGGTCACAGGCCTCCAGTATAAACAACAGCCCTCTACCAACACGCTCTGTCTCCAACCATCAAGCCAATTTTACATTCAATTGATTAGCTGTCCCTGGATCGCATGTTATCTAAACTTACTAACCACTCTACCATGCAGAACCTTGTCGAAGGCCCTGCTGAAGTCCATGCAGACAATATCTACCGCTCTACTTTCATCTTTCTTCTTGGTCACCTCTTCAAAAAACTCAGTCAAGTTTGTGAGACATGATTTCCCGCGCACAAAGCCATGCTGACTATCCCTAATTAGTCCTTGCCTTTCCAAATACTTTTAGAACATGCAACTCTAAAGCACAGGAATGGGCCCTTGGACCCACTATGTTGTGGCAAACATGATGCCAAATTAAACTAATCCCTTCTGCCTGCCCTTGGTCCACATCCTTCCATTCCTTGCATATTCATATGCTTATCTAACAGTCTCTTAAACACTCCTATCGTGTCATTTAATCCTGTCTCTCAGAATTTCCTCCAACAACTTATCCACACTGACATTATGCTCACGGTTCTGTAGTTCCCTGGCTTTTCATAGCAGCCTTTCTTAAATAATAGATCATAGAATCCCTACAGTGTGGAAACAGGCTGTTCGGCCCAACAAGTCCACACCGAGCCTCAAAGCATCCCACCCAGACTCATTCCCCTATAACCTACACATCCCTGAACACTATGGGTAATTTAGCATGACCAATCCACCTAGCCTGCACATCTTTGGACTGTGGGAGGAAACCGGAGCACCCGGAGGAAACCCACGCAGACACAGGGAGAATGTGCAAACTCCGCACAGTCACCCGAGAGTGGAATCAAACCCGGTTCCCTGGCGCTGTGAGGCAGCAGTGCTAACCACTGAGCCACCGTGCCGCTCTACACATCAAATAGCACATCATTAGACACCGCCCAGTCTTCCGACTGTTGTTGTTGTTGATACAAATATCTCTACCATGGGCCCCACAATTTCTACCCTAACTTCCCACAATGTCCTGAGATGTACTTGATAACATCCCAGAGATTTATCAACCTTTATGCATTTTAAGAGCACCTCCTCTTCTGTAATGTGGACTCTTTTCAATACCTCACTATTTATTTCCCCAAGTCCCCTAGCTTCCATGTCTTTCTCTACAGTAAATACTGATGAGAAGTATTCACTTTAGGATCTCACCCATCTCCTGTGCCTCCTCACGTAGATGACCTCATTGATCTTTAAGGGACCCTGTTTTCTCCCTAGTTACTCTTTTGCCCTTAATATACTTGTAGAATCTCTTCGAACTCTCCGTTACCATATCTGCCATGTTATGTCCCCATTTAACCATCCTGATTTCCCTCTTAGGTATAGTACACCCTCTATACTCCTCAAAGTTTGATCCCAGCTGCCTATACCTGACATATGGCTCCTTCTTTTTCTTGTGTTACAAAGGAGAGGTTAACACCTCTGTTATAATTAAAACTGAAACACCTAGAGAAGCTCACCAGTCCTCATGATCTGTTAAAGGAAGTGTGAAAAATGGTATAACCTGTCTTTCACTTCCAATTTGTTATAAAGGAGTGGTTAAATAAAAGAAATCCCTGATACTTTATAAGCAACAAGAACAATTTGTTTATCTAACTCTAACAGTGAACAAATTAACAGAACTACTAACAAACCGAAGAATTCCCCCCTTAACTACTTTATTCCCGAATAAAACAAAATTCTAATGGTGTGTGTTCCAGTAGATACAAGCCCACTTATATAAACCAAAGTAATGAAAAAAATTAAAACTTAGTCTCTCGAAGTTACAGCCAGGATAAGTCTTCCAGAATGTTCTTTGCCTTGTCCACTGTTTTCCATTCAGGAACATCTTTCTCCATCGAATTCGTGCATCAAGAATATTAGCGAAGAGTGCCATAGTACCTTTATTTAGATGGTGCTTACTCTGAGAGCCTAGAGATTTCTGTGAGAGCCAGTGAGTTTCTCTTCGAATGACAGTTTGCTCTCACCCCGATTTTCAAATACCCTCTTCTTTTATACCCTTGATGACCTATTAATTTCTTACAATAGGATTGGCCCTAGGTTGTCAAAATCATCAGATTTAAATTTAATTGGGTTTTGGTATCTAGGGCTTGGTTTCATTAATTGGCTAAATTCAAACACGTATTGCCTTGGTAAAAATGCTGCTTTGCCTGCAAACAGTACTCCTGTTCTGATACAATGTTTCAATTTCAAGAACATTTTGTGCATCTGCAGTTGCCTACAGACATTATCTTTTAGTCTCCAAGCCTAAAAAAGCGCATCATCTTTTTAAGGGACCATGCAATCTTCTCTACCATTATTTTACAAACAAATTCTAATGTCCTGCCTTCCAATCCACAAATATTATACCCAACTTCGCAACACCTGCCCCCTTAAGAAAAAAATGAACCATCATGAAGAAAAGATGGTTTCATTTTTATTTTCTAATTCTTAACATTATTATTACTAGATACATAGGTCATTAATCTAAAGTTACGTATTTCATACTAATTCTGTATACATTTATAACATTGAACACTACCATTTCTGTCTTATATTCACATTGTCTTTTAAACCCGATAAAACACATCTGCAATAACGTTCACGACCCGCAACATGTACAATTTGTAAATTAAATGCTTGTAACATAAGACTCCAACGAAATAGTCTGGTATTCTTATCTTTAAATCTTTCCAAAAATGTCAAAGGGTTGTGATCAGTGTACACAATCATCTCTGACACATAGTAATATAAACGTTAAAATGTTGTAATGCCATTATCAAACTCAATAACTCTTTTTCAACTGTTGAATATTTTCCTTGATAGATATTGAATTTCTTTGAAAAATAACTGATTGGCCTTTCAATTCCACAATCATCCTCCTGTAACAACACAGCTCCAACCTGTATATCACTTGCATCAATAGTGACTTTAAAGGGTTTTAAGAAATTTGGCAAGGCTAAAACCGGTGCAGTGGTTAACACTGCTTTTAAATTCTCAAATGCCTCCAGAGTTTCGTATTCTTCTTTAACAAATCCATCAGCGGTGCCACCACACTGCTAAAGTTTGGTACAAATTTCCTGTAGAATTGGCTCAGTCCCAAACATCGCGGCACCTCCTTCTTCGAGGATGGTTGATTGTCGATTGTCAGGAAAACCCCATCTGGTTCACTGATGTCCTTTAGGGAAGGAAACTGCCATCCTTACCTGGTCTGGCCTACATGTGACTCTAGACCCACAGCACTGTGGGCTGTCTCTGAACTGCCCTCTGGGCAATTAGGGTTGGACAATAAATGCTGTCTAGCCAATGACATCCTCATCCTGTTAATGAATAAAGATACCACCCTGCCCTTGTCAACCTTCCTGGTCACTTCTATCAAAGAACTCTAACAAATTTGTGAGGCATAATCTCCCACATACGAAGCCATGCTGACTATTCCTAATTAAACCTTGTCTTTCTAAATGCACGTATATCATATCTCTCAGAACCTTCTCAAGTAACTTACCTAACACAGATGTTAAGCTTACTGGTCTATAATTCCCAGGTTTTTCTTTGAAGCCCTTCTTGAATGAGGGCACAACATTCACTACCATCCAGTCTTCCAGGACCTCACCAGTGGCTAACGATGATGCAAATATATGATCCAGGCCCTTGCAATTTCTTCTGTAGCCTCTTGTAGGGTTCTTGGATATACCTGATCAGGACCAGGAGATTTATCCACCTTCATATATTCTAATACTTCCAAACCTCCTGTACCATGATATGGACCGTCCCCAAGACATTGCCACTAATTTCCCCAAGTTCCCAAGTCTTCATGTCTTTCTCCACGATAAACACAGAGGAGAAATACACATTGAGGGCCTCATCCATCCCCTGCAGTTCCACACATATACTTGTCCATTTGGTCCTTGAGAGGCCCTGTTCTCTCCCTAGTTTTTTTTTCCTTTAATATACTTAAAGAATGTCTTTGGATTCACCCTAATCTTCTCAGCCAAAGCTATCTCATGCCCCCTTTTCACTTTCCTGATTTTCTTCTTCAGTAAACTCCTGTATCCCCTATGTACCTCCAGGGATTCCCTTGATCCCAGCTAGCTGTACCTGAGCCATGCCTCCTCCTTTTTTCTGGTCAAAGCCGCAATATCTCTTGTCATTCCAGGGTTCCCTTCTCTTGAACTCTAGATTTTTCTTTCTTGTTTGTGAACAGAACATATCCTGGCAATTTTCTGCATTGTTGGATAGTTATCAGTGTAACTGTACTTGAAGCAGCCTGTCTAAGGCTTTAACACTGCAATCAGCAAGTCAATGGTTTGTGCTTTATCCTGTGCCTTCAGTAAAGTTTCTTGATATCACGTCAAATGAATTGAAATATTTCAAGTCTGGTTCTTTGAAGATGAGGACCTCAGGAAGAGGTTACTTGAATTTTCGTTTGGTTCAGTAGCAACACTCATTCACATCTACGTATCTTGCTTCACTGAACTGTGACACCTGGAAACAGATGAGGAATTCTACTTGTGTGATGATGCTGTGGCTTTAAGACGTTATTTTGTCCTGTCTTTTTTGAAGAGAGCTTGTAAGGCAGAGGAACTGAGTAGTGTACCAAAACCACTTGAGTAAACAGCTTGGGAGGCCTTGTGTTTTTTTTAACAGCCTGAATGGGTGTGGCTAGCTCTCACAGATCAGGATTTCTGGGTTTTGGTTTTTCAGTAGCATCAAAAGCTGTTGGAATCTCAACAAATTGGAAGATTCAGTAGATTGCTCCTGCCTGCTACTGAATCTGAATTTTCTCGAATTTTTCTTCCTGGATTAGAGAACTGCAAATCAGAATCTGTGAGTGAATTTGCCTTTTGCCAAGGGATTTGTTTATGGGATGTTACTATCTTGGAAAAGTGAATTTGTAATAGTTACTGTATCTCTTATTTAGTTAGTTTTCCAATAGACTTAAGTTATTCTAAGCTGTTTATTTTGTTTGTATTTTAACTATAGTATTTAAATAAATTGTTTTTTTTGCTTAACATTGAGTAGTTTTACCAGTCACATTGCATCTGGAACACAGCCCTTCACATTTGCTTTTAAAATAAGAAAACGTTATGGTCAAGGCTACCTTCTTAAAATATTTGAGGGGGCCTTGTCTGGTCCATAATATTGTAACAACCAAAATCTCCCTCCCTAAGACCCAATATTATCAATAATTATTGTGATGCATATTCCATTCAGTGTAATGCTATGCTTAAAAAACACCGAAACATTTTACAAGATGAACTCCACCAGTCACAAAATAGTCCTCAGTTATATTCATGCATGTTCTTTCTTTTTAATTTCGCTTTCTAACATTGCTGTTAAGTACTGAGCATTTTTGAAATATTAAGTTTTAAGCAGTTTTGAAAGAATATTGTCCTACATCTTTTTGAAAACAACAAAGTAAATTCCAATTCTGGTGCTTTTATGTACTCACCTACTACACTTCCACCTGTTGTCAGTTGTTGTGAGCTCAGTTGACTGGACTGTTCGATTGTGATGCAGACTGATGCTGATAGCGTGGATTCAATTCCTGCATCAGCTAAGGTTACTGTGAAGGACAGTCTTTCTCAACTTCTCCCCTCACCTGAGTTGTGGTGACCCTTGGGTTAAACCACTACTGTCTGTCTTCAATGGGAAAGCAGCCCTATGGTAAGTCTGTGATGACTTTACGTCGTCAACAAATGAAGATGGCTGGTGGAGGCTGACTTATGTGATGAAATGTATTCATTTGGATAAATTGTACAGTTGTAGAGCTGTACAGCATGGAAATAGACCCTTCAGTCCAACTCATCCATGCTGACCAGATATCCTAAATTAATCTAGTCCCATTTGCCAGCATTTGGCCTGTATCCCTCTAAACCCTTCCTATTCATATACCCATCCAGATGCCTTTTAAATGTTGTAATTGTACCAGCCTCCACCTTCTGGGGTCCTGATCCGAAACATCAACTTTCCTGCTCCTCTGATGCTGCCTGGCCTGCTGTGTTCCTCCAGCTGCACACTGTGTTGTCTCTGACTAGCATCTGCATTCTTGCTATCTCTTTTCTGATTTCTGATTCCTTGATAGCTTGCTTGAGTTATGTATCATATAAGGAGGATAACAGTTTGAAGAATGATAAAAACTAAACCTGGCATTTTAATAATTTTATTAAAATTTAAAACTGATTTGCATTTCATTGTTTTCTAGGGACTATACTTCTCAACCCTCTATAGCTGATAAAGGTGCGTACAACTTTAAAGTCGGTTTGATATTAACTCTTGTTGTGACTTCTGTTAACTTTTTTAATGTTTTGTATATTGACCACACATATCTAGGATTGGCCAAAATGCCTGCTGTGCTGGTGGTGGGTGGGGGAGCTTGCATCGAATAATGTCCCAACAACACTGTTTTGTTCAGAATATTTGGAACACTGTCACAGCTGAGGAAGGGCCTGAGGAAGGGTCACGGGAAACTTTAACTTTTTTCCTTCACAGATGCTGCCAGACCTGCTGAGCTTTTCCAGCAACTTTGTTTTTGTTCCTGATTTACAGCATCCGCAGTTCTTTTGGTTTTTATTTAGAACACTGTGTTGACCAGGTTATCACTTCCTTCTTGTGTTGCCTATAATTCAACTGCAAGTTTAACTTTTATGCTGTGTGCTTTTTGATAAGATTCTTTCAAGATTACCTATCTGGAAAGTCTATGATACTTGTTCATAATTTTCCTCTTGATTTTAAAAGCAAATCCGTGGAACCAAAAATCCATGATCTTTCTATCAACTGTGCCATAACTACCAGTAGAAGCACAACAATATCTAAACCAGTCTGTGACCTAGCATGTCAAGGCCTGACCTTTCCTAAGAATTTCTGCAAAACTATTTTGGAAGTGTAGCCTTCATTTGTCCCCAGTCATGAAACAAGAAGAGACGTGACCAGTGTGGAAACATTCAGACCAGAACCTTGGCCTGGCAGGCTTTTAGTGGGTTCATATCCCAAAAAAACAGGCTAACTGCTCTGATCATTAATGAAAATGATGTCTATTTTAGACCTGTCCACCTGTCCAAGATTTTCCTCCCAGCCTTTTATAAAAGGGACCTGTGAACAAAAGATTCAAATGTATTTTAGGCAGGAGGGGAACCAGAGCTTCAATATGCAATATGTTCATTAGGGTGACCTCTCACTTTGCATTCTAGTATTAAGGGGCATTAAGACATTGGCAATTTCTGCACTGTAGGAAGCTTTCTTGATCCTGGTTGACACTATTTCAGCATTATTTTGAATGGAATCAATTTTAAAGGTATATCTGTCTATCACAACTGACATCTTAGGAAGGTCTTCATTTGTGAAATAAATGCAGAATATCCACAAAAATCCACTGTCCTGCCCTGCTGGATCTCTCATTTTGGCTATAAATGAAATACTATTATTATTGTTGATTTACCATTTAATAGTGCCTTATATTCTTTCCTATTCTTTTAACACTTACCCATATTATATTCAGTATACTATTTCCTTTTGAAATTAATCTGTCAAAGACAGTTTGGTTTAACTTCATTGTCTGCACTCCTCTGTTGAAGAAACATACAATATCTGTCCATCGTACAGCCGTCTTCAACAAAAAGAAGCTGGAGAAACTCAGCCATTCTTGCAGCATCTGTGAAGAGAAAGCTGAGTTAACATTTTGGGTCCAATGACCCTTCATCAGACTCAAGATTCTTCTTGCCTGGAGCCCTTCCCAACCTTCCAATTTAATTCTTGCCAGTGAACTTTTCCAAAATCTGGAACCAATACTAAATTATCTGCAGCGATAATGTATCTGAATGGTTAAAATCTGGTGTACAATTTCCATGTTAGTCACATGATCCAGAATTTTAAGACCATAAGGTTTAGGAGCAGAATTAGGCCATTTAATCATTCAATAAATTTCTGGAACTAAGAATCTAATGATGAGCATGAAACCACTGCCGATTGTCGAGAAACCAATCTGGTTCACTAACGTCCTTTAGGAAAGGAAATCTGCAATTTTTACTTGGTCTGGCCTACACGTGACTCCAGACCCACAGCAATATGAGTGACTCTCAACTGCCCTCTGAAATGGCCTAGCAAGCTACTCAGTTGTATCACTACAAAGTCTAAGACAGACCACCTGGCATTGACCAAGGCACAGGAAAAGACAATGGCATAAACAGCCCTGTAAACCCTGAAAAGTCCTCCTTACAAACATCTAGTGGCAATTTATTCCTAAGATTTTGTACTGAGATACCTTTTGTACCTAAAAAGCCGCGATGGCCTGTAATGATGGACGTTTTACTTATTTATTTTTCTAATTTATTCCAAAGACTATGTACCTAGGTACAGTTGTGTACTTAAGGTGGTGCTGTAAGCTGCGACTTTGTAAACTTTTCATTGTACTCATGTGAATACCTTTGAGAATAAACAATAATAATTTTAATTCAATGGACTCGTACCAAAACTGAAATGAATAGTTGACCTAGCATCAAGCTAGGCACCTGAAACATTAATGGCAGAAACAGCCCTGTCAACTCTGCAAATTACTCCTCACTAACATCTAGGGGTTAGTGCCAACGTTGGGAGAGCTGTCTCACAGACTAGTCAAACAACAGCCTGATATAGTCATACTCACGGAATCATACCTTACAGACAATGCCCCAGACACCACCATCACTAGTCCGGGATATGTCCTGTCCCATCAGCAGGATAGACCCAGCAGAGGTGGTGGCACAGTTGTACACAGTTGGGAGGGAGTTGCCCTGGGAGACCTCAACATTGACTCCAGATTCCATGGAGTCTTATGTCTTAAGGTTAAACATGACAAGGAAGTCTCTTGCTGATTACTATGTAGTGTCCTCCCTTGGCTAATGAATCAGCACTCCTCCATGTTGAACAATACTTGGAGGAAGCACTAAGGGTGGCAAGGACACAAAATATACTCTGGGTGGGGGATTTCAATGCCCGCCACCAAGAGTGACTCAGCAGAAGCACTACTGATAGAGCTAGTCACATCCTAAAGGACATAGGTGCTAGACTGGGTCTGTAGCAGGTGGTGAGGGAACTAACAAGATACTTGACCTCATCCTCAGAATCTACCAACAGCTGATACATCCATCCATGATAGTGTTGCTAAGAGTGACCACTGCATAGTCCTTATGGAGACAAAGACCTGCCTTCACATTGAAAATAACCTTTATCACATTGTGTGGCACTATCCCCATACTAAATGGGACAGACTTTAAACAGATCTAGCAACTCAGATTGGGAAACCACAAGGTGGTGTGGGCCATCAATAGCAGCAGAACTTTATTCCAACACAATCTGCAGCCTCATGTCCTGACATATCCCCCACTCAACCATTACCATCAAGCCAGAGGATCATTCCTGGTTCAATGGAGAATGCAGGAGACCATGCCAGGAGGAGTACCAGGAATACCTAAAAATGACATGTCAACCTGGTGAAGCTACCAAAGAGGACTACTTGCATGCCAAACAACATAAAGCAACAAGTGGTAGATGGAGTTCAGCGATCTCATTGGATCAGACCAAAGCTCTGCAGTTCTGCCACATCCATTTTTGAATGGTGGTGGACAATTAAACAACTAAATTGGGGGCAGGTTCCACAAATATCAATGATGGAAGAGCCCAGCACATCAGTGCAAAAGGTAAGGCTGAAGCATTCACAGTAAACTTCTGCCAGAAGATCCATCTCGGCCTCCTCCAGTGGTCCCCAGCATTACAGATAGCAGTCTTCAACCAATTCGATTGACTCCTCATGATATCAAGAAATCGTTAGAGTCACTGGATACTGCAAAGGCTATGGGCCATGACAACATTCCGGCAATTGTACTGAAGACGTATTCCAAAATTGCCACTGCTCTAGCCAAGCTCTTCCAGTACAGTTATAACCCTGACATCTACCAGACAATGGGGAAAATTGACCAGGTATGTCACAAAAAAGCAGGACAAATCCAACCCAGCCAATTACTGCCTCATTTGTCTACTCTGAATCATCAGTAAAGTGATGGAAACAGCACCTGCTCAGCAATAACCTGCTCAGTGACGCCCAGTTTGGGTTCTGCCAGGGCCACTCAGCTCCTGACCTCATTACAGCCTTGGTTCAAACATGGACAAAAGAGCTGAATTCCAGAGGTGAATTGAGTGTTACAGCTCTTGACATCAAGACCACATTTATAGAGTCACAGAGCCACACAGCATGGAAAGAGACCCTTTGGCCCAACTCATCCATGCAGACCAAGTTTTCCAATTTAAACTAGTCCCATTTCCATGGGTTTGGTCCGTATCCCTCTAAACCTTTCCTATTCATGCACCTATCGAAATGTCTTTTAAATGTTGTTACTCTACCTGCATCTATCATTTCCTCTGGCAGTTCATCCCACAAACGAACCACACTCATTGTGAAAAAGTTTCCCCACAGGTCCCTTTTAAATCTTGCCCCTCTCACCTTCAAAATATGCCTCCTAGTTTGAACTCCCCCACCCTAGGGAAAAGACCTTTGTTATTCACTTCATCTATGTCCCTCATGATTTTATAAATTTCTACAAGGCCACCCCTTAACCTCCTGAGCTCCATTGAAAGAAGTCACAGCTTGTCCAGCCTCTCCCTATAACTCAAACCCTCCAGTCCCAGCAACATCCTTGTAAATCTATTCTGAACTCTTTCCAATTTAATAATATCCTTCCTTTGGCAGGGCAACCAGTACTGTACACAGTACTCCAACTCACCAATGACCTGTACAACCTCAACAATGACATCCCAACTCCTATACTCAGTGTTGTGAGCAATGAAGGCCAGCATGCTAAACACCTTCTGAACCACCATGTCTACCTGCGACGCAGCTCTCAAAGAACTATGCACCTGAACCCCTAGGTCTCTTTGTTCGACAGCACTCCCCAGGGCCCTATCATTAACTGTATAAGTCTTGCCCTTGCTTGTTTTATCAAAATGCAATTTCTCAGATCTATCCAAATTAAACTGCATCTCCCACTCGTCAGCCCTTTGACCCAGTTGATCAAGCTATGTAGACTTGCTCGTCAAGCCAGTGTGCTTGTTGTAGATATTTCTTCACCCTGCTAGGTAGCATCGTCAGTATGCCCCAGTGAAGCAGTGGTGTTCTGTCCCGCTTGTTATTTATATGCCTCGGTTTGCTGGGGTAGTTTGCATCACTTCTAGTTCTGTTTTTCAGTGGTTTGCATATCGGCTCCAGTTCAATGTGTTTGTTGATGGAGTTCCGTTTGGAATGCCAGGCCTCCAGTTCTGGGGAACTCCAGACTAGTGCATACAGAAAGACCACCCATACGGACCAGATACTTAATTACACCAGCAACCACCCCAACACCCATAAATGGAGCCGCATCAAGAATTTATTCAAATGAGCCACCACACACTGCAGCAACCTGGAACTGCACAAAGCAGAACACAGAGTTATACGGAGTTTTTAAAAGGAATTGTTACCCAAAAAGCACAATCTGCCGTTACTTCCACGATAAGACCACAACAAGAAGACACAACACTGCCAGACACACTAGTCACCCTGCCGTACATCAGAGACATATCAGAGATGACTGCTCAGACTCCTAGGTATCAGGGTAGCCCGCAAGCCAACAACCATCTTACAATGGCTACTGACGAACGTAAAGGATCCCATACCCACAACCAATAAAACCAACATAAAATACAAAATACCATGCAAGTACTGTGAGAAACTGGATTAAAACTGACAATAACAATACATAAACACCAACTAGCCACCAAGAGACACAACCAGCTCTCACTGGTCTCAGTACACATGGACAAAGAAGGACACAAATTCAACTGGGACAACACGTTCATAATAGCACAAGCCAAACAGAGACATGCCAGGAATTTCTGGAGGCCTGGCATTCCAACTGGAACTCCATCAACAGACACATTGAACTGGACCTGATATACAAACCACTGTAATACAAAACTGGAATTGGTGCCAATCACCCCAGCAAACCGGGGCATATAAATAACAAGCGGGACAGAACACCAACGCTTCACCGGAGATGCACAGATGATGTTACCTAGCAGAGTGATGAAACATCTGCAATCATACACACCAGCTCCACGAGTAAGTCTACAACCTCATCCACAACCCGAGCTACAAATCTTCTCAAAAACTTTGATCAAGATCCCTCTGTAATCTTGGATAACCTTCTTCACTATTGACTATACCACCAATTTTGGTGTGTCACAAACTTACTAACTTTGCCCCCTAAATTCTCATCCAAATCATTTATATGACTCATATACAACAGTGCCATCAAGGACCCTGAATAAAAGACCTGGAATCATTGGGGATTAGGGGCAAACTCTCCACTGGTTGAAGTCATACCTGGTGCATAGGAGGATGGTTGTGGTTGTTGGAGGTCAGTCATCTCAGTTCCAGGACATCTCTGCAGGAGTTCCTCAGGGTAGTGTTCTCGGCCCAACCACCTTCAGCTGCTTCATCAATGACCTTCCTTCCACCATAAGGTCAGAAGTAGAGATGTTCGCCAATTAATGCATGCCTATTCGCAACTCCTCAGGCAGTGAAGCAGTCCATGTTCACATGCAACAAGGTCTGGACAATATCCAGGCTTGGGCTGACAAGTGGCAAGTAACAACTGCCAGGCTATGACCATCACCAATAAGAGACAATCTAACCACACCCCTCGGCATTCAATGGTGTTAACATCACTGAATCCCCCACTATCAACATCCTGAGGGTTACCATTGACCTGAAACTCAACTTTACTCACCACATAAATGCCATGGCTACAAGAGCAGGTCAAAGGTGAGTAACTCACCTCCTGACTCCCCAAAGACTGTTCACCATCTACAAGGCACGAGTCAGGAGTGTGATGGAATACTCCCGACTTGCTTGGACGGGTGCAGCTGCAACAACAGCAAGAAAGCTTGACACCATCCAGGACAAAGCAGCAGCTTGATTGGCACCACATCCACCAGCATCCACTGCCTCCACCACTGATGTTCAGTAGCAGCAGTGTTTGCAATCTATAAGATGCACTACAGAAATTCACCAAAAATCCTCTATCCAGAAGGATAACGGCAGCAGATCCATGGGAATACCACCACCTACAAGTTCCCCTCTAAGCCACTCACCATCCTGACTTGGAAATATATTGTGTTCCTTCACTGTCACTGGGTCAAAATCTTGGAATTCCCTCCCTAAGGGCATTGTGGGTCAACCCACAGCACATGGACTGCAACAGTTCAAGAAGACAGCTTACCACCACCTTCTCATGGGCAACGCGGGAAGGGCAATAAATGCTGGCCCGGCCAGCAATACCCACATCCCACAAGTGGGTAAAATAAACTGCTCTGCCAGGTGAGTATTTAAAAAGTCCAAAAATGATAGGAAGTGAATCATATTAAAGGTTGTCTGTAATCCAATACAAATAGTATTTCTAAATATTAAAATATTGATGTTTAATAAATAACATGTTAAATAATATTACCTTTCTAGAAGCTGAACCTAGAGACACAACTGAGACATGCATCATGTCTTCTTCTGATGAAGACAAGGAATCCGAGGTGAGAGTTCAAAATTATTGGCACTTAGGTTCAAAGTTGCTGAGCTGAGGGCTGAGCTGCATACATTGTGGGCATCAGGGAGTTGGAGAGTACCCTGGATGCTTTGTTCCAGGACACTGTCACAGCTTTAGTGATTTAGAGGGTGTAATTGCAGGTAATCAGGAACAGGGATCCAGCACATAATAATGAAGGAGCCTCAGCTCTTGACTTTGCCCAGTAAGTGCAAGGTACTTGTTAGGTCTGCAGGTGAGAGTATGGACTGAAGGATGGTTGAGAAAACTCGTCATGGCACCAGACTGCAGATGCCATTCAAGTTCTGGAAGTGAAAAGGAATGTAATAATAGTGAGAGACAGTACAGTCAGGGGGTTATATATTATTCTCTGCAGCCATGAATAGGAGGTCCAAAAGTTGCATTACCTGCCTAAAGCCAGGGTTAAAGTCATCATCTGCAGTTGATGGAATTGGAGTTAAAGGGGAGGATGAATTGATGTGCTCTACATTGCTACCAGTGACATTGGTAGAAGTAGGAACAATATTTTGCTCAAAGAGTTTGAGAAGTGGGGCTCAAATGAAGAAATCTGAAACAAAAAATCTCTGGAGTATTAACCTGAGCCATGTGTCATAGGAAGGAAGTGTTATGATTCATGAAACACTTACCAGCATAGAAGGGTCTATGCCATTGGAATAGGCTCCGTTTTTAAACAGACTCTTGAGTTGTATAACTGGGGAAGTTTTAATTTCATATTTCCCACACTTCATAATATTTTATGTTTACTCTTTATTGAATCAAGGCACTATTCATCCATTCAAATAAACATAAACATATACAGAAGATTTGAAATGGATTGAAATGAGGTTATAGCTTCTCTTTTGCTGCCACACTGTTCTGTATCGTGTTTTACAAGAAACACTAGGAAAAGGTTGGTATATGTGCTGAAGATGGGCTGGGGGGAGGGGGAAGGGGTAAACAATAGGTAAAGATAGAGCCCAGAAAGAGAGAGAAAAACAGATGGGCACACAAAGGAATGGGTAAAAAGGTTAGCCTGGGAGAGGAGGAGGAATCTGGGAGAAGTCAACTCAGATACCATGATTGAGAAGACGATCGCAGGCATAGGCTCAGTGGCTACTCAGGAACCAGATTTGTAGACTGAGTGAGTAATGCATGAAGAGAGATAAAGTACTTACTTCTTGTAGTTTTTGGACCATTCCGTATCACCTGTCCTTCGTGAAAAAGTTTGTAAAGAGTTTGGTACCAATATGGACCACAACTGGTGAGCAGCCAGAAATTATGGTCCCTGTTGGTACCAAACGACTTAGGCAGAAAGAGAGATGAGGTTCTGCAAAGGGAGTTAGGTCGGAAGTTGAAAAGCATTGTAATCTCGGGATTACTTCCAGTGCCATGTGCTAGTGAAGCCATGTGTAGGAACATATTACAGTTAAATACATGGCTAAGGATCTGGTGTAGGAGGGAGTGCTTCCGGTATGTGGATCACTGGGATGTCTTCTGGGAAACATGGGATTTGTACAAGAAGGATGTATTGCACCCAAACTAGAGGGGCAACAATATCCTGGCAGGGAGATTTGCTGGTGCCACTCAGGAGGGTTTAAACCAGTATGACAGGGCATGGGGGGTGCAGGAACCAGAGTAGTAGGTCAGCAAGTAAAATGACCGAAGAGGAGTCAGAGGCTAGGGCTAGTAAGGCTGAGAGAAAGAACAGACAGGGAGAGTTTACTGAACACAGCAGGACTAGTGAGCCACTGAGGTGCATCTATTTTAATGTGAGGAGTATGACAGGTAAGGCAGATGAACTTAGAGCTTGGATTAATACATATAACTATGGTATTGTAGCTATTACAAAGACTTAATTGAGAGAGGGACAAGATGGCAGCTTAATGATCCAGGATTTAGATGTTTCAGGGGAAATACAGATGTAATAGAGGTGTGGGAAATGCATTACTGATAAACAAGAACATCACAGCTGTATTGAGGGACAACACCTTTATCCAGCAAGGCCATGTAAACAGAGCTCAAGAATAGAAAGGGTGCAATGACTTCATTGCAATTGTACTACAGGCTTCCCAACAGCTAGCGGGTGATACAGGAACAGATATGTGAACAGATTATGGAAACAACAGGTTTGTTGTGCGGGGTGATTTTAACTTCCCTGATATTGACTGGGACTCACTTAGTGCCAGGAGCTTGGGTGAGGGGGTAAGTTTGTGATGTGTGCCCAGGATGGCATTTTGAAATATTATGTAAATAATCCAACTAGGGAAGGGACAATAGTCGACCTGGCATTGAGGAATGAGCCCAGCCAAGTGATCAAAGTTTCAATGGGGGAGTATTTTGGGAAGAGTGACCATAATTCTGTAAAGTGAAAGTTACTTATGGATAAGGGCAAGAGTAGTCCTTGATGGAAAGTATTAAATTGGGGGAAGGCTAACTACCACAATATTAGGCAGGAACTGGAGAATGTAGATTGGAGGCAGCTGTTTGAGGGTAAATCCACATCTGGCATGTGGAAATCTTTTAAAGGCCAATTGATTAGAGTTCAGGACCAGCATGTTGCTGTGAAAATGAAAGATAATGATGACGAGATAAATTGAGAGCTTAATCAAAAAGAAAAAGGAGGCATAAGTAAGGTTTAGGAAATTGAAGTTAAACATTGCGCTCAAAGAATACAAAGATAGCAGGAAAGAACTGTAAACAAGGAACTAAGAGGGCTAAAAATGCCATGAAATGTCTTTGACGATTGGGATTAAGGAAAATCCCAAGGTATTTGATACATATGTAAGGAGCAAGAAGTTAGCTGAGGAAAGGGTGGGTCTATTCAATGACAAAGGAGGAAATTTATGCGTGAAGCTGGAAAAAGCAGTGAGGTCCTTAACAAATACTTTACATTAGTATTCACAAAGGAGAAGAATGGTGAATCTTGGGAGCGATATGTTGATATTCTAGAGCACGTCAGCATAAAAAAGGTGTTGGGTGTCTTAAAAAGCTTTAAGGTAGACAAGTTCCCAGGACCTGATGGGATCTATTCCAGAATCTGAGGGAGGCAGGTGAGGAAATTGCTGGGGCCTTGTACGAAATCTTTGTATCCTCTTGGGAAAGGCCCCAAAGGACTGGATAATAGCCAACATTGTTCCTTTGTTTAAGAAGGGGAACAGGGATAATACAGGAAATTACAGGCAGGTAAGCCAGACATCAGTGGTAGGGAAATTATTGGAGAAGATTCTTAGGGGTAGAATTTACTCACATTTAGAGCCATAGAGTCATACAGCATGGAAACAGACCTTCAATCCAACTTGTCTGCGGCAACCAGACATCCCAATCTGACCTAGTCCCATTTGCCAGCATTTGGACCATATCCTCTAAACCCTTCCTATTCATATACCCGTCCAGATGCATTTTAAATGTTGTAATTGTACCAACCTCTACACCTTCCTCTGGCAGCTCATTCAATATATGCACTGGCCTCTGCGTGAAAAAGTTATCCCTCAGGTCTTTAAAATCTTTCCCTTCTCACCTTAGACCTATGCCCTCTAATTTTGGACTCTCCTACCCTGGGGAAAAAAAACTTCAGCTGTTCACCATATCCATGCCACTCATGATTTTATAAACCTCTGTAAGGTCACCCTTCAGCCTCCGACGCTCCAGCGGAGAAAGCCCCAGCCTAATCAGCCTCTCCCTACAGCTCAAATCCTCCAGTCCTGGTAACATCCTGGTAAATCTTTTCTGTACCCTCTCAAGTTTAACAACATCCTTTAGAAGAGTGACCATATTTTGAAAAATATGGACTTCTCAGCAATAGCTCCATGGCTTTGTGCTGGGAAGGTTGTGTTCCAAAAACAATTGAGTTTTTTGAGAAAGTGACAAAGATGATTTGATGAGGCCAGGACAGTGGATGTTGTCTATATAGTCCTTAGCAAGGCCTTTGACAAGGTCTGTCATTGCAGCTGATAACAAAAGGTGAAGTCACATGGGATCCGCAGTGAGCGGTAAGATGGATGCAGAACTGGCTAGTCATACAAGACAGAGAGCAGTGGTAGAAGGGCTTTTGTGACTGGAGGTCTGTGAGCAGTGATGTTCCACAGGTATCAGTGCTGGGACCCCTGTTGTTTATAATATATATAAATGATTTGGAGGAGAATTAGGTGCCTTAATTAGTAAGTTTGCAGACAACACAAAGATTGGGGCGACTGTAGATAATGAGGAGGATTGCCAGAGAATACAGCAGCATATAGGTATGCTAGAGACTCAGGCAGAGAAATGGTAGATGGAGTTTAATCCAAACAAATGTGAGGTGCAGCATTTTGAGAGATCTAATGCAGGAGCAATGTATTCAATAAATGGCAGAATCCTTAAAACCATCAACACACAGAGAGAATTAGGTGTACACGTCTACAGTTCCCTGAAAGTAGCAACATAAATGGATATGGTAGTCAAGAAGCCTGTGGTATGCTTGCCTTCATCGGTTGGAATATAGAGTATAAAAGTTGGCAAGACTTGTTGCAGCTGTATAGGACTTAAGTTAGGCCACATTTCAAATAATGTGAAGAAAACAAAAGAACTGCGGACGCAGGAACTCAGAAACACCTAGATCAGTTCTGTGGTATAGAGGGATCTGGATGTCCTGGTACATGAATCACAAAATTAGTGTGCAGATTCGGCAAGTGATTAGGAAGAGGAATGGAAGATCATTTATTGAAAGGGAATGGAATATAAAAGTGGGGGAATTTTACTGTAGTTATACAGGCATTGATGAGACTGCATCTGTGCATTGTGGTCAGTTTTGGTCTCCTTATTTGAAGAAAGATGTAATTGCTTGAGGAGCAGTTCAGAGGAGGTTGACTTGGTGCATTTCTGGGATGAAGGGCTTATAAGGCTAGGTCTATACCCATTGAAATTTAGAACAATGAGAGGTTATCTTATTGAAATATATAAGGTCTTAAAGAAACTGAATAGTGAGGATACTTGGAGGATGTTTTCAATTGGTGCAGTGACTGAAGACAGGGGACTCGTTCAGAATTAAAGGCCTCCCTTTTAAGACAGATTTGAAGAGAATTATTTTCTCTGAGGGTTTTAGTATGTGAAATTTTCTCCCCAGAAGATAGTAGAGGCTGAGTCTTGAATGTATTTGATGTTCTGATAGATTTTTGATCAACAGGAAAGTGGAGACGAGACCACAATCAGATCAGTGATGATCTTATTAAATGGTGGCACAAGCTCAAAAGGCTAAATTGCCTTGCTATTTGTAAGTCCGACGTTCCCATGTACTGAACCTTGGGATACTTTATTACAGGAAATGTCCTTTATAAATGTGAGCTTTTGTTAAGGACTGATTTGTAATGAGACTCCTAAACCAATTTATTGATAGAATGGAAGGTAAAAGAATTCAGAGAATATGACATTAGGCTTCGGAACCTTAAATGGATATAAGCAACAACAGTCGAGAGCAGTTGTAGTTCTAGTAAAATAAAGCTTAAGAGGTTGGTATGGAAAGTTTGACTGAACATTTTGCGTAGTGTACGATGTTAAAGCATGACTGAGAAAAACATGTAGGCTAAAAATATTTTGAAGCACTGGGCGATGGAGTAAGCTTGGCTTTTGATGCTGAGCTCATTTGATCAGGACTTAGGAGTTGTGCAAATATATGTTGAGAAAATTTACTGAAAGCTCATTATAGTTGTACATTTTACCTTTATAGTACTGAGGCAGAAAGTTGTAAAGGGCAATGCAATCCATTAATTATGATTTGAAATGTATTTGAGCAAAAGAAATCAATGAAAAGCCTTGCTTTGCTTCCCAATTTAGATATAGTTCTCTGGTGGGAATATGCTTTCATAAAATTGTTCACCATTATTCATAACTCCTTTATTCCAACTCTGTTTGCTTCAGGAAAATGAAGACTTGTGTGCCCTCGATCAAGATTAATAGAGGACTGTAGAAAACGAATGACAAGCAGATCTGAGTGTCTTCCACAGATTCACAGTTACAATGTGTAAAAAGCACTCTAATCTTAAATACATCACCAGTAAACCCACATGTTTCAATCTCAGATTACTTGAATAAATGTGAGTTAATGACCACCAGATCTGTTATCAGGCACACTAATTCCAATTGCTGATTGTCTGAGAAATTCATTTTAATTTACCAGATTAAAGGAGTGAGAGGTTTACATTCAAAATGGCTGGTTTCACTACATAGTGGCGGGGAACCAAACAAATTGAAACAAAAACAAAGTGCTGGAAAAGCTCAGCAGGTCTGGCAGCATCTGTGAAGGAGAAAACAGAGTTAACGTTTCGGGTCCGGTGACCCTTCCTCAGAACTGATGGTGG
>NC_063338.1:96176465-96176884 GCF_021869965.1 Rhincodon typus
TCACCACCACCTTCCCAAGGGCAACTAGGGACAGGCAATAAATGCTGACCAGTCCGAGATGCCCACTTCCCTGAGTGAATAAATGAAAACACCTGACTTCAGCCGAGTCTAAAGGGAATAAAAAGTTAAACTAATTTAAATGATTGAATTTACTAATCAATGAAAGTTACAATGATCCAGGTAGTGCCATAAACATAATATAATTGAAGTAGCCAGAGCGGATAATGATAGCATCCGAAGCAACCCAAATAAATACAAAGAAACTTTGGTGAATACACGCATAATCATGATGCAATACCAGTGTCAATTGGCTGATACCTCATAGACTAGGAATATACAGTATAGAATGTGGTTGTTCAGCATATCATGCCTGTTCTGAGGAAGGGTCACCGGACCCGAAACGTTAACTCTGTTTTCTC
>NC_063338.1:96176984-96187278 GCF_021869965.1 Rhincodon typus
GTCCCAGCCTATCCAGCCTCTCCATGTAACACACATCTTCCAGTCCAGGTAGCATCCTCAAATCTTTTCCAAATGTGGCCTTACCAATGTCTCTTGCAGAGCTGCAACAAGACATCCCAGCTGCTATTAGAGTTCCTCAGAGCTATAAAAAAATTGTGTTAACGTTTTGGGTCTGGTGACCCTTCCTCAGAGGGAGGGTCACCCTTCTGAGGAAGGGTCACCAGACCTGAAACGTTAACTCTGTTTTCTCCTTCACGGATGCTGCCAGACCTGCTGAGCTTTTCCTGCAACTTTGCTTTTGTTCCTGATTTACAGCATCCGCAGTTCTTTTGGTTTGTAATCAAACAAATTGAAAACCTGGCCCCATTTTATGTTTTTCAATATCCACCCATCTTAGTGTTTACTAAATTTGGGAAATGTCTTACGGGATAGGAAAATGGCTAACATATCCTCTTCTTTAAGTCAGGGTTCAGGAATAAAATTTGATAGTAAATGTCAATAGGTTTATCAGTTGCTGGAACATTTTTTATTGCTTTTGATTAATCTCTTGAGTGAAAATCATAACTTGTCACCGATCTAACCTGGTGTATCATGAAGCTATGAAGGATATATTTCATATATTTTTAAGCAAATGCCCCACAATTTATGGATAGTACAAAACTGTTGGAAGAAAGGTTGAAGTGTTACAGTAGAATAATGTTTTGCTCCATTCATTATTTCTCTGATAACGAAGGAGCACATAGCAGCCTACCTCGGGCCCTCAACAGAATTCAACTTTGGGCTGTCAAGCAACTGATCATGGTCATGCTTTTAAGTGGAGGTGGTGGTGTAGCGGAAATGTCACTGGACTATAGAGACCCAGATTAACATTCTGGGACATGGGTTTGCATATGGTGAAATTTGAATTCAGTAATATCTGGAATTAAAATTGCGACCAACGTAACTATCGTCAGTTGTCGTAAAACCCTTCTGGTTTAGTACTGTTCTTTAGGGAATTATATCTTGCCTACAGTTCTGTGACTTCAGACTTTCAACCAAAATGGATACCTCTTAACTGTCCTCTGAAGTGGCCTAGAGAGCCAAACAGGTAACAAATACCAGCTTTGCCAGCAACACCCATATCTGTACAAAACTGAATAAAAGAAGTAATGACTGCTTCCGGAAAGGGAAGACCTTTGACATCACGTTTGCTGAGCTTACAACATCAAGAAGTTGCAATAGGTTAGCCAAATCAATACCATGGCTCCAAGAGTAGTGCTGGTCATTTGCAGCTCACCTCCTGTTCCATTCTAAAGATTCGTAGAGTCATTGAGATATACAGCACGGAAACAGACCCTTCAGTCCAACTCATCCATGCCAACCAAATATCCTAACTAAATCTAGTCCCATTTGCCATCTTTTGGCCCATATCCCTCTAAACCCTTCCTATTAATATACCCTTCCAAATACCTTTTAAATGTTGTAATTTTACCAGCCTCCAACACTTCCTCTAGCAGCTGATTCCATATACGCACCACCACTTGTGTGAAAAAGTTGCCCCTTAGGTCCCTTTTAAATCTTTCCCCTCTCACCTTAAACCTATGCCCCTCTAGTTTTGAACTCCCCACCCTGGGAAAAAGACCTTGTCTCTTTACCCTATCCATGCCCCTCATGATTTTATAAACCTCTATAAGGTCATCCCTCAGCCTCCAATGCTTGAGGAAAAATAGCCTCAGCCTCTCCCTACAGCTCAAACCCTCCAACCCTGGCAACATGCTTATAAATCTTTTCTGAACCCTTTCAAGTTTCTCAACATCCTTCCTACAGCAGGGAGACCAGAATTGCATGCAGTATTCCAATTGTGGCCTAAGCAAAGTCCTGTACAGCCATAACATGACCTCTGAATTCCTACACTCAATGCACTGACCAATAAAGTAATAGAATACTCACCACATATATGAATGTTTGCAATGGCAACAACCCAAGAAGTTCAACAGTATCCAGAGTGGTTCATTTGACAATGCCTCAACTATTAAGCTCAGTAATCATCTCCACCACTAAAGCACTGTGTTTGCAATATATATGACCAACAGAATGCACTACAGGAATTCATAAGGGCCTACAGGTTCTCTCTCACCTTTACCCTCTACTAATAAGAAGGGCAAGATCAGCAATGTGGCAATGACATCTTCACCACAACCTACCCACAAGTTACACCCATGCTGACTCTCACATGTATCACTTTTCCTTCATCATTGGTCATGGAATTTCCTACTCAGCTTCAGTTTGGAAACACCATCATGCAGTGATTCAAGAAAACATCACAGCACTACTTTCTTAAATTACCTTCTCAGGCAACCAAGGATAGACAGTAAATGTAACCACATCTTGCAAAAAAGAATATAGAGTGCTTCGGACTCTTGGGTCAGAATGCACAGGTATTGTACTGTCTTCATTTTAAAGTCTCATTCTGTCATTATTTTGATGCACTTTGATTTTATATTTATAATTAAATTGAAGCATAGAAGTTCAGTTGGTTTTAGCAGTGGAGTTTCTCAACTCAGGAGCTTGGAGAACATATAGCTCGACCAATGGAAGTGGATATGATTGCAGTTATACATAACATGATGGGAACAATTCATACATTGTGCACGCAGGTGTAATTTTTGTTATATTACGAGTTGATCTTAAAAGAGTTTGAAAATGGGAATCAACCAGAAGGAGCATTTCCACCAAGCAAGCCAGATTGCAAGCAATTAATAGAGCAGAGTGGGAAGAGGGAAGGGTAGCTGGCAGATAACCGTGACTTCAAGCAGGAAGAAGGGGTGGAGGCAGGGAAATTGAGATCTATAGTCACATGACTTACATTATCTTCCAATTGGTCAAAGGTCCAACTTTTAGTATTCTCTTGCTTGTCACCTATCACCGTTCTCACTCTCTTTTTCTAACCTTCCATCACTTCTACAATTTTCAAACATATTTGCTTTCTCCATTTCTAGCATAGTGCACATCGCAGATTTAATTGGTCCACCATGGCAGTCACTGTGTTTATAAGCTCTAGCATTCCTTCCATAAACATTTCTCTTCTCCATCTCTTTTTCCCTCTTTAAAATTTAGCTCTTTCCCCATGTTTACAGTTTACAATTTGCCTACCAACATAACAGGTTGACAGCGGATACCATATCCTTAGCCCTGCACCCATTCCTGGAACATCTGGATAACAAAGACACCTACATCAGACTCCTGCTCATTGTCTACAGCTCTGCCTTCAACACCATTATCTGATCTCAAAACTCCATGACCTTGGTCTTGGCTCTGCCGTCTGCAACTGGATTCTCAGCTTTTTAACCCACAGACTGCAATCAGTGAGGATAGGTGACTGCACTTCCTTCATAATAACACTCAATACTAGAGCACCACCCCCCCCTCCACCCAAGGATGCGTCCTCAGCCCCCTACTGTATTTCCTGTACACCCACAACTATGTTACCAAATTATGACCAAACACCATCAACAAGTTTGCTGCAACACCACCGTAGTGGGACGGATATCTAACAATGACGAGTCAAACTACAGAAGGGAGATAGAGGGCTTGCTGACATGATGCAACGAAAGCAACCTCTCTCTCAACATTGGCAGAACTAAAGAACTGATCATTGACTTAGAATCTACATCAGTGGAACTAAGGTTGAGAGGGTGGGGAGCATCAAGTTCCTCAGAGTGACAATAACCAACAACCTGTCTTGGCCTTCCCACGTAGATGCGACAGTCAAGAAGACACAACAATGCCTCTTCTTCCTCAGGCGGCTCAGGAAATTTAGCATGTCCAGAAGGTCCCTCACCAACTTCTACAGATGTGCGATCGAAAGCTTACTGTCCGGGTGCATAACGGCCTGGTATAGCAACTGCTCTGCCCAGGATCGTAATAAACTACAGAAGGTGGTGTGCACAGCCCAGACGATCATCCATGGACTCCAGTTACTCAGCTCGCTGCTGCAGAAAAGCTGCCAATATCATCCCACCCCAGTAATGATCTACAATCTCTTCCATGAGGCAGAAGATATAGAAGCCTGAACACACGCACAAGCAGGCTCAGGAACAGCTTCCAGCTGCTATTAGACTGATGAATGGACTCTCTAGCCTCAATTAATACTGATATTGCTAATGTTGATCTCGCCTAGCGCACACCCTGCGCAATGTAACCTGTATGTCTCTACACTTACTATGATCTGCTTGTACTACTCGTAAACAAAGCTCTTCACTGTACTTCAGTACACGTGACAATAAATCAATCAATGTGATCATTGGAGGCAGGTTTAATAAACAATCAGTGTAATAGATACCCAAGAGAACACTGGCCAGAACATGGTACAATATAGAATTCAGTTTGAGACGGAGAAAATGTCTGTGCAAACTTAAATCAGAATAATTACAATGCTGTTCTTATTTCATATGGTCTTTTGTTTGAAAATTCTCCTGTGCACCACAGTGGAACAGTTTTTATATTAAATGTGCTGTATAAATACATACACCTATGGAAATAGAAATAATTGTAAAGTGTAATTGAATCAATCTGCTGCTAAGTATTAGTAGAGAACACATTCAGGCAAGAGTGCACAATGATTCCTAACACTCACCATTTCTCCTAGTTTTGTTAGCATCTCTTTCTGCTGGTTTGGTTTATTTTAATTTTATGGGCCTGTAGGTTTCCTAAGCAGTCAGGTGTCATTGCTGGTGATTGAATGACAAGAGATGTAGGTTCATCGATGGAAACATGGATTCAAGTTTTATGTATCAGGTCCTACCATAACATAAGCCATAAGGTCTGTCTTGTTTTAGTAGAATTGCACAAATTTATTTGAAAATATAATTATAAGGACAATGAAGAAGGCATTTGGTATGCTTACCATTATTGGCCAGTACATTGAGTATAGGAGTTGGGACATCATGTTGCGACTATACAGGACATTGGCTAGGCTACTATTGGAATCCTGCATGCAGTTCTGGCCTCCCTGCTATGGGAAGGATGTTCATCGAAAGGGTTCAGAAAATAATTTATAAGGCTGTTACCAGGGTTGGAGGGTTTGAGCTATAAGGAGAGGCTGAATAGGCTGGGGCCTTTTTCCCCAGAGCATTGGAGGCTGAGGGGTGACCTTATAGAGGTTGATAAAATCAGGAGGGGCATGGATAGGGTGAATAGACAAGGTCTTTTCCCCAGGATGAGAGAGTCCAAAACTAGAGGGCATAGGTTTAGGGTGAGAGGGGAAAGATTTAAAAGGAACCTAAGGGGCAGCCTTTTCATGCAGAGGGCGGTGTGTGTATGGGATGAGCTGCCAGAGGAAGTAGTGGAGGCTCGTAAAATTACAACATTTAAAAGGCATCTGGATGGGTATATGAATGGGCAGGGTTTAGAGGGATACAGGCCAAATGCTGGCAAATGGGACTAGATTCATTTAGGATATTTGGTTGGCATGAACAAGTTGGACCAAAGGGTCCATTTTCATGCTGTATGGTTGTATGACTGTCCTTCATTGTTTCTCTTTTACTTAAAGTTCTAATTTTTGTCTTAACATCATAAACAAAATGACCAAATGGAATTTAGTATGGGGAAAATTTGAGCGCTTCTCACACCTGGTTTACTCAAGTCTTTTTCCAGCTCAGTTTGGGAATGCACATTCTTTTACTACTATTCTCAAAAGATCTGAAACTGGTGCTGTTTGATGTGAAATCAAAACATTTGCTGTCACCAGGCTTTGAAAAAACAGGTTTTTAAGAAAAGGCTTAATGCTCTGTTTTAAGTTTTAGTTACAAACATTAGTTTAAAATAACAGCAGAACAAATAATGTTTTAAAATGAAACCAAGTGGCATTTACTCTACTTCAAGAAGATGAATAGTTGACAAATTTAGTTTGCAACTCAAATCCAAATTAATTGGCAACGAAAATGATTTGAAGGCTAAAATGTGTGATATGCTGCATCATGCATTAGTTTTTGAGTGGGTGTTTCTTCATCTTAAACTTGTGTTCTGCTCCAAGGTGTTGCATACTGCGGATTTCTAAGCATCTAAAAGCAAAGTAATTAAATACCAGTGTCCTGGTGAATCAAATAACCAGGCCTGTAAAGAGGGCTTTGAACTGATTAGAGATGGGGTTGTTGGTGGGAGAGGGGAAATGTAGGCTTACAAAGAAGGGGATAAGGCAGCATTACAGGGCAGCTATTAGGATAACTATACACAGAGTGGGACAGGAAGGGACAGAGTGTACAAACATAGAAAAATAGCAGTAAATAGGACCAGTGGGTGGGGCAGGAGGGGCAAAATTAGATGTGGGACCCTCAGGTTAAACTATTGTGACTTGGCCATATCTAATGCAATTACAGCCCTCTGGTCTTCTGAAACTGTGATGACAGACTTGTGCCTTGTAGATAGATAGCGGACAGGCTTTGGGGAGTCAGGAAGTGAGTTACTTGCTGCAGGATTCCCAGCCTTTGACCTGCTAACGGTAGACACATTATTCATATGGTGAGTCCAGTTCAGTTTCTAGTCAATGGTAACTCCCAGAATGTTGATAACGGATGATACAGTAATTGTCAAAGGCCGATGGTTATATTATCTTGTTGGAGATTGTTATTACATGGCACTTGTGGGCTACTTGCCACTTGTCAGCCCAAACCTGGACTCAGTCCAGAATTTGGGTACATAGCGATTCATGTAATGATAGAGCATGTACAACAATTCTAAAAGATGTCAATGCCTTTCAGTGAAGAAATTTCTCATTTCAGCCCCTGATCGTGAGACTGTTTCCTTCCCTAAAGGATATAAGTGAACCAGATGGGTTTTTCCAGTAATCAACAATGATGTAATGGTCATCATTAGACTCGTAATTCCAGAGTTTTATTAAATTCAACCTCCTCCATATGTCAAGCAGGGCTTGAACCTAGGTTCCCAGGACATTACCTGCGTCTCGGGATTAATAGTCCAGCGATAACACCACTAAACCCTGCCTCCCCTTGAATAGGGCTACAGAGCCAAACACTTGAAGGGCAAGTAGGGATGGCCAAAAAATGACAGCTTCTGCTAGCGACATTCACATCCCATATGAAAATATAAAACGAGGTGACGAGTTTTCAGCCAAATAAACTATAATTGCATAACTAAATACGACCCTCGGCTTGTACACTATTGCTAAATCAAATAATTTATTCATTTAAATGATTTACCACTGTTAAGATATTGTAGCATTTTCAAACCATTTGACATAGATTACAAGAGCATAGTAATCGATAGTGATCATGTGTACCCTTAGTGGTAATATTGAGAAGAGGACAAGCTCCGGATTTGTCACTAATAAGGTGGGCCCTGTTTATTTACTAATACCAAAACAAAATAAAAATGTGGTAAACTGGTTGATCTTTTATCAGTCGCAGTGCTCTGATTTCCTGCGGAGAGACAAATTTAAAGCAGCGTCAAATGATTCACAATGTTGCTCACTGCAGTAGCAACTGATCAACTGTTACAAAAAAGGGACATTTCTAGATAAAAAAAAAGTCTGTTTCAACTTTAGCTGTATTTTGCAGCCTCTGTGTCTAATAATTGGTCGATCTTTGCGTCTGACGTGAGCTATCAGCTGGTTCCAATTCCGGGAAAATCAGCTGAGCGGTGCCCTTTGACCCCGGTGTAACAAGCTGGCCTGGGTCAGCTGACTGACTCTGATGGCGGCGTGCAGTGTCTTCCGAGCGGCTTTGTTCCGGGACCGAGTGGCGGTGGTAACCGGTGGAGGGACTGGGATCGGCACCGCTATCGCCGCCGAGCTGCTTGGGTTAGGTGGGCCTTTCGTTCCTCGTTAAAGCGGCGAGAGAGACACACATCCCGGGGGAAGCAACCGTGACTCTGAGGGACTCTTACTGCTGAATAAACACTGACACACCCCCTCCTCCTGGACACCACCCCAAGGCCTCCTACCCTCCCTCGACCTCTTCACCTCCAACTGTCGTCGAGACATCAATCGCGTCAACCTCTCCACTCCTCTCACCCACTCCAACCTCTCCCCCGCAGAACGTGCAGCCCTCCGCTCCAATCCCAACCTCACCACAAAACCCGCGGACAAGGGAGGCGCAGTTGGAGTATGGCGCACTGACCTCTACATTGCCCAGGCCAGACGCCAACTCTCCAACACCTCCTCCTACCGCCCCCTTGATCATGACCCCACCCCTGACCACCAAACCATCATCTCCCAAACCATCCACAACCTCATCACTTCAGGTGACCTCCCACCCACAGCCTCCAACCTCATCGTTCCCCAACCCCGCACCGCCCGCTTCTGTCTCCTTCCCAAAATCCTGCCCTGGTTGACCCATTGTCTCTGCCTGCTCCTGCCCCACTGAACTTATCTCAACTCCATTTTCTCCCCCTTGGTCCAGGAACTCCCTAGCTATGTCTGTGACACCACCCACTCCCTCCACCTCCTCCAGAACTTCCAATTCCCCGGCCTCCAACACCTCATCTTTACCATGGATGTCCAGTCCCTATACACTTGCACTCCCCATGCAGATGGCCTAAAGGCCCTCTGCTTCTTCCTGTCCCGCAGGCCCGACGAGTCCCCCTCCACTGACACCCTCATCCACTTAGCTGAACTCATCCTCACCCTCAACAACTTCTCTTTCAATTCCTCTAACTTCCTGCAGACAAAGGGGGTGGCATGGGCCCAAGCTATGCCTTCCTCTTTGTAGGTTACGTGGAACAATCCCTCTTCCGTACCTACACTGGCCCTAAACCCCATCTCTTCCTCCGTACATTGATGACTGTATCGGCACCACCTCGTGCTCCCACGAGAAGCTCGAACAGTTCATCCACTTCCCCAGCACCTTCCACCCCAACCTCAAGTTCACCTGGACCATCTCTAATACCTCTCTCTCCTTCCTGGACCTCTCTGTTTCCATCTCTGGCAACCACCTAGAAACCGATATCCATTTCAAGCCCGCCGACTCCCACAGCTACCTAGAGTACACCTTCTCCCACCCACCTTCCTGCAAAAATACCATCCCCTATTCCTAATTCCTTTGCCTCCGCCGCATCTGCTCCCAGGATGAGGCATTTCACTTCCGTACATCTCGGACGTCCTCGTTTTTCAAGGACCGCAACTTCCCCCTCTCAGTGATCGAGAATGCCCTCGACCATGTCTCCCGCATTTCCCGCAACTCATCCCTCACACCTCCTCCTCGCAATAACAACCAAAACAGAATCCCCCTCGTCCTCATGTAACACCCCACCAACCTCCGGATCCAATGCATCATCCTCCGACACTTCCGCCATCTGCAATCCGACCCCACCACCAAAGACATATTTCCCTCCCCACCCTTATCTGCTTTCCGGAGGGACCACTCTCTCCGGGACTCCCTTGTCCGCTCCACACTCCCCTCCAGCCCCACCACACCCGGCACTTTTCCCTGCAACCGCAGGAAGTGCTACACCTGCCCCTACACCTCCCCCATCCCAGGCCCCAAGAAGACTTTACACATCAAGCAGATGTTCACCTGCACATCTGCTAATGTGGTATATTGCATCCGCTGTTCCCTCTACATCGGAGAAACCAAGCAGAGGCTTGGGGACCGCTTTGCAGAACACCTATGCTCGGTTCGCACTAAACAACTGCACCTTCCAGTCGCGAACCATTTCAACTCCCCCTCCCATTCTTCAGACGACATGTCCATCCTGGGCCTCCTGCAGTGCTACAACGTTGCCACCCGAAGGTTGCAGGAACAGCACCTCATATTCCGCTTGGGAACCCTACAGCCCAATGGTATCAATGTGGACTTCGCAAGCTTCAAAATCTCCCCTCCCCCTACCGCATCCCAAAACCAGCCCAGCTCGTCCCCGCCTAACCTGTCCTTCCTCCCACCTATCCCCTCCTCCCACCTCAAGCCCCACCCCCATCTCCTACCTACTAATCTCATCCCGCCCCCTTGACCTGTCCGTCCTCCCTGGACTGACCTATCTCCTCCCTAACTCCCCACCTACACTCACCTTTACTGGCTCCATCCCCACCTCTTTGACCTGTCTGTCTCCTCTCCACCTATCTTCTCCTCTATCCATCTTCTATCCGCATCCGCCTCCCCCTCTCCCCCTATTTATTTCAGAACCACCTTCCCCTTCCCCATTTCTGAAGAAGGGTCTAGGCCCAAAACATCAGCCTTCCTGCTCCTCTGGTGCTGCTTGGCCTGCTGTGTTCATCCAGCTCTACACCCTGTTATCTTAAACACTGACCCTGTACGGTTACACAGTGAGTGACCCTTACCCTGCTGAATAAACACTGACTCTG
>NC_063338.1:96187288-96190628 GCF_021869965.1 Rhincodon typus
TGACCCTTACCCTGCTGAATAAACACTGACTCTGTACAGTTACACAGTGAGTGACCCTGTATTTATGTCTAATTAGCAAATCTGTGAAATCAGTAGGACAGTAACTGTTCTCGGAGTGGTCTCTGCTTAAATCGTTTATCTTGAGTGTTGCATCGGGTGAGGAAGTGAAAGACTAAGATGGAATATTTTCTGAAGCAAAGATCAACTATTTTGGACCCAATGCTGACTTCTGTGTTCAAATGACTGAATGCAATGCACTGAAATTGCTTATTTCGACTTCGGATTACTTAGCTATTCATTTAATCTCCTCAGAATGTAACGTTGTAATCGCATCCCGGAAAATTGAAAGACTGCAAGAAACTGCACAACGACTTTCAGCTTCAATTCTTCCATCAAATTCTGCAAAGATCACAGCAATTCAGTGTAACATTCGCAAGGAGGATGAGGTACTGTAGTGGCCTTTTCGTAGCCAGTTCTCTTCCCTCAATTCCTTGAAGTCTTACCTCTGGCCGTGGAACGCTCCCCCAGGACTTGTCCTGATCTCAGAACTGTACAGCACAAGGGTCTAATTCAGCCTGCACCACCCTTTTGAAATAACTATCAAATACTCTTGCTCCCACCTGCACTTTGCTCATTGTCCGATAAATTTTTCCCTCCATCAGGAATTTACCCGAGCCCCTGTCAGCTGCTCTTTTAGGTGGCACATTCCAGATCACAACATCTTACTGGTTAAAAACGATCTTCATAAGGATCTCTGTAACAGGACATTTTGCAAATTTCCAGAAATCTGTCTTCTCTGGTTTCTAACACCCTGTCAGTGGAAATAATAACTTCTCAATTACTCTGTCAAAACCCCTCACTTTTTTGAGCACCTTGAGTAAATCTGCCTTGTTATGACCCCATTAACAGGGTGGAGCTGATTCCTTTCCTTGTCTCATTCCTCCACCCGTCCTGATAGATTGCAAATGGAGCTGACATTGAGCATGTATAATATCGAACTCAGTATCTGAAACAAATCAGGTTATTTTTAATTCACTCATGAGGAGTAGGTGTCATTCGCTGGGCTAGCGTTCATTGCCCGTCCATAGTTGCCCCTTGAGAAGGTGGGGGTGAGCTGCCTTCTTGAACCGCTGCAATCGAAGTGCTGTAGGTTTACCCACAATGCCCTGAGGGAGGGAATTCCAGGATTTGGACCCAGTGACAGTGAAGGAACGGCGATATATTTCCAAGTCAGGATGGTGAGTGGCTTGCAGGGGAACTTGCAGGGGGTGGTGTTCCCGTGTATCAGCTGCCTTTGCCCTTCTAGATGGAAGTGGTCATGGGTTTGGAAGGTGCTCCCTCCCAGGTCTGCCACCTCTCAGCCACTATTGGCCCCAGCTGGAGTCCAGTTTTGGGTTTGCCCAGTTTTTGGAAGATTTGGTGATCAGATAATCGAGTGGGTTTTCAGCTCTCATCAGCTGTTGGTCCTGAGGCAAGTTATATCAGAGTTTCGGATCAATTCCAATAACATTCTTGCTGCCACTGGCCTCAATGACTCCACTCAGGCAGTTTTTGTTAATCTCACAGCCACTCTCTTCCACTTTGCAAAATGTTCTCTCCGGAAAATAGTCCAAGATCCTGATAAATGTCTGCTCACTTATATTCTGAATTAATATTAAAGAAAACAGGTTTTCATAACACCTTTCACCCTGTCTGCTTCAGGAAGAACGTTCCATCTTTTCCACATTCACGGAAGCTCCTCAGCCCCGTGTCTGTTCTGGGAAATTTCCTACAAGATGTGCAGCATGAGGCTCACAACTAGACACAGCCGGGCCCGAGCCAGTGGTTTATCTCTCTTCATAAAACCAGGGATCCAATGGCAGCTGGTGACTAGTGGAGTTCCACAGGGATCAGTGTTGGGACCACAACTGTTCACATTATACATTAATAATTGGGATAAAGGAACTGAGTGCACTGTTGCTAAGTTTGCAGATGACACAAAGATAGGTGGAGGGACAGGTTGTGTTGAGGAAGTGGGGAGGCTGCAGGAGGGCTTGGACAGTCTAGGAGAGTGGGCAAAAAAGTAGCAGATGGAATACAATGTGGGAAAGTGTGAGTTTATGCACTTTAGTAGGAAGAATACAGGCGTAGATTATTCTCTAAATGGGGAAAGCTTTCAAAAATTAGAAATACAAGGGGACTTTGGAGTCCGAGTTTAGGATTCTCTTAAGGTTAACTTCAGGTTCAGTTGGCAGTTAAGAAGGCAAATGCAACGTTAGCAACATTTCAAGAGGGCTAGAATACACGAGCAGAGATGTATTGCTGAGGCTGTATATAGCTCTGGTCAGGCCGCATTGGGAATTTTGGGAGCAGTTTTGAGCCCCGTATCTAAGGAAGGAGGTGCTGGCCTTGGAGGGGTTCCAGAGGAGGTTCCAAGAATGATCTTGGAGATGAAGGGTTTGTCACATGGGGAGCAGTTGAGGATTCTGGGTCTGTACTTAATGGAGTTTAGAAGGATGAGGAGGGATCACATTGAAATTTACAGAATACTGAGAGGACTGGATAGAGTGGACATGGAGAAGATGTTTCCAATAGTAGGAGAGACTAGGACCTGAGGGCACAGCCTCAGAGTGAAAGATCGATCCTTCAGAACTTAGATGAGAAGTAATTTCTTCAACCGACAGAGCAACAGTGCAGCACTCCCTCAGCACTGACCCTCCGACAGTGCGGCGCTCCCTCAACACTGACCCTCCGACAGTGCGGTGCTCCCTCAGCACTGACCCTCCGACAGTGCGGCACTCCCTCAGCACTGACCCTCCGACAGTGCGGCACTCCCTCAGCACTGACCCTCCGACAGTTCACTGAATTCACCATTTCCCAAATCACACTCAGGCAAACAGCTGTGCTGCGCCATAGTTAGCTGTGTCCTGAAGATATCACACAGCAACACAATCTCTGTAACTGCACTCAGCATCAGAAATAGGGAGGGGCCGGAGGAGGTGACAGAGATAGGGAGTGGGTGGAGGGGCCGGAGGAGGTGACAGAGATAGGGAGGGGGTGTAGGGGCCGGAGGAGGTGACAGAGATAGGGAGGGAGTGCAGGGGTTGGAGTAGGTGACAGAGATAGGGAGAGGTGTAGGGGCCGGAGGAGGTGACAGAGATAGGGAGGGGGTGTAGGGGCCGGAGGAGGTGACAGACATAGGGAGGAGGTGTTGGGGCTGGAGGAGGTGACAGAGATAGAGAGAGGTGTAGGGGGTGGAGGAGGTGACAGAGATAGGGAGGGGGTGTAGGGGCCGGAGGAGGTGACAGAGATAGGGAGGGGGTGTCGGGGCCGGAGGAGGTGGCAGGGATGGGGAGGGGGG